>NW_008825498.1:8240136-8243966 GCF_000699105.1 Pygoscelis adeliae
GCTGTCTTACTGTGTGCTGCTACTGATTCTTACTGGTGGAAACTGATGTGTAAAAAACTTAGGCTGATGCTTGCAAAAGTAGCCTTTGTCCTGTGTGTCTGCGGTTTGAGTTACACGGCAAGAGAATGTAAGAAAGCCAAACTGAGAGGCCATTTTTGGAAGATTCTGGCACAAAAGGCTTGCCCAAGCCCACACAGGAGGTCACAGGCAGAAACACACAGCAGTCCTCTAAAAGGCAATGATCAAGGAATTTTAAATTATGCGGAGAGAACTAGAGTAGCAAAGACGATTTATACCTTAGTAAAATGGAAATACAATTTGCTCTTCACAGTAGCCAGGGATATTACTACTGTTGTCTGGGTAAAATTAGGCTTCAAAATTTGTAACTGAAACTGCTGAAGATTGCTCTAATTTATGTTTTAAATTACCTTTTCTTTTTAATCTTTGGATAAAGTAATTTATTTCTGGAAAAGCATACAAACCTATTTACATTTTTTGAATATTTAAATAACTAAATGTTCATGGAAGCAAATGCCCCAGGAAAGAAGACAATGCAGATACAGCTGAAATCAATAACATTACAGTAAGATCTCCACCTTCTGTAAAACTTTAGAAAAAAACAAGTTACAGTCAGAGAATAAATGTCACAGGCTCCCATCGATGATCTTTATACAGGTGATATTGGAAGCAAATGCGTCAACACTGAGGACATACAGCCATACGATACGGGAAATGAGAAAAGTCAGTGCAGAAACGTATTTGTCAATGCACTGTCTCCCGAGTTACGCGGACGCAGGGTGTGATACACCCCACAGTAAAGAGCTCTGGAGTCTGGAAGATGGCAGTCAAATTTAGCAATAGGTTCTCAAGATGGGGGCAGAATCCCATGTCAGAGCCCGCTGAAATTACAAAACAGATACTAACCACCGTACTCTGCTGAATATGTTCATCCGTTTACATACACAGCAAGCAAACTTACGTTGCTCTTCACTGACATTTCTAAATGTGTATTTGCTTGTTGATCGCTATTTTTTAAAGCAAATAGAAATGAATGTATGTGTTTGCATAAAAACTTGTGGATGTTTTGATCAAGATCTCCAAATGAATGTCTTGGCTAACCCAGAATTTGTGCCACTTCTTTTAATTCTCCATATATAGCTGTGCCTGAACTGTTCTGGCTTAGGTGAGGTTTGCCTGTGACTTACACAGAATAGTTGGATCAGCTTTTAAAGGCAGTGGTTTCATTTGTTCCAGCAATTCATTTTAGATATCCTTCAGATTTGTACAAAAGAACATGACTCAGGATATTTGAAATAATCACTGTGATGAAATATCAGGTGGTAGGAATGCAGCCTGCTGCCCTGCAGATGAATTCTGCCAAACAGGTAACAAATCCCAACCAGTTCAAATATCTTGCAATCTTACATATCCTGCCAAGAATCAAGAATAAGGGGAGATGCAGGTAGCGTAACCATGTAGCCCTAAAATACAGTATTCCCACTGCTCGTAACAGGCACTGAGTTTGCAAGGCCTCAGGACAGAGGCTTGTCAGACTTGCTCTGTTGACCTCCCCTCAACTTTGTTTTACATGGCTTAGCTGTAACAGCTGTTTTTCTAATTGGCCAAGTGTCTCCAAGTAATTTGTTTTACTTTTGTTTACCTTTGTATAGTACCACTATGGCTTTATGAGTCTAACGTTATACAGCTAGTTATACAGTCTCTATGCTGTATAACGATGCAGCATAGAGAAATGCAGACCCGCTGTGACTGAAGAGCGGCGACACAGGACGCAGGGTACCTTAGCATGGGCATGGGATGATGAGAGGTGGGACACAAGCTTGGCACCGGTGAGCCCACGGCTATAAACAGCTCGCCAATAGTCGGGTACAGAAATGCAGACCTGGAGCTGGACAAAACCGGATTTAGGGATAACAAAAGGAACTAAAAAATAGTATCTAACAAACATAAAAGCCACCACGTGTAGTAAGTTTGGTTGTAATGTGGAATTGCAGACCAGTGAAGAAAGACCAAGATGTAAAAGCGTGTTAGCAAATGTATAAAACGACCCCATGCAGATCCTAGGAGGAAGAAGAAGCCACCAACATGAACATCATATTCCCTGCAGCGACCAACTCCAGACGCTGACAGCTCACCATAACATCCCAAACCGCCACCACCAGAATGAAACCACTGACTTTAGGACACAGCAGAGCAGGGGAAAGGTGAGGATAATATCAGGAAAAGGAGTAAAAACTAGGAAGTGTGTATAAGTTCTAATTGTAGTATTAATATTGAATTTTTTTTCTGCATAGACTTATTTTTTTATTTTTCTGCAAGAATTATATCCGCTCTAGTAATGATTCTTGGATTAGAGTGCTAAGATTTAATTATACTGATTATAAATTCTTGGTGTTATATATATATATATGAGGTGTGTTTCCTCTTTGCCCATAAACAAGATTTTGAGTGTAACAGTAGACGGAGATATACACCAAAAAATATGGTTTCTAAATGCTCTCTGGGATAAACTTTTGAAGGGTCACCAAAAAAGAACACCCCTTATATATGTATTTCTGTATTCAACAGTTCTGACAAATTATTGCACCTGAATGTGAAAACAGGAAAATCACAGGAGACCATGTGCAACTGAAAATAGGTGCAGTTTCGGGTTTTGTGGGCAAGTTAAGAAAGGCACTTCAAAATTTGTCCCTTGACATCTAAAATAAACACAGACCTCAAAAAAATGTACTGTGTTAGTCTCCTTTTTTGTTGTTCATCCGAAGAATTCTCTGTTTTTTCTTTGTCAGAATATTTAACATTTTGGCTGATGAACGTTAAAAGATTGGCATGTTATTCACAGTAGATTGAATAAATACAGGGATTTTCCAGGGGTGAGGCAGGGAGTATGTACAGATTACTAATACTTTCCTCTATCAGTGGGCAAGCATTGCTGTGCAGCTGGATCAGAGCAAGGATGACTCTTAGCTATGCAATCTACTGAGTTTATTCAGTATTTTTAAGTTTCAGAAACAATCCGAATGATCATCCACGTTGGTGTGATCTTCTCAGTAATTAAGGTGAGGTTCACACCAGGCCATACATTCTGAGATGAGTTTATGCTATTAGCAGCTTTCATCTCCTTGCCTACAGTTTGTTTTACTGTACGCACAGATGAATTTTGCCTCAGGAAAAAAATCTGCAGAAAATCCTCCACTTGCAGATTTCTAGAATAAACTATTTGGATCTTAGTGCAAGTATTTTCTCTCAATGCACACACGTAATTTTCTCGTGAATGGGATTTATGTGTGCACATCAAAAGAAGAAAATCCCTAAGGGCTCAGTTTAAACCAACAATAGCAAAGAAATTCAGGAATCTCCCACCAGAGCATGCCCTGTTTTGCCTACTTTATATCACACAGACTTTGAATGAGATCTGCGGCAGCCAGGCAAAACGGGACACGCATCGGCTTTATGGTTGTTCATTTTTAAAGGCTTAATTTTAAGCCCTTAAGAACTTACCGCCTTCCTAATGAGAGCGCATCACCCATGGGAGATGGTGTTGGTGACAGCTGGATAGGCGCAAAGCGAGGGAACGCTCACCCTCACGTGCTTGTGCGGCTGCAGCGGGGGTATACTCGCGACGACACCTTTTGACAGCTTTTTCCTAGACGGGAAGGCAAAAGGCTGTGAAAGGCAGAAGAGGTGCCATGGCGGTGGCATTGGCCTCGTGAGGAGAGCCGGGCTGGGGCGGGGGGGGGTGCCTGGGTTTCGGGCCGTTTCAGCCCTACTGCTGAGCGGCGGAGGCCCCATCTATAGGTCTGAGCTAGTGG
>NW_008825498.1:8244458-8258676 GCF_000699105.1 Pygoscelis adeliae
GGGGAGAGGGGCGGGGGGACGCGCGTTTGGCCTCCCGCTTTGTGCTTACCGGGCCGGCAGCCCGGGAAATGCTCCGTCATATTCTTGGATTTAGGGATTGATTTTTTATTTTTTTTATTTTTTTTTTTTTTTTTAGGAAAAGCGGGGGTGGTTTAGGGCGGAAGGAAGGAAAACAGAAGCGTCCTTCCCGGGCTCTGGGGTGCCCCGGGAGTGCTGCGGTGGCAGCTGATGGAGCGGGTGCTTCCCCCAGCTGACACCCCCAAAGGGATGCACGGTTAGCGTTACATAAACCGCGAGCCTCCGTGAAGCTTTACGCCGGCTTGAGGGTGGCCGGGCTCAGCACTGTGGGTTTTGGTGCGGTCGGGAGCCTCCTCTTCGCTTTTCCGATCATCTCTGCTAGTGCTGGTTGTGTAATAGGTAGGAGGCAGCGGCTACCCGCGCTCTTCGTTTCAGGCTGTGGTGGCCAATGAAGCCAGGCTGGTTCGCTCCCTTTTCTGTCTGTGATTCCTGTCGCTTTTTGTACTTCTTCCACCCAAAACCATGCAAGAGCAGTCATTTTCAAAAGACCGCCTGAAATAAGTTTTTGAATCTGAGGACAGGGTTTTTAAGATCAATTGGCAAAGAGGGAAGCAAGTAGCAATTTACTGATGCTAATGGATAATATTTATGCTAGATGTACATCTTCCTCTTGGTTATGCACTTTCTGGATGCTGTGCTTGCCCTGCTCTTATTGATCACCAGCTCTGTGCCAGTCCTTTGCCATGTTGCTTGTGTTGCATTGCTTTATTTGATGGATTATTCCCTGTACTCGCCTCTCACTCCTGTCGATGTGTCTCCCCCCAGGGAGTGCTGGTGCTGCGGTGGCACCGTGTCGGTTCGATGGTGGTGCAGCAGATGGTTTCCACCTGCAGTTAAAGCCCTGCTGTGGCAGGGAGCAGGGTCCTTTGCTCACAGTGCAGCTCAGCCTTACGCTGGGTGGTGAAATCTCTGTGGTCATCCCCTTTTTGGTCCTGCATTGGTCTCATACCTGCTTTTTTTTCCTTAGTCTTCTCTCCCTCCATTCTGTCTCTGTGAGTTTTTTCCCACCTTCATTCCTCGCAAGCATCCACCCTAATGGATGCTAGCCCCGTGTTCCTGGTGGTGCCAGCCCCTTCTTCTTGCCTTCTTATCCTTTTTTGGCCTCCTTGGTTTTTTCTACCTTGTTCTTCAGGTCTTCTGTTCTGTTCTGTCCCTATCAGCTCCTTTTCCATGCCCTATTTCTCACTTTCTATTCCCTTAAGTACTCCCGTTCAAGGTAGCTCACTGCCTGCTCCCTCTCCCTCTGGAGAATTGCAGCCCGCACCTCCCTCTGCTTTCTCTCTCTTTCCTGTGTCTTTTTGCTTGGCATTTTCTTTTTCTCTCAGAAGACTGTGTACTTACCTTGAATTCCTACCATCTCTGTTTGCCGCTGTCTATTCATGTTTTCCATCTTATTATCCCACTTTCACATGAGGTAGCATTTATCTTTCTTTTTCACTGTCTATACACATGAATACCTTCTCTTCTTCTACCGGCTTTTGCCTGTCTAAACTTACATTTATATCTTGAACGACCTTTCTTTTTTATCAGGATCCTTCATGTAGGATGTATTGCTATCTAATAAAGTCCTCTCTCTTTCTTCCTAAGTCCCACTAACATTTTCCATTGTATCATGCTTGATCCTGATTCCCAGTTCTTCTTCTTAAAACTTTTTACTCAAGTCCTCCTTTCCATTAGGACTGGTTTGGAAACTGAGAAAGAAAAGGGAATTTTCTTGTATTTTGACAGTACAAGGAACAAGCCGCCAGGCTAGTTTTCTCTTTCTCCTCTCTTTTCTTTCTCTTTGCCTATTGCCTCTTTTCTTTCAAGATCACCATTTAAGAACTGCCCTCTTCCTCCCCAGCTGTTACCCCACTGTGACCTGCCCCTTCTCTGCAAACAGCACGTCAAAGGTAGGACAGGGAGCGGGAGCTGCTGATCGCAGCATTTAAATGATACTTTTCCCCTCAATATTCCTAAGATGACACGTACAGATATATTATCACATTTTATTTTTTCTGTGTTCCTGCATAGAAATGGTCTTATCAGATTTATAACGTGTATTTTCCTCTAGGCCATTTTTGAATAAGTATTTTTGCTTGGTGTCAGTACAGCATGAATATAATGCCAGCTTTTCATCTTTGGGCTCTCATAAAAGCATATAAACAATTGAAATGAATAGCACAGCCAGAGTTTGAAATAATGCTTTAGAGCTCTTGATGAAGTGGAGGAAATTGTATCCTGAAAGTTGCTGATGCTGGAGCAAATGACAGAATGAAACATGTCGTTTTCACCAAAGCTATTAGCTAATCACTTTTTCAAACATTTATTACGTTCTGGTCCCAGACTGTCAATGCTGAGGATCAGTTGTTTACTTTAAGGAGGCTTTAGGAGCAGACTAGCTTTATAATAAGAATTACATGAAAATTGTATCCAGTTAATCTCTTGAAATTCAACATTACCTCTCCCTAAGAAGTATCTGATGAGGCAGGATTGAGCTCATAACTGAACAACAGCAGTCAAGGCTTATGTCACATCCTGCAGTTTAAAACCCATTTATTGCTCAAAAATTACTCAGTTACTCAGATTATTAATCCCAAAGTAGCGTCTTACATTTTGCCTACCAGTGATGTCAGTACTGCTGATATCACCTGAAAATGAGGAGCACAGAGGTATAAATCCTTGGTTTGAAAGCAGAAGAGAAATTGCCACATGGTACACCTTGAGGCTGACCTTGTCGGGTGCCCAGATCATCTGAATGATTTTGCACATTCCATTCATTTTAGCAGGTAAAATAGCTCAGATTTGTGTTTGCTTTTTTTATCTAATCACTACGTTGTTGATAGTCTGTGTGTGCTGTATACTCCACTTTTATACAAGGAATCCCCAGCAACGCGGGGGCATGAGAGGAAGTACAAGTACTGATAGCAGTCATTCCAAATTGGGTCAAAAGCACCACTGGGAAAAACCTGATTTCGTGTCCTTGATGCACTGGAGAATTCTTCCATTCCTTGGGTTTGATCCAAAGTATGAGGACAATTTTGCTGGAGAGCTACTGCAGGAATTATAGGGGAAAAAAAGAGGTAGGAATTTTATGACTCATAAGGCTAAAGACTTTGGACTTCTACTTCCAGAGTAGGGTAATAGGGCAACTTAGTTCTCTTCTCTCCTTATGTAAACTGATGAAAGCAGGTAAAGGGTTCATGAATGTTGATTCCGGTTCCTGCCTGCCTGATCGATAAAGGCGTTGTTGTATGGTAGGCATAATAAAATGCAGTCACGCTGCTACTGTGCCCTCGTAGTGAAAACCGGGCTGGATGAAATAAATCTTTCCCTGTATGGATATATTGCCATACCCCAAAGCTTTCTAAAACATTAAGGGATAGAGTGAGACAATAAAAGGTAAGGAATTTGATTTCCCACTCTGTAAGGTCTAAATATCATTCTTTTGCAATAGCTTGCCACTGAATATCATAATAATGAAGACAAAAAGACAATATTCCTAACTACCTGCTCTATAAATAAATATCTGCCTAATAAATCAGAGCAAAAAGGGCAACATAGGCCACTGTGTGTTTAGGTCAATTGTTTGCTTTTACACAAAATTTTAGTGGTTGTAAGGGTAAAGATAGGAAAACACTACTGCGTTGCCAGCAAGGAGGGTGTAAACTGCTAGCTCTACTTTGATCGACATTATCTGCAGATTCACCAGAGGAAATGTATTAGCTGTAAAAGGAAGATCAGAATTTAGCCTATTGTGCTTGCTAAATTTTTCAGATTCCTGCCCTTATGTGTGCTGGTACAAGAAATATCACTATCAATTTATAGGAAGTGTCTTATAATTTATTGAATGGTTGAAACTTCTCTTGTCTCAAACAGCTGCCAATTTTCCAACCTATGAATATTAAAAATGCAACTCATGGAAAGTGCTCAGTGCGACGGATCTGGGATAGATTCACACAGGATTGGTCTTGTGTCTGCTGGTTTCTGTGAGGTTTATTACTTGCGTGTCAGTGAAGGAAGCAATTTAAACTCTGCTCTATGTGTGCATTTTAAGTATCAACCATAAAACCATTCAATCCCAATTCTCTACCACATTACATGTGCGCATTGACATTTAGACATGGAGAAGTGTGTATTACATTT
Organism: Pygoscelis adeliae; assembly: GCF_000699105.1. Lineage (NCBI taxonomy): Eukaryota > Metazoa > Chordata > Aves > Sphenisciformes > Spheniscidae > Pygoscelis > Pygoscelis adeliae. The sequence continues at coordinate 8,248,662 of NW_008825498.1, forward strand.
TCTGAAGCAGAATGATTGAATTTTATATCCATTCTGCACTCTCTTTGGGTTATCCTAAAGGTAGGATTCACTGGGCAGCAAGACCCCCGGGTATTTTTGACATCGTTTTGGTCTAAGATGACTATCGGTGAAACGATGCCTTACTGAACTGTTGGTGGTTTTGGGCCTTGCTAAGAAATCAGCAGCATGAGCCTGCTCTAGGATACGTACCCTTGCCATCCACAGCGTTGTTTCCCCTCCGTACTTCACCCGTCGTAGTGCTTACCTGGTGGGGCAGCATTTTGGCGGCTGCCTGCATGGATCAGATAAGGAGGTCAGGAGCCAAGTCTGTGTCTTTTTCTGCTGTCCTCCTCCCATGCTGGGCAGTGAGAATTTGCTCCTACCCAGGAGAAGTCACACTGTGGCATCGTTTCTAGGACTAAGAAAGCCTCAAAAGAGTATTATATTATTACCGATTTGTTTAACAGTGGCCTGTGTTATCTAGATTTCAGAGCTTCCTAATTTTTCCTTACATATTGCCTTGCCTACCTAGTAAATGAATCCGTAAGTCTATAGAGAGCAAAATTTTAGCCTTTTTTTTCCTAGCATCACCCAGGAGATCTCTCATGTGCCCGCAGTTACAGGGTGTTAATTCCAGGGAGGAGGCAGACCAAACAGCATGGGAGATGCATGAGCAATACTTTTCCTGTGTTGGGACTTTATATGCAGAAAAGAAGGAGACGGCAGAGAGCTAACCTGAAACCCAGGAGGATGTCCTGCAGCAGGACATGTCAGCAGGACGATTCAGCCTCTCTAACTGTGCCCAGCCCCACCACAGAAGCAGACAATACAGGTACCAGTTAGCACGTTGTTTTCTGTGATGTTTCCCTGTGGATCTGGACCAGCGTCATCGTCTTTCACTACAGAGGAAGCTAAGAGACATAGGCTGCCATGGACACAGGGAAGACCTGAAATAACATGAGGTAGCACAGGGAGACTGATCTCTTTAATTGCACAACAAAATTAAATTAGCTTCCCTTCCATGTTCTGGTTTTGAAAGAACAGCACACTAAGCTGAAGCTTGCCTGGCTTGAATGCAGAATTTGCATGTGTGTGTTTGTCCAGTGTCTCTTCCAGTGTCTTTTATTTCTGCTTTTTTTTTTCACCAGAAAGAAACACCACTCGCCAATGCTGCATTTTGGGCTGCGAGAAAAGGAAACCTGGCTCTCCTCCAGCTGCTGATGAACAGTGGGCGAGTAGATGTGGACTGCAAAGACAGTGTATGCACACAATGCACCTACACCTACGGCACTGATTTTACATCGCTTTCCATAGCCCGCTGCGCCGAGGGTGTGGCAGGGATCTAACATGAGATATTTGTGAGTCTTATGGCACTTAGGGATGATTTAAAACCTTCTCTTGTCGAGAAGCAAGTTTGAAACTCAAGATAAAATAGCGTGATGATTTACATCGGTGGCAAGGGGTTAGGAATTTGCCAGCACTCAAAAATGTGTCTTACACAGTTATTTGTGGCGCTGACATTAAAAACACAGATCCTAGCACCTCGGGCTTCTCTTTGCAAGAAAATGTCATTGTAGTAATAGATCACGGTGAAGAGTCAACTCGACTGAGCCCAGGTAGCAATGATTCTGTCAGCTAGCAGAGCTCCTGATAATTAGTTTTTTTAAAAAATAACCTTGGACCACAGTTTCCATGTAGGCAATGTAGAAGTGTGCATTTGGTGCGCAGCTGTTCCCGCCCTGTGCGGCATGCAGTGTCCTACACCCAGCAGTGCCGTCAGAAGAACTGCCGGCCTCCTAACTTCTTCCTCCCCTATAGCCCAGTATCTCCTGGACTTGGCACCAACATGAAGGCACAGTACGATTTCCAAGCAAAGAGGAGCCCAGATACATGACAGAAAGATTTCATGGGGATTTCCTTACTGTAACTGGCATGGGTTGAAATTAGTTTTGAGATTAGAAATGGGTTGAAAACACAGATAACGGGTATGTCTCGCTATTCTGCTTACAACATATGGAGAGATACCTGATAGTACTAAGCTACTGCAAAGAGCAGGGGAAAACCGAGGTTGAGAAGCTCCCAGGTTTCTTTTGTTTGGTGCTGGGACTGACTTACTGAGAGTCGTGCCTGTGTTGTACAGGGTTAGTGCCACTTCCAGCCTGAAACATGAACCTGCCACAGCTTCCCTCACTTTGAATACCTTCAAAGTGCAAGAGATTTTCTAAGCCCATTGACTTTAACCTATCTTTTCATTTTCATTTCGTTTTTGCCCTGTAGGCAAGTGTTTGTCCTGCAGTGCTTCTGGAGCTGATGCTATGACTGTCATTCTGACAGGGAGGGAAGGATGTTCAGGTGGGGGCATGAAGTAAACAGGACAGAGATCGATGTAAAGAAACAAGGTCCACTACTGCTCATTTTTTCTCCAAAGAAGGCTAACTTTGGTCAAGAATTTTTACAATGCACTGTAAAATATCCTGACTTATTAATTATATCAGGCATACACATTTTCTAGACTAAAATATTTTCATATGATTAAGGCTGCATGCTTCTTTTTTGTAATGTCACACATTCCTTCTTTAAAGTGAACTGCTGTGTGTGAATGTTTTAGAAGGATGAATTTCATCCTTATGCATGTGGTTTCCACGTATTGTCCATGCACCACATACATATAACCTAAATCTTACTTGGTTCACTGGAGCAGTGACCTTATGGTGTACTGAGGGAAGTTGAACGCTTAGTTCTGGTATGGAAAGTTCTCTCATATAATGTGAAGAGTCACAGAGTGAGTTTGCTCTCATCGTTTGGATAGGGAATTAGTATTCGAATCACCCAGACCTTACTCCTGACTATGACTCAGAATTAAGTGACTCAGCTGAGTCACTCACCTCCTGTGTCTAAGGTTATTCTTCTGGAAATGATGCAAAGATCTTTGGGATTCTCTGATAAAAATGCCGTGTATAAACCAAAAATATTCTTGTTATTCTTGTTTCACTCATTTTGGGATAATAAGATGAAGTCATTGCATACGTATTTGGTGAACGGTCAGGCCTTAGCACTGCAGGCATGTCTGTAATGTTTTTGCTTTAACATCTGCTAATTGCTCATTTTCAAAGTATTCTTGATAGTAAGTTTTAAATGATAGCAGGTTTTTCAATGATCATAAGCTTCCTTCAGCTTTTCAGAAGAGGTGCTGTCTCTTCCAGACAGCCTGATTCATTGCTGGAGGTGTCTGTTGAAGGTACTGACTTGTTTTTCCTTACTCCCAGCTCGGCACAACAGCTCTGATGGTAGCATCTTACTATGGCCACACAGATTGTGTACGGGAATTGGTGTTGCAAGGAGCAGATATCAATCTGCAGAGAGAGGTAGGAGAAGTTCTGCATTCAAACAGGGATTGATTAAATGATCGTTGGTTTATTACAAATAATAAAAGAGTGTTGTCTATTCCTTTTTGCCAATTGCTTATTTGTCACTTGCTGTGCAGTGCATGTATAAACAGGGTCTGTTCTCCTGAGAACAACAAGGAATCAGATGTCTGCAGTTTATAATAGAAAATGAGGTGCCAGAGGTACATTTATGAAAAAATCATCAAACATTTCCAGCACATCTAGTTGGTGAGGGACAGTTACATCTGAGATGTAACCCCCCAGGGTTACACCATTTATGCATCTGTAGTTTTACTTATTGGCACAGTAGTTTACAGCTGTCTGGATGGGAGAAATGGTAAGGAGAAGTCCTTTACCTTTTGATTTGCAGAGTCTGGTCATTAAAATGGAGTGGCTGCCATTGCTAGCCCAGGGATTATTTTGACTCGGTATGCTTTGGAGTTTCTGCCTCTTAGTCTGAGCAAAGTAATCTCTAACAATCACACAGCTTAATCACCCGTACCCTTCCCTGCATCTCTGCTTTGCATTCAAGATGCTTGCTTGTGGAAAGGACAATGTCAGTGGCTGGTTTTGGGAAAGTGCCTGCCCCTCATACTCTGCTCAAATGATTGTAAGAAGTACCTGCAGCCACTCTGGTCTGTGTGCTGGCTACACAGAGAGCAGAATTGCTCTAGGACAGCAACAGTTGTACTGGTCCAAAGAGAAAAGCAGTTTAAGGAGGGCATGCAGTAACATGGGACGGCAGCAGGCAGCGCAGGACAGGAGTATGCTCGTCGCTTTAACAATACAAGCAAATGTTTCTCACTTTCCTTGGTTACCTGGAACTAGAGCATTAATCTCATGCTGACATCCGCAAGTTACTGAGTCAGTGAATGCCATGTTTGATGATACAAATGTCTTTGCACTTACTGGCCTAAACTTGCTCTAACCGTGACTGTCAGTGGCTTTCAGTGGGGTCCTGTTCCAAAAAAACATGAATTTAAACATGTCCCTTCCCTTAGGTAAACATTGCTTGAAAGGCAGCAACAAAAGGAAAAGTTGAGAACAGTTTTATGGAGCTGCTCTTGAGTACCTCTCAGGACATACTGATTCAGCAAACCAACAAAAAGAGAAATGCTGAAATCCTCCAGAATCACCCTGTTGCAGAGAGGAAGCAAAACAGATGAAGTTTAAGCCCTAAAGACCAACGGCACTGTTCTGAAACTAAATCCACATACTCAAACTAGTGCTCTTGTACTCTGAAGTTGTTGTGAAGATTGGGAAAGTGAGAGTGCCATAAGTGTATCTGGGAAAGGGGGCTCTGAAATGGTCCCACGGGGCCACGTGCTATTGTAAAGGCTTTTGGCACTGGAGTGAATTTCATGTGTAGGTCTCTTTTCCTGCACCTTCTACATGGGATGAGAGAGCCCGTGTCAGGAAGTCAGGAAAGCCTGCTTGTCTTCTTCCTTCCCCTTCCTTCCCCTTCCTTCCTTTCCTTTTTCCTTCCTTCTTCCCCTTCCTTCCTTTCCTTTTTCCTTCTATCCAGCCATTAAAACCTTACATATTCATTTTTTGGGTCCTGATTTACTCACATGTTAAGGACAGTATTTTATACTAGTATATTTTTATACTAGTATAAAATACAGGGTTTCAGTTCTTCAGCGAGGTTAAGGGAAAGCAGGAGTTGCAGGGCTGGTTATAGTTACTTGAAGGCCGCTTGGGTGGATGGGGATCTACTGCTGCAAGAGACAAGGATGACTTACGCCAACAGCAGTCCCATTTTGTCAGTGGAGAGTCAAGCAAGGTGGAGCTCTGCTGTACTAAATAACCACCTCCCTGATCTTTCCACACCCTGATCCAAATCCATCCTGTGCTCCTAGTTGTCTCAGGTTGTAGCGGCAGGGGGAATAGGGGTCGATTTCAAATTGGCTGTTCCTCTGTTGTGCAAGACGGTTCTTTTCTCACTCTGGGCTTGCTTTCCCTATCTGGTGACTGGGTAGAAGTGAGTGAATCCTAAGAGGTCTATTTTAGAAACTGTGCAGGAGCCCCCTGTGAAACTTGGATTTTACTCAAATGTATGATGCTGGACAGATTTCTCGGTACAATGGGAAGAAAACTGACCTAAGATACCTGGTGTCCTCTGGAGTCCTCAAAATCATCGTGTCTTTTCAGATGATATTCAACTGATTGTGCTCAATACTTTTTAATTTGACATATATATACTTCAGTCAAGTGTGTTATGTGTTTGGTTTTTTTTTTAATCAATTTTTTCCTTACAGTCAGGTGCAACTTCTCTGTTCTTTGCTGCACAGCAAGGCCACAACGATGTAGTGAAGTTTCTCTTTGAATTTGGAGCTTCCACTGAATTTAAGAATAAAGTAAGATGATGGGTCTATTTTTGCATGCTGATCTGTTCTGACAATGAAGGCTGTTTTTTCCTATTCACATGAAACATGATATGGCAGCAGCAAGATGATAAAAGGATTTCCTCACTTGAACATTTTCTGAGTAATGCAACATATTGTGAAAATATTAACTTGGGACTAGCTTTTACTACCTAGACTTAATGGCATAAGTTGATCGAAGATCAGTCCCTTGCTAGTGGTATCAGTCTTCCCTCTTAAGCCATCCTCCAATACAAGAACAAAGGGTCTTTTTGTACATGTTAGGTAGGATCCCATTTTATGTGTATATGTACTTGCATAGACTGAAATTTCGTCTACATTGGGACGTCTCTGCATACCACCATAGGAGACATAAGAGTGTAATGGCTTCAATCCTCCCTAAATTCCCATCTACCCATCTATGACAAGAAGGTGAAATGCACCTCAGAGCTTCTATTTCTTTGTTCAGGCAGGTCCTTTTACAAAATCTTCTTAGAATAGCCGAAAGCACAGATGGCAGAGCCTGGGTCTGGTTCATCACCCCTTACGGGGTGAACAGCATTAAGAACAGCAGTTCATCACTGACAGCAGTACATCAACTCAGTTTCTTTGCGCAAGGCAGTACTAGCACCCCTGCTGTCAGCAAACAGAACCAAAAGCACCAGATTTTCATTAAATATTCTTGCCCTTGCCATGCTGGCCACATTTGGGAGCATTCACAGAATCTGGGGAGGACACTTGCCAGTCACATACCCTGGGATCCATAGTGATGTGTTTGAAGAAGAAGGAATAGTTCTTTACCCCACAGTAACCAATTTTTCAAGATGCTATAGTCTGTGATTTGAATGACTCCCTCAACCCATACCTGCTTTCCAGAGTCCCTGGAAATACAGGCTTTAAATATTAAGAGAATTGATGGAACGTCAGAGACTTAACTCCTTAGGCTTCAGGGACTGAAAATCCTGAGGTTTTGTGGCCAGAGTCCACACACTGCCATGCAGTAGGACACACTGCCATGCAGTGGGATTCCAGTACCCCAGGGAGCTATGCTTGTGGTTAGCAACTCTCTGACCACAACAGCAATCAGTGAATTTAAAAACATGAATGAAATTGTGGCTGTTTAACACAACATGGAATGCAGCTGTGAAACTTGGCAATGTGGGAGGTTGCAAGGTTAAATACAACAGCTGGATTTTGAAGTGCTGGATAATCTCATTTGGGACAGAGCTATCGGGAGAAGCTGCACATTAAAATAAGGGTTGCTTCTCAGTCTTTTATTTCAGGGTATAGGTGAGGGTTAGCAGAATTCAGAAATTTCATCATCTCTTGCATTCAGCTGTATACAGTTGAGCGAGTGAACTTACACTGTTCTTTGTGTCCTCCGGCCTATAAAAAGGCCACAAAGGCATGCTGAAGGAGCAAAGGTGTCCCAGGTGTAGGAAGAGCCTGGACTACTCACTGCAGCTCAGCATGCAATTGGGCAGTGTTTTTGCAGAGGAGGGGACAGCAGTGAATGCAGGAAACTTGTAAAGGAGGGAAGACAGAGGCTGGACACAGGAATCCAAATGCTTACAGCTTCCAGACCGGGCTTTGGTAACCCACCGAATTTTTAGACTGAGGCTGGGTGGGAAACCGACTTGTACTTTGTGCAGCAGTGTGTGCCTGAGCAGGAGGCATCATTGAGAACGTACTGCATTGACAGTATGCATGTTCCATTGGCCTTCTGGTGTGTTTTTGTATCAGTTCAATTTTCTGATTTAATAATGTGGTTTTCATAGCTCGGAATTATTCCATCCGACCATGGTTCTGTTAACGGGCGACTAAGATAACAGGCTCCTCCATCCCCCCCAAGCCACAGAAACTATATAGTTGACAAAATACGCCTTTTCAGGTCAGAGATAAGGCATTTTCTGATTAAGGCACTCAGCTGGGAGCAGCGCTGGAAAAGATATGGCTGATCCTGGCTATTTTTAAAGGGCACTGCAAAATTTGCAAAGGACTTTCTATTATAAATGAAGATGTGGAATTGAAATAAGAAAACAAATTGAATGTATCCTAGGAAACAGAGACTTTAAAGCAAGGAAATGCAAAGCCCAACATCTTCTTTTTCATGTGCCTCTCTGTAAATTGTAATTACTACATTTGTTACTCATACACGAGATTGTTGGAGAACTATCTTAACATAGGCATTCAATTCTTGTTACCCCTTGTATCATTAGAGTTGATATTCACTATGGCAGGCAAAGCAAATGTTCTAAAATAGTGTAATAAAGTAATTAGCAATAATTACTGATGTTGTAAAGAGAATAAATAGTGCTATTGAAGTTTATTATATATTTATTATAAAATACATATTGTTCAATAATATTATTCTGCCTTGTCCCACTCCGGCATCCTTAGAAGTATGCATCATAAATTGAAATAAGTTCTCTTTTCTTACTCTGAGACATGTTAAAAGCATGTGGGTTCTTAAAAAGGGTTTGCATGGTGGCATGTTTTCTGAGCAATACTGCAGGTCGAACGGTATGTCAGAGGCTATTTTTCAGCAGGTAATGATTGCAGAAGATCAGTTCCCCTCCTTTGTAGCATATTTCAGAGATGATGAAACACCGTATAATTCTAAGCTACTTTCAGGCGATGATGACAGAGGTGTAGGAAGAGGTAGGCAAATAGGGAAGTCTACACCGGATAGCATGGTCTTATCGGGTGCTGCTGTTCCAAGTGCTTACACGGGAGATTGGCAGCTGCTCTGTGTGCTGCCAGTAGGGAGGACAGACTGGGGGTGGGTAAGAAAAATGGTTTCAGAGGAAGAATTGCAGAGGTAGCTGAGAGAACTGGCTCCTACCTGAGCTGGAAGGGTTTGCAGTGAAGCATAAGAAGCTACATTGTGTCAGGAAAACAGGATATGAGCCAGAAATAAACCCAAGGCGATGTGCCTTCTCTCAGCTGCACCACCAGCGATGGCCCTAGAAGTGCCTCTGTGGTTGCTCACGTGCCCCTGCTCCCACTTGCTGCCCTGCTCAGAGTTTCCAAGAGGCTTGCCAATACCAAAGGTGCTGCTTCAGCTTTTTACTCATCTCAGCTGAAGCCAAAAAGGAAAGAAAAGAGGGAATCACAAGGCTGAAAAGGATTTTAAAACTCTGTCATTTACTTCCTCTTTTTTTTTTTTCATAACTCATCTGCCTTCCCAGTAGCCTGTAAAACATTGGGGTCTCCAGCTAGAACTTGCTGGAGGAAAGGCTTTTGTGCTGGCAAAAAGGGAAGAAAGTGTAAGAGAAAGCAAGATGGAAGCTCAATAGGGGTGGGAGGGGGCTGAGTTTTTCTCCTCCTAAGAAACCATGGACCTTCACACTGTTTGACAATTCCTTGATTTAACTGAGTGCTGTCTTACCACATGGTCTTTTCAGTGAAAAAGATTTCTCGTCCCAGCTTCCCTTTTCTTACAGCAAGACCTGTCTCTTTATCAGAGCATTCAAATGAATCTCAGTCTCTTCTTTTGAATGTATTCAATTTCATAGGAGACACAGTAGAGCAGGTCTTAGAGCCCAGTTGCCTTCTCGATCAAGGGCCAAACCTTTGAGCCAAGGAATTGCTACCCAATTCTCTCTGGCCCAGTAAATATTTGATTCAGGGTGGGCAGCTAGAACTGGGGACTACCCAGTGCTTTTTTCTGATCCCTGGACCCTGATCAGGGTGATCTAGGAAACTTGGTCACTCTAGTCTGAAAGATCTAAATGGTATACTTTGGAAATGTGTTATTCTTCCAAAAAATGTATCTGTCTAAAACTGTTCACCGAATTCAACCAAACACTTGGTCAGGATCCCCATTTGAGACACTTAGACATATCCTGCGAGAAGTGTCTCCCTTCTTAAACCTGACGCTGTGACATCTCCCAAGGCGGGATCACACAGTTGGACTCCAAGCGTTGGGCTTCAGCTCTGCTGTGCTAACTGCGGTTAGCTTTGCAGGCCTGCCTTTTATTTGGGACCTGTCATTTGGTTCCCTCCAGAAATTATGTTAATGCCTAAACAATCTTCTTAAAATAACAGGAGTTTTTTGAGAACACAAGAATTTTAGAAAACAAAAAACAGACCATAAAGCAATAAACAAACTATTCCCATATGCAGCTAACTGAGCATGTCTATTTACCCTCCATGCAGGGAACCGCAATATTTTTAAGCTTCCTAAAACTCATCCTTCCCTGCCTCTCCACAGAGGGCCTCCAATCTGGATAGCAGAGTTTCTCTTCTTAACTCACTAACCTT
>NW_008825498.1:8258691-8261194 GCF_000699105.1 Pygoscelis adeliae
TCTTTAAAAATGTCTCTGTTTTTCGTTTGCAGCCCTTTGATCTGGTAACTCACTACTCGAGCAAAGTGGCTTTCATCTGGTTGGAGACAGGAAATAGGTTTCACGAAGCTATTAGCTTTTGCCATTGTCTTTTAAGTGTGTATAAGGTGTTTTTTAATCCAGAAACCATTGTGATTGCTTCTGTGTTTGGTTCCAGCAGTTCCTATTAAATTAGGGTAGTTTAATTTGACAGGAAACTCTAATGACTCATTGTAGCTATAAAGTAACTTAACTCCACTGACCTGGTTACACACTATTTTTACTGAAATAATCCAGAATTAATATGCAGTTCTTAGATTGTCACGTAACAGCTTCACATCTGTGACTTTGCTGACACTCAAGCCTTGTTTGCTTTTCAGTGTCGTAGGGAGGAAGGGTGAATATGAGGTTTTGAGAGTAGCTATAGGCAGTCCCTGTGGGTTAGTTCAGTCATGTCAGAGCTTGAGTTTTCATGAGGTTTTTATAGGCATGAAGTAACACCACAGATTAATAAATTTGATTGGCACTTCCCGTTATAAAAGATCCATTTGGCCATTCAGGCTGTAACTTTTCTTGTGGATATCTGTCTTTGTGGAAAATGTCAGACAAAACTTTGGAGCTGTTTCAGAGAACAAGGCTGAGGGAAAACACAATCTTTTGCCCACATTAATAACAGCTCTAGGAACCATTTATCTGAAATACTTCAGATAGCTTATCTTGTGGAGGAGGAGCTTGAGACTTGGAGAAGGCAGGGAAGGAGAGAGAAGACCTCTGGTGTCGATGACTTGGGGTATGCGTCATCGTTGCACGATGGCATGGTGCCATCCCAGGCAGAAGATAAGAACTTCCCCTCCATATCAGTGTGAGAAATAATTTTTGAGTGGGGCACAGTGCACTTAAGATGGCAAGACCCACATTTGCTATCTATCTCAGTTGTTTCGGCGGGCTGGGAGTCAATTGCCAGCGACACTGAGGTGTTTCCCTTCTCAGACGGCTCCCAAGGGAGTGTCTCTAGGAGCAGGATTTGATGCATGTGCCTAGGTCTCCCTTTAGTGGTGATGTGCAGCAACTGTAACTGCCTGGGATTGATCCTACCTGCAGGGATCACTTCTTCAGCAGAAGTAGCGGGGCTTTCACTGATGGTCATGGGTTTGGTCTGTTTCACACTTCCACAGTTAGCTAGCATGCTTTAAAATGCATCCTCCCTACTCTTCTTCAGGCCAACAATCAACAGGTGAGAGGCAGGACACGACAGGGCATGAGTTTCTGGCCAAAGAAGAGTAGATGATCAGTAGGCTTTGGAGCAGGGGAAAGGTGTGCTGTCCTTCAATAGGTGGAAGAGCTTGGCAGGGGTGGGGGATTTGGCTGTAAACGGAAGAGACATGGAGGAGCTTGGAGTTGTGAAGGGAACAAAGCTTCTAGTGGGAAGGCAGAAGACAAGGAAAAAAAAGCAGAATTTTCTCAGTTCTTGTCCCTCACTAAAAAAAACCTCAGAAGAAAAAAAATTTTTTTTCACGGAAAAGATCTATGTGGCAAGACTTGGTACTAAAATTATGAAAGATTCAGTAGCTAGTCACTACAGAACTGCTGCAAGCCAAATTCTGAAAAGCCTTAAAATTTGCACTTTTTTTATGGTGATGTTCAGTCCAGCACCTGCCCTCTCACCTGACTGTACCCATTCTTTGCTTTTTCACAGGATGGAGGTACTGCTCTTCTAGCAGCTTGTCAGTACGGGCATACAAAAGTAGTGGAAACTCTGTTGAAGCACGGTGCCAACATTCACGATCAACTTTATGTAAGTTATTTGACACAGATAATATTGACCACACTGGTGGTGGAACAAATGTGCTGTTGGTTGGACAACAACGGGTACTCTGGCTCCGGCACAGAGAAGCATTTGCCAAACGTTGCGGTTTTATAGTACTTTACTCTTCTAAGATGTGAATTTTGTTAACTGTCTGCTTTTCATGATCCTGGGGGGAAGTAGCACAAAATCAGAAAAGATGTTTTGGCTGCCTTTTGGTTCGTTATCTGTATGAAGGATATGTACCAAATCTGGATCAGATTTGTGCTAGCCATTAGCCTTGAACAAAAGACCATGTCATGTTCTACCATGATTTGCATTGCAGACAGAAGAGTGAATAGCCATAAAGCCCCTGACGTACTAGAGAATCAGTTCGTTAGTTTTCTGCCAGAAAGAGTAGTAAAAGTTAAAATCTTTAAATCTTTATATGTCTTTAAAATATTTTTTTAAAATATCAGTTAAAATTATGTTATTTGGTATTTGTGCATCTCTAGCTTGTCAGTGTTTTGGGCAAAGAATGGTTAAAATGGCTGAACTGACATTGTTTAGTTGACTTTTCAGAAAGCTGGATTGAGCCAATGAAGTACTGGATTTAATTTACTCCAACAGAGACACAAATAAGTCGAGCTTTTCAGCATTCAACAGAAACGAGTGGCAGATTTTCCCTCTACTTCCCACCAC
>NW_008825498.1:8261216-8283660 GCF_000699105.1 Pygoscelis adeliae
CTGACAAAGTGGAAGTTGTTCCCCAGGGGTATACGATTTTTTTCAGCCGTTTCCATGGGCTTTGGATCTGCAGGATGCTGTTGCACTCTCAGCTCCTACAAGCGTGCGTGGGAGCCAAGGGCTGGTGACCGCAGAAGCCACCGGTGCACTGGGGACTATGCACTGGTCGCACAGGGGATTCCCACCTCTGTGCTGCCCTCACCCCATGTTTATAAAGAAGGGTGTTCCACCCTCACTGCTGTGCAAATAGCAATTGCCTTTCTAATCTGAGGGCAGTGATTCATACCTCTGCATGGTAATCCCAGGGGTTACCACTCGGTTTAAAAATAGCCATGCTACCACACCTGCAGACACTCGCCTAGAAGTGAAGGCAGTAAAATAACTTCCTTGTTGTCTCTCCTGGAAATGAGCAATATTTGCAATTGGATTTAGAGACATATTTTTATTGCTCACAGCCATTGGGCAAAACCAGTCAGAAACAGCTGCTTAATAAAATAAGAACACAATCTCTTGAAAATGAGCATTAGCCTGGCTCCTTTTGTGGGACATCACCAGGCTGCTTTTGCAAAGTGGTATCTGGCTGGCAGTTTCACTGGCAGGCGGCCAAATGAGCAGGATTTCGAGCATGCGTTTGGGTAGTCCTCCCAAACCCATCAAGATAGATGTTTTAATCTTAAATTGACTCACATGAGGGGTAGAGGAGAAGGCAAGAGAATACCCTAACTTAGCAGTATTTCTTGCAGAAGCATCTTACAGCCTCAAAACAGCTTTCTCATTACAGCATCAATTCAAATCAAGTACAAAAAACTAATAATTAATTTTTAAAATGGTTGGATGATAGGGAACCCAAGGTTCTCCATCTTGATTGGTGCTATAATAAAGATCTCTTATACGATCACACAACCTTGTTTACTTTCTAAATGGAAGTGTTCTCACTACCCCTGTCTCTGGAGGAAACCTGCAAAGGACCTGATACCATCACCCTATTTCATGTACTCGCATAGCAACCAGAGAAAACAGCCCCTCAGAGGGCCCAGGGGTATGCATTTGTAGTGCTAGCAGACACCTCTCTTCTTTACCAGGACATTTGTCTTGAAATCAAGGTCAAACATTCTAAATTCAGTCCCTGGGGCACTATATTCAGCTCATGCTTCACTAAGTCTGTGCTGAGTTTTGCAGGAAGAGGAGTAGCTAAGCAGTGTCTCTTGGCAGACAACAGCATTCGGTCCCAACGTAGTGATATGCCAACAAGGTCAACAACAGGCTTCCACTAAAATGCCCTGTATTTTGTAGTAAGCATATGCATAAATTGGTTGGAAGATGTGTACTTGTACATCTGAGATGCGGTGAAGGGGTTCATTCATGTCTCTATTTAAGCTAAGAGAGTCTCACCTCCTGGGAAAACTTGCCCTAGCATGCTCTGTGCTGAGCGCTGTGGATATAGGATGGGTAAACACCTGTCCCACCCTCAGTGCAGGTTTCCACTTCCAGTTGGTTGGATGGATCCTAATGCTATTTGAAATTTTTTCATCAAAAAAACTTAATGAAATATGACTTTTAAATTTTTTTCCTAAGGAAAAAGCTTTTGTGAAGCCAAATGCTGAGAACATCTGCACATGAAAGACATGTTGAGGAAAAAAAATCCCTTATTTGTTAATTTCTTTCACATGCCTTTTGCATGAAAATGCTGGTTTCTGATAGGGCTATGAGATACTCTGTCTTGCATGTGCTACTTTTACATTATTATATTACAGGTGAAGTCTCTTCTACAAGACGTGCCAGAGCAGCGGCATGGTAGTTGCTGGGGTGGCACAGCAGTATGGCACAGTGCTTACTCCTTCAGCCTAAAGGGCAGACTTCAATGCTGGAGTCTCCAGTTCTGCAAAGTACTTGAACATGTTTTCACCATGTGTGTCTATGTAGCAGAACACTTCTGCATGAACATATAAAAGCTAGATGAACCCAAATAAATCTATTTTGCTGTATAGGAATGGATTTCTTGTTATGTAGGTCAACACTTCGATGAACTAGACTCTTAGTATTCCAGACCCGGGATTTAATGCTCAGTTTGGTATATGATGGCAGTCAGTACTTGTGCATGCTGAATGAAAATGTTACACTGCATAATGGCTTAAGAAGGAGAACTTGATTCAGTTTGATTTGGTTTTGTATGGAAAAAATGGCATCATTTCAACACAGTGTAAGCTGGATGTGTTTGTTCTTAGGATGGAGCTTCTGCAATTTTCCTGGCAGCACAAGGAGGCTATCTGGATGTCATCCGATTGCTGCTTTCTTCAGGAGCAAAGGTTAACCAGCCACGGCAGGTAAGCTCAACACTTCAGAGAAGAGCTGGGGTCTAATTACTAAATTTTACAGTTATGAAAAATTAACACTGGATTAGAGACATTTCCTAGGTGTTAAACTAACTGAGGGATATGCGGGCGTACATGATGTACAGAGACATATATAAAAGCTCTCTTGGTTTCCAAAAAAGGATTTCTTAATTGCTTAGCTGTTTCTTGACTCTAAAATCGGTGCTTAAACAGCACATTTACATGCTGCTTTGAGTATGTAACTCCAGATGTGGGAGTTGCATGGCTAGCTTTACTCCCAGCACCTAGAAATGTCTGGTTAGAGACAGGGCTTCCCAGGACTCTTTGCCTGCTTTGAGAGAGCCTCCCCTGTGGTCTGCTGAAACCCTGCAGGCAAGGTAGCTGTCCTGGGTCTTCACTGCACATTTTAAATTGATGGCATAAGGTCTTGTCCTTGCAATCAGTCATGTATGGCTGCCAGGTGGCTGTGATCACTGACTGCAGCAAGTAAAAAATCAGCAGACAGGAGCAAATGAATGTGAAAACTCTAATAACAGTGGACAACGTGGCATGTGACAAGCTTTGCCAGGTATTTTCAGTATTTCCTTTCATCTACACCAAAAAGCCTGACAAATCGTAGCCTGGCAGCAAGAGGTTGATCTATATGACTTCTGCTGCATCTGTAGGCCTGCATAGCCTCCCTGCTACTCCTGTAGTGTAAGGAAACTGGATCAGCATTTTATGTGCCCAAACTGAAGTCATTTTCCTGCTCTCTCTTCCCCCACCTCTCCAGCACCAGAGCTGTGCTGGCAGCTACTCTCTGGACTGATGCTTTAGTTGCTCCTAGGCTACCTCCACACTGTCTCCCAAGATCAAGATTAAGAAATGTTGTTAAAAGCTGTTAATTAATGCAGTCTAAAAGATCAATGTAGGGTAGACCAAGGTATGCATTAATGCCTTTTGAGTCGGTCAAAATAAAGTTGGGGATCCTTAGATTTAGCTCCACAATGTTGCCATAGAAACTGCATTCTGCTAACCATAATTATAATGCCCCAGCTAATTCTTTCTGACAATATTTTTTTAGCTCTCTAATCCAATTTCTACAACACAGTGTTTCATGAGGCATTTTTAAATCTTAGTTGAGGCAAAGACTTGACTCTGCGCGAACATTCCTCCTGGCTCTGTTTCATCTCCGGCAATACAGGCTTACTTTGCTTCAGGGTACCTCCGATCCCTGCTAAGATTATGCCTGGATAAGTCCATGGCATTTGTATTTGGGCCCACTGTAACCTGAAACATTTCCTTAACAAATGGAAAATTTTTACTGTTTAATTAGTAAAGTAATGGTTGGATGGACTTCAGACTCTTTCTTACTAACAAACAAATTTGTACTTTGTTCGAAGGTGGCATGTTGGTCATGAGGAATGTAGCTCTAGATGGGACAGTTTCGATGCCAGATGGCTCTCACTGTCAGTTACAAACTACATTGCTCTCACTGCTGTAGGAAACTTTTCTAAGCAACGTATCATCGAATACAGGGCTGGCCACAGCTGTGCCAGGTGTGAGTTCATGCTTCTCCTTCCTCATGGTGTCCAGGTTTTCCTCTCTACCTTGTGAATTAAGAGGTAGAGAACCCGCTTTGGGGGCTTAATTCATCTGCCTGAGCATATGTATCTGCCCCGTATGTCTCCTCCTGCTGCTGCAGTGGGTACCAGCTCCACTTCGGTCTCGTGCCCCATCTCCCAGTCCCACGGAGGTGCTCCTGACACCGTAGAGCGCCTCGGATGGTGCTGGCTGTCTACGTGCAGGCTCTTCAGCTCAGCTCTCACAAGACTGAACAGCGAAGCTTCCTGGCGCATTTATTCCCTGGCAATGTCATTTCTCTTGGTTTTTAGCCACCTTCTGTTCTTTCTGACATTGTGGAGCCGGGTAGGAATTCTTTTGCCGTCTTTTTGTCTAGACAGAGCTGGGGGCAGTGTCTGAAGCCTGGTGTGGGAGATGTTTCTTTGCTTCTCCAACTCGAAAACAAAGCGAGATCATTTGCCAATGAATTTTACATGGTTTTGGCAGCCTGTGTCCCAGCAGGCTTTAGTCTGACTGGCTAAGCAGATTCAAAATACTCTGAAAATTAATGTTTTTTTCTTAATGCATGATATGCAATTACACATATATGTAAGCCTGTAAACCTATATAGACTGTAGACTTCAGACAAGCAAGCACTTTGTTATTAGCAAGAATTCAGCTGGTGTAGTGATGTGAGTGGGCTGATGGGCAGAACAGTGGAGGAGATGACACTGAGTAGCCTGAGAGTAGGTGCTGTCTGTTCCTGGAAGTCCTTATTGGGAATTCAAGGGGTATTTCACCTCCCACCCTAACCCAGTTAATGGGTAAGAGAAAGAGCATCAGAAATTTCGGTCAGAGTATGTTTGGAACTGCTGGCTGCTGGATGTAACAAGTTGCAGTCCATATATATTAGCTTGTAATCAAATACGGAAATAAGCACAGCTTAAAAACATATAGGGTATTTAACGTTTTTCTAGGTATGTAATGGTCTGCAGTCTGCTGGGTGGGCAGAGGGACAAGGGAAGGAAAGTAGTTTTTGAACTGCGTCTTTCCCTGTTCTCACTTTGTTCCTGACTCATCTCCAAGCCCTAATACCTGTTTACACAGGAGTGCTCATGTGGTCCCTTAGTACAATGCAGTATCTCTGCACTGTACACCAACATGAAAATGGACAGAAATCTCATCTACTCCATATAAATATTATACGTGTTTGCATAAACCTGCCTGTTAGATGCTGTTTGCTTCAGAGAGAGAAGCTGACAATAGTCAACGTGAGCCCACCATCAGCTTCATTATCTTTCTTCTCTTCAGGCGAAGTCCTCCAAGACAGTCACTCTTTCTCACAAAGCAATTTTGCCTCTAGCCTATAACTGAGATACTGAGGATGATCTCGAACAGCAATACTATTAAGGACAGTTAACAGTAATAATGATGTTACCCAACACTTGTATTTCCTTCTGCTCCTTTTCATTTATACCTGAAAACAAGAGTTGTTCTTACAAACTTCATTGTGAGTAAAAGAAAGCTGCTATGTTCCCCGTGCGGTGCTTGTGCATGCATTTCTTGTGTAAATAGAAGCATGGATTTGCACAGCATTGGATCTTCATGCAGATTGTGTAGGCTGCTCTCAGATATTTTCCAAGTTTTATAGGCTTTTTTAGCATCCCTATTGCTATTTTCTAGAGCCCTCTGGTGGGGGGAGATTAGAAAAAATACGAGGTGTCAGCTTAATGGTGGGGAAAACACCGTAAATTGGAGAGGGACAGTTTTTGCCATCACGCTAACATCACATATGCTGTGTACAAGACAGCCTTTGTTATTTTTGAATCACAAAGAACACTTATTGTATTAACAGGCTATAAACTAGAATGAGGTCAGTCACTAATTTCAATGAGTTAATTTATAGAGAAATGATACAAGAGTGGGCAAAGATCCTGTTCCTCACCATTTGAGAAGACTGAAGATCTCAGGATGTGCACTTACTCTTTCTCAGAATCAGAAAAAGGGAAGCCCAGAATATTATATCAAAGGAAGAAATAACTTTTCTGTTTCTTCCAAAGGATTAAGTCGCTAGCCCATAGAAAGCAGAGAACTGGTTCAGCAAATTCTTTTTTGGATTCCACGAGCAAGTCATATGAATCTTCAGTTGGCACTGAGGAGAGAGATTGCTTCTTTGATCAAGGTGGAAACATCTTATTTAAAGTAAAAAGTTGTTTTCTTCTGAAACTTCTCATTAAGGCTCTTTTGGAAGCCCCAGTATCTTTTGTCTTCCTTTTTCCTGCCAAGCCTTCAGGCTGCTGAGGGTGGCGAGGGGAACTGGCAAGCGCCGAAGGCAGAAGCAGGCACCCTACTATGAGAGGCCTCACTTTCATGTTAAAGTCCAGGCATTAAACAGGCAAAACCTATTGTTAAAGGCCCACAAGAATCAATTTGGCACCACATAACCACTGGGGTCCCCCTGTAGTCTGGAGAATCAGGCCATTTAGAAGCAAAAGGAGGAAAAGACATAAAACTAAATTCTAATTGCGGCGAGAAATACTTCTAGTTCTTCAACTCACCTTTGCCTTTGGGATGGAAATCCATCACAAAGTTTAGCTTATTCTGAATGTGCATTTTATTTTCTGAGGTTTTCTGCTCAAATAATGATTGCACAGGACAATTTTTCCAAACCAGATTGTTTCACGATGGATTATCGATAATTGCCTTGTTTTCTAGCGAAGTGCTTGAAGATAAAATTTGTGAAATACTGTTGTGGTTTAACCTCAGTCGGCAACTAAGTACCCCACAGCTGCTCACTCACTCCTCCCCCCCGCCGCCCCAGTGGGATGGGGGAGAGAATTGGAAGAGTAGAAGTGAGAAAAACTTGTGGGTTGAGATAAAAACAGTTTAATAATGGAAATAAAATAATAATAACAATAATAATAATAGTGTAATAATAATAATAATACACAAAGCAAGTGATGCATGATGCAGTTGCTCACCACCCACTGACTGATGCCCAGCCAGTCCCCGAGCAGCGGCCCCCCTGGCCAGCTTCCCCCAGTTTATGTACTGAGCATGACGTCACATGGTATGGAATGTCCCTTTGGCCAGTTTGGGTCAGCTGTCCTGGCTGTGCCCCCTCCCAGCTTCTTGTGCACCTCCGGCCTTCTCAGTCAGTAGAGCATGGGAAGCTGAAAAGTCCTTGACTAGTGTAAGCACTACCTAGCAACAACTAAAACATCGGTGTGTTATCAACTTTGTTCTTGTCCTAAATCCAAAACACAGCACTGTACCAGCTACTAGGAAGGAAATTAACTCTATCCCTGCCGAAACCAGGACAAATACTTACCATCACTGTAAGGCAAGATGTTTTTACCAGATTCCCTAAGGGTGGATAATGTAATTTAGCATTAAAAGTTGGTGATCATCTTGCATTGCTCCTTAGCTTCTATAAACAACTTCCACTCCATATGTAACGAGACCCAGCTGCAGAATCTGCCCATGCATGCTGAGATTTACCTGTATCTTCTGTCATGTCTAGCCACCTAGAGTTCAAAGTACACAGGATACCTTTGGCCTTTACATTTCAAACTTCCCTATGTATTTTAGGCATGACTGGTAAGCCAAAGAGGGCTTTAACTGTTCGCACAGCAATGCACATTTCAGGCCAACTATGCAAGAGAAAGCAGCTAAGGGTGGCTCTACTCCACAATTGGAGTGGTTCTGACTTGATACACTGAGCTCCCGTGTGCTTTTGGAAGCGACTCTGCATATAGAATCATAGAATAGTTTGGGTTGGAAGGGAGCTCTAAAGGTCATCTAGTCCAACCCCCCTGCCGTGGGCAGGGACATCTTCAACTACATCAGGTTGCTCAGAGCCCCGTCCAACCTGACCTTGAATGTTTCCAGGGATGGGGCATCCACCACCTCTCTGGGAAACCTGTTCCAGTGTTTCACCACCCTCAGTGTAAAAAATTTCTTCCTTCTATCTAGTCTAAATCTACCCCCCCGTCTATCTGTGATGCAGGATTTAACTGAGAAATTGAAGTACATCCATTGCAGTAGGCAGACTTGGGTGGTAAAATACCAGGGAGCACAGGGCCTCAAAGTGAAACCTTCAGCAGTCTTATTTTGTTTGCAGGATGGGACGGCTCCCTTGTGGATTGCATCGCAGATGGGTCACAGTGAAGTGGTGCGAGTAATGCTGCTCCGGGGAGCTGAGCGAGACGCCGCGCGGGACGTGAGTAGCACTTCTTCTGGAGCTCTGTCTGCAGCTTAACACCTCCTAGCTTTTTCTGAGGCTGCAAGTCTGCCTGAATGGAGGCCCGGTGTCCCCAGAGTCCATCTTGTTTGCCAGGCTGCAAAGTCCCACCATGGGCTCCCTTTTTCCTGTTGTGTCTCGGACAGCTTCCTGGAGGGACCTCCTGGAATAAGGGACTGGAAATGTCCATATAAATGAGAGACAAAGACGATATATGGTGTCACTAGTTCATTTTACCCTGAAGTTTTCACCTGCCAGAGGAACAATCCTCCAGATGCCCTAAAACCAGCAGCATATGCTGTGGAGGTGCCTCCTCAAAGACAATGAGCACAGGAGACCCTCCTCTCAGAGGTGTTGGGGAGAGCTGGCGTTTCCCTCCAGCTGAGGGGAACACAGGTAAAGTATTGGTAACAACTGAACTGACCTTCCTCTGTGTTTTAAAGGATGGTACGACTGCTTTACTGAAGGCTGCCATTAAAGGGTACAACAATGTGATAGAAGAGTTGCTGAAATTCTCTCCCACGCTTGGCCTGCTGAAGGTTAGTAGTGAAACACACAGATTTTTAGGCAGAAACTCAAGAGGGCAAGGGGTCTGATGAAAGACCTGATGTTTATGACTATGCCAGTGGAAGACAATAAGGAACTTGAGCTCAAAAAAGTGAAGAGAAAAATGAAATTATCTTATTTAGCCTTTAATGCCACACACAAATGAATCTTTTCAAACGAAATTGTGGATTTGTTTTTTGGAATGAGGAAGCACATTGTGCCGTAGAAGGAATTCTCCTGCTTTTCGTCATCTGATTTTATTTCTACAGGAAATGGATTGCTCTCGACAGTGCAGTTTTTAGCGTTATATCCTGCCCTCTGTTGCATTTAGTCAGCAAAATAGTATCCTGAGAGATCTGTTGTGAGCAGATTCTCTACTTGATTTTGTTTTCCTCTGAATTCAAAAAGTGACTTGAAACACAACAGATATTTGGAAGCTGCTTTTTAATAGCTGATCTAATTTTATGTGTCTATAAATCACATACTTTGATAGCTTCTGTGCATGCAACTAATTTGCAATTTTGATGTACTTGAAAATCCAGGTGGCATTAACTTAGTTGTTAGTCACAAGTATGAAATAGCTTCCACACTTATTTGAACTGTCAGTTTGCAGCCACAAACAAAAGGCCAGCCATAAAAAAATCACCGTTCAGCTGTCTGACATTGAGATCATTAATCATGAGAGAAAGAAGATAAATGCACAGATGGTTTCCATTACTGCTTGTGCTTCTGTTTCACTTGCTAATGGCTGGTTTTGCCAAGCAGAAGCAAGTGCTGTGTTCATTTCACCTCTAATCTATTGACAAGGGTAATTTTAAAAAGGAAATACTGCTGTGGTAAAGGGAACTTGACTGTCATTTTTATTAAAGCATTTAAAATCTCCTCCTTCATAGCCCACTAGCCTGCCAGCACCCTGTCTAAATCAGACCCTGTACCTTTGATGACCTCTTCCGTGTTACTTCTTTCTTGTTTGTAGGCTTGTTCTTTGCAAACATTTGTGTTTCACTGCCTTTTGATTGCTTGCCATGCACGGTACAAACATCTCCACTGGTATTTTCTAGAATGGGACCTCTGCTCTCCACGCAGCCGTCCTGAGTGGCAACGCGAGGACAGTGGCGCTGCTCCTCGAAGCAGGAGCGGACCCGTGCCTGAGGAACAAGGTACGTCCTGGCACACCGTCCCAGGCGAGGAGCAGGTGGGGAGCACCGAGCAGTGGAGCCGTGCATGCCATGGCGGCGGTGGCAGTCCACATTTCTGTGTCGGTCCATGGTTGCTTCTTGATCCTCTCCTGAAGCACCACCATTCGGTCCATTCGTTTCCATATACAAGTGTCTATAAGGGTGCTAAGCAGTGCTGCTGGTGATGCCGGTACTCATGAAGTTACATCAATCTGAGAATAACCGAACCATGTACTCACTCGAGCACCACAGATTAAATTGTTAACTATAGCTAGTCATGGGCTAGCTAGGTTGCATTTTAGGGAAACAGTAGTCGGTCACTGTTTTGATAAGTCATAAGTTGTATTTGTGTCTAATGTGAGAAATGTGCAAGGAAGATATTTCAGCAGCAAGAGAAACATATATCTGGGTGCCTTTCGTTTCAGCATATTGCTAATGCAAAAAATACCTCAAATTACATGCGTCTTTCCCATATATTACTATAAATCTGTTAGTTTATTGAAATAGTTTCACACTCATTTTATGGCAGCAACTTTTCTGCAGAAAACTTGTCTTGCTTTTATTCTGTAAAGTGTTTTAACATTACATGTTTGATAATTTCCATGAAAATGTCTTCCTCTGAGTTGTGTTTATGAACTGTTTGCCACTAGTATTTGATATCTAGCTGGGTTTGTTAAACTATGAATAGGTGGTCTGGTATTTACTTCTGGTTTGTGATTGGGTGAATGAAAGTTTGTAATACAAGTTATCCAGCATATACCTTCTAAATGTTTTGGTCATTTAATATAAAATCTATGCCTGTTATTTCTGTATCATTCCACTTGATGGCAGCAGAGTTAATGCCTCGCATACAGTAGGTCGTGTTAATAAGCATTTTGGTTTGCTACTATCGTCCAAACAATGTGCAAGATTTTTCTGCCACTGACAGTGATTTGCAGCAGGAGGGTGTTCAGTATAAGAAAGTCTGTGGCTATAACCTCTCCTACTGATTTTCTTTTTAAATAACTTGCAATTTGACACAACAGAGTACATTTGCAGAACAGAATTACTGATTTTCAGAAGTAGCTTCTTTATAAATACTTTATGTTACCAAAATTGTATTCAATAAATACAGAAGACCAAACTCTGATGTTCTATTATTACCAATCCTACAGAATAGCACTGACTATTTCATAGCAATTGAAGTCTTTCCTTGGATTTTTATGGACTTTGGTACTTAAAGTCCTGCCTCCCCCAAAAAATCAGCAGCTACGTTCTCTTCTAATTTTGCGGCAGAAGCATAGGAAGCCCAAGGGATACCATTTGGCCTGGACAGTCAGCACAAAATAAGGTGACCACTCAAATCCCACGCTGGGATTTTGGAGACTTGAGTGAGACTTGCACACTGCGTGGAAAGGTGACTTCTTAACATATCTCCAACAGTGGTGGAGACAAGACTGGAATAAGCACGTTATTATAATGCCCAGTACCATCTTCTTTAGAGTTTAATGCTTTGAAGCCATGTTTTGGAAATACTCGTTCATTTCTGCTAACCCCAAGCTGTTTTTTGTTCCAGGCAAATGAACTGCCAGCAGAACTAACAAAAAATGAACGCATCCTCCGACTCCTCCGTACGAAGGAAAAGCAAAGGAAAAGCTAATGCAGCCCTGTAGCAAATGCAGTTTGACAGAGATGCGCCCTGACCACAGTAGCGTGACAGTAAATCTAGGTTGCCCTAGAAGGGCTTGTTGGAACAGTTTGCAGAACTGATTAGCCTCTCCAGTACATGCTCCCTGAACACACGAGAGGCCCTTGCCACGGGGTCGCCACGGGCTAGGGCCTCCGCCTGGCATCGCTGAACGCAGAAGGACTGTGATGGGAGCAGGGTTTGGCCTGGGAGCTGCGTTTGCACTGCAGCCCTGCCTGTACTCCAGAATCCCACCGGCCCCAGCACTGACGTTTCCTCCTCCGCACCTGCAGCGTACGCATCCCCGCACGCGCAAGTGCTCCCGCCATTTCAGACACACGTCCCCATGCTGGCATGGCCGCACACCTGTAACGGGTGCCTCGGGGCGCATGTGTGGGTCGGGAACACTCGGCCCTTGTGTCAAAAGGACACCCAGACCTCACAGCTGTTTGGATGCAGTTGGTCCTGGAGCAGCCCCACGGTGCCGCTGCCCGCCCTTTGCTGGCAGAGCTAGCTCTGACTGTTCCTCTCTACCTCCAAGTGCCGCACGGGGCTAGAGGTGAGATTCCACCTGCGACATCCCAACAGGAAAAGTCCTCCTGCCAGCCCAGGGCTTTGGTAACATTTTGGCTACTACATGAAGCTCCATAAAAATGATCCAGAGCGTTACAAATTATGACAAAAGCTACCGACCCAACAATAAGCAAGGAGATGTCCTCCTCAGTTGTAGCATCTCGATCTGTCAATCTGTCCAGCAACAGAAACACAGCGGAGCAGTTGGTAGCACTTTGCGATGTGTACACAGTGCTATGGGGATCCATCCCCAATCCTACAGTCTACATACATGCATTTTTGTGGGTAGGGGAGGACTGGTTACTGAGCAAACCAACCAGGGCATACCATTCACTGGCGCAAGTACGTCAGAAATTTAGCTGTCGGGCACAACAGCACAGATGCTATACAAGTAGTATACGTATGTTCTGCACATGCATATTATGTGACACTATGGTTTAGTATTCACAGCTACTATGCAAGGCACTTGTTCCCCAGGTCTGTGAGTTAAGGGAGGAGTGTGCAGTGTACAGGTGTTTCAACAGCTGGCGAGAGGGTTACACGTAGCCACATTCGAACAAGCCCACTAATTAACACGGCCATGGAAAATGAACTCTCAACAGCAATTTTGGGCTTTGTTGTGGTTGAGATGCTTAGACACGCTACTAGTGCCTGTGTGGGGAAGGCAGCGCAAATTGTAGATGGTTTGTGAAGAGCTATGTTTTAACCATGTTGCTGTAAGACACCCCATTAAAACCCAGTCATTTTTGCAGTATAAACAGTATATACTATGTCCTGTTAGCCACAAAATCATTAGAGATTATTTTACAGTGAGCTGAGGTATAAAGTTAGTTCAGTACATAAATCCAGGCACTTCACCTGCCTTCAAACCTTGGCAAATGACTGAAAAATTGCTTTAAAAGTTGAAGACAGAGAAGATTGTAAGGAAACAAAATATTCCCTGCTTAAAAAATGTCTGCCAGCTGAACTGTTGAACTTTTGCTTCAGTGAGTTAAAAAAAAAAATCTTTTAGTGAGCTAGCATAAATGAATGTAGTTTACTTAGTGCAAATTAGCCATATATATTACCAAATCATAAAGTTATTCTTTTTGTAATTTAGGTAAGAAGTCAGGGTTCTGGTGAAGAGAACAGAAGCGGGCATACCTTTGCTTGCAAACTGGAATTGCTATTCAACTTCTATTCAGCATTAGAAAGGAAAGCTTTAAGTTTTCCAACAATGTAAGAAGACACCAGAAAATTCTATTTGTTTAGGTAATTTATGCTGCTGTATTTTTAAATAAAAATAATGTGCCTAACAGACACTTGCAGACGAACTGGTACAGAACCAAAGAATTATGCAAGATGCTTAGAGGATGATTGTATCCAGGGTTAAGTTCTGCAAAAGACTAAAAAATATGGAGCATGCAGAAATCTCAAGAGCCTTATTGGGAACTTAAGT
This sequence comes from Pygoscelis adeliae, assembly GCF_000699105.1. Classification (NCBI taxonomy): domain Eukaryota; kingdom Metazoa; phylum Chordata; class Aves; order Sphenisciformes; family Spheniscidae; genus Pygoscelis; species Pygoscelis adeliae. The sequence goes on from NW_008825498.1 coordinate 8,274,736, forward strand.
TGCATGGCATTACACAGGACTAGACTCTAACTTCTTTAGCAAGGAACACTGGAGAGGATAGGTTTATTTGGAGGCCCCAGTGGGTTGAAGATGAGCATATTGTTTTGGAGAACGCTAGAGGGACTCTAGGCAGCCTGGCCTCAATATTGATCTTTCTCCCTAAAGTTTCTGCAGATCAACAGCTGGGAACAACCACACTCTTAAGATGAAAAGCCCTTTCACAGCTGTAAAGGAGGAGGGTAATCGTTAGAAGGTCTGCAGTAGTCATGCTGGGTGAGCAATAAATACTCTTAATATCAGACAGGCTGTAATGATCAAGTGGTCTTCCTAAAAAATGTGGAAGCATCCACTGTTGGTGACGGTCTCCTATTTTTTCCTTATAGCAGACCATAGGAGAGAGGACAGGGCAAGCCAACAGTGGTCCTATGACAGCTGAAGTGAACAAGCTGAGACAACAACATGCCGGTGTCCAGTATCTGCAGGTGGCCTCTCCTTTCTGCCAGGTGTATTTTCTTGTGAGAGTGGTCTCACCCCAAAGGGGGCAGCTGCTCAGCAAAAAGCTGCTTCTTGAACTATGCCTGTCCATGGGAAGATGCATGTCTGCTCCCCACCATTTAGAGTAAGACTTTCGAAGTTGTGTGTCCAGCTGCCTCCGTGACTGGCCACCGCAGCCACGGCTCTCATGCAAGAAGTAAAGAACACCTGGGATGCTGCATCCCATACAGAGCATCTGCTGACCTTCTTCTGAGAGGATGCAGTTACCAGGTCCTCTTTTTCTGAGTGATATTGGGCTGTAACTGGCTTTTCTTATTTCTAAACGAAATCTGAAATGTGGGGCTAGCACAGGTTGAAGGGAGAGGCTTGTAGCTCCCTCCTTGCTCTGATTAGTGCTGGCTGATACAGCACACAGGCTGTGTGTGTGTGGCTCCATGGTGGAGAACTGGCAGCGAAGTCTTTCTCTGCCCCGTTCAGGCTGAAGTTGAATCTAGCTTCAGCAAAGACACTATTCAGCCAACATGGGATTTTTAGGCATGGAAACCTTCCCGTTGGGAGCATCTGTTTCATCTTGGAGCCTGTGGAGAGAGGGCTGGTTTTAGTTTTGGGTTCCCTGTAACCAAAAGGTGCTTATTCTGCCTGCAGAAAGTTGCAATACTGTTTCTCACCATGCAATTAACCTTTTCACAAAGAAACCTTAATAATTCTTACTATTTATGTAGCTGCTGTTATCTTTAAAGTGCTCAGTAAATACTGCTGTGGTTTGTTTGTTGTTCTAAAACGGAAACCTGCTTTCCCTTGGTGGCTGAAGTGATTACTAATATTGACAATAGTTCTTTGCATAGTTGTCGTGCCTTTTGTCCAAGGCTTTCAAAGTGCTCTGCAGACACTAGTACCTTTGTAAGTTCCAAAATGCATTGCGGGCGGAGGCAATGAAAATAATGTGAATATTATTTCATATGAAATATGAAATAATAAATTATTTCATTCACACACCAGTGAAATGCAGCAGCTGTTCATCAGTTCATGTCAACAGACAAGAGTAAATTTAGACTAGAAATTAAGGGGCACCAAATCCATTTCATAGATGGCAGGATGAAGGTAGGTACCATATAATGATGTGAAGTAGAACTGGGACAGGATAACAGGCCAAATTGTTTTTTGGGTTGGGTTTTGGGGTTTCTTTTCCCCCCAAAGTGCCATATATATCCATCTTACACCCCCAAAAAAGTCAGCTCCACTAGCACACTGCTTTTAGGCTTGCCCCTTTGCACATTCAGATCCAGGGGCGCAGCCTGCTGTCCTCTCCACCTGGGATTTATGCAGGTGCTATAGCCTGGTGAATTCCCATCAGCTGCAAGTGAGTACAAAGGATGTGCAACCAAGAACAGGCTACATAAATGAGTCAAGGAAAAGTACAGGGCATCTTTCTTTTATTTCACTAGTATCAAGCCATTGTAGGATGGGGATGAGCACAAGGAAAGGCTCATGGGGTATAGAAAGAAGTGGCATCCCGTCAGTGACGTGGTAGTGGTGTAGCCTCAGAGGTCCCAAATACATGGAGCTCTTAATTTAAGATGATCACTGCAGTGCAGTGTGCAGGGACGTCTACTCAGTAGTGATACAAAAGGCAATGTTGTACCTCCTGACTTGCACATGCTGTTCTTCCCTTGGAGCAAAACCATCTCACTATTGATCCACCCACCTTTGTTTAGTTTAGAGGAGCTGAGAGGATTAGAGCACCAGATCAAACAGCTACAGGTCATATTTAATGCATTTTAACAACGTTGATTATTTGCCTCAGAGCCTAATTGCAGGAATAATTCACCCTTCTTTATTCAGCCAGTCATGGTGACTACTGGGAAATCCGTAAGTAAAGCAAATCTTGTGTTGTCTCAGAAGTTTCAGAATTGTTGTACAGAAAATGAGGTAGCACAAACCCCGGCCCATTTGTACTTCACTTAATGTGAACACTGAACAGACATAAAATATTGCCTTTATCTGGAACCCTTGGGTCAGCAGTGTTAAAAGGTTAACATTTGCTACAAGTCCAACCAAAGATTATACACAAGGCTCCTTTTTCCAGCAACAGAATATTGTACTGCACACATGGGACTAAATGGAGTTGTGCCTTCTCACAGCGGCTCTGCATTTGGTCCTTGGGAATGTCACAACAGTTTCATACTTTCTGAATTCCACAGTTTGTTTTGACCTGCCCTTTTATGCATTTGATAAAGCCTATCTAAATTTATGTAACTACGTGTAAGACTAATACTCTGCAACAGGAATGTTGCTTTGCTAAAACACTTTTTTCCATACCATCATTTCAATAAAAATTAATATACTACTCGGATTATCTTGTCTGCATACTTCAGTATTTCTTCCCTCTCCTCTGTATTCTACTCTTTCTCTTTGTAGAATACCAGAATTAATTTCCTATTTATGTAAAGACCACTTTGTTCTATTCCACTTGATCGATTAGACTTTTATTATTTTCCAGGTCTTTACAGATGAGATAGCATTCACAAGACAAAGAAAGCCAATGCCCTGGCTTGAAACAGGAAATCTTACTTTAGCATGACATAACAAGGTTTGTTTCAAAGATCCAGACATCACTGACAGACTCCCCTTGACATTAACATCCATTAGGTCGGATCTGAAGGGAAGATTATAAAAAGCAGCTTAGGAACCAAAGGAATAAGGCTATACTTTTATTCAGTTAGTCAAACATGTCTTGGTGGTTCTGTTATTATTCCTAAATGTAAAACTGCCCCTTACACTGATCTGACCTACTTCAGTTAAAAAAAAGTCAACACCCTGCTGATACGTTTATTATGGTATGCAGTGGATTATGCGTGCTATAAAAGGGGAAAAGAGCCTACACTGAAAACCGTATTTTTGACCTTGTGTTTGACATCCCAGGCTTTTTGCCTTATTCCTACAGTTTTCTATTGTGATGAGCTACATTTTTGAATCATCATCAAAAATTCCTACAGCCACAACTCAGTAAAGCATCTCCATTTATTCAGAAAATATCAAGAGAAAGTGCTGTGCCTTGTTTGTGGCCTAAGGCACTACAAAGGATGATTTCTGGTAGTGGAAAGCTCCTTAATTTTGCACATGAAAGCATAACAAAACAGTGTCAAGAGGCTGAAACTAGACAAATCCAAACTTCAAGCTATGGATTTTCAAGAGTGAGGATAATTATCTGTTAAAACAAATTGCTGAGATGATTCTTTCATCATTTGAGTTTTAAAAAAAATAATTACTTTTCATTCTGAAAGATGCGTTTCACCTGAAACATTTTGTGTTTGATGCAAGAATTACTGGATGAAATTATATGATATGCAGGAATTAACATTATGTGATCATAATAGTCTCCTTGATCTTAAAATATATGAATCAATAAATGTTTTGCTTTATCTCCTCAGTGATTTAAAGAGATGCTAACTCTCATGAGATCAATAACAAGACCATATGCCTAGCAACTGTGGCTGTAGCTGCACGGCAAAATGAAATCTGAGACACATACCTAAGTTGTCTCTAAATAATCCATTTCGCTCTCGCAATGTTGACAAGGCATTTTAACTGGACTAATGCTTTAATGTCCTGCTTTTAATGTCAAGTCAGTTCGGTCAGAGCTGGCACAAGGGCTGCATAGTGCTGCACCTTGCCAGGGAGCAGGGATCAGCAGAGCGATCTGGGGGGTGCCCGTGGGGAACACGGCTAAGTCAGGAAGGAACAAGGGACGCAACTTTTTGCTATGGCAAATGTTTCACAGGCTTGGATGCACAGGTGGAGCATGACACTAACCTACAACACAGACCTGAAACAGACTGTAATTTTAGATGTACTGCACAGATGTGTTCTTGTGTGGTATATACGTATACAGGTATGCGTACACACTTTGTATCCAGCATATGGGTATAGGCTCCTATAGTCTCGTTGGAAAAGTGATACCAGAACCTCGTGGTCTGCTTGTCTGGACTACATCGCATGAAGAGGCAGAAGAACTATTCCACTTTCTGAAGACTCCAAGAACAGTCTCTGCAGGTGCTCCCTTGGCCAAGCTACTGCATCGGACCCTACTCACTGGGACAAAATGTTATAAAACTGACAAAATGCCTTCAAGTCCAGCCATAAACAGGCTGTTCCTCAGGTGAATTGTGGCTCATAAACCTGCCTCCTCTTCCTCCTGCCAAGTCAGATTTTGGTAGTGCCCTCAGGGACTCCCCTGTGACAGTTCTGCTCATATTCTCCACTTCGACAGCAAACGCTGAGTTACTCACCAAGTGGCAGCATGGCGCTCACAGGGACTCAGTAAACCGACGTTAATGCAAACCAGGAGCCATACACAGCCATTAATAGGTCAAACCTTGAATTTGTCAGCATATCAGTGCTTATGCACAGTATCTGGCATGAGTACACGCTGCACCTATTTGCTCACAGCAGCCAGTGCAGCGTGTCTCCAGACTCTGCTGCAATAATAACCTGCATTTCTACAGTGTTTTCCTTCAACAACTCACTGGTTGACACCTGATTTTGGAGTTCTTAGGCCGCATGCTGCCACACAATTGGCACCACTTTACAGAAGAGGGAATTGTACTGGAGAGGTTGAGACCTGCCCAGGTCATCCAGCAAGTTTGTAGCAAAACTGGAACAAACTTTGAATCTTTTGAATTCGAGTCCCAAGCTTTTGCTACTAGGCAATAAATAACTTCACCTAATTGTAATAAAAATGAACAAGTTTCAATGACCTCAATGATAAATGCAGAAAGGATGTGATCTTAAAGAGTGACTATAGTACTTACTAAGGTTAGATAGGGACACACTAGCACAGGTTGGTAGAGCAGCCATCAAAATACACTAGGGCAGGTACAAAGATGAAAAGATAAAAAGACTTGATTCAGCATCACCTGTCATACTACACATACATTTAAGTGACTATTGGCAGCATCAGGCAAATTGCTCTCAGCCCCCTCAGTCTGATTTGATCCCATATGGGAACTCTGAAGCCAAGAGCCTCTGACCAAAGTAACAGGTACACCGAGGCAGGTGTAATTAAAAGGCAAGCAGGCCTCCACAAGTGAGGAAGGCTGACAAATGAGACTTGATGAAAAGAAAATTATTTGCTTACAACACCGAATAGGAAACACCAGCTTCGTTTAGTACAAGTATTATTCTGGTTTGGCTGGATAAATATTCTTGGAACAACCTGTAGTGGTTTGGACTGGCTCTACAAAAAAGTGGAGGTGTGAGAAACTGCGTGAAACTTCTCACCCACCTGTTGCAGCTTGTCTTCACGCAGGTTGCAAGATGTGCAAGGAGAATATCCCGCTTTCCCATGTTCAGGGAGTTGCTTAATGTAGCTCCCACTTCTTGCAAGTGCCTCTGGGTGCTATCACAATAGAAATAATAAAGGCTTATAATAAATTATGGAGAATAAACAGCAATGGACATTTTAATTGATTTTGTTGCAAAGTGATCACATACTGTGTTTCCATTTGTATGCACAAGTAATTCTTCAGACAGATTGCCATCTAGAAATTACAAGGTCATTACCACTAGGCGCTTGAGTTTCTAGTGGAAGCGGCAACACAAGTTTCATTTCTGCATTGATTAAAGCGATGGATTCACAGTAAGGCTTACACCTCTAAAGGCAACGCTCAGGGCTTTCCGTCAAAGACGTAGAACAGAACAAAGCAGGCAGCTATTTTACACGAGCTTCCCGGCAGGCACCTTTACACCACTCAGGGTGCCCAGTGAGCGAAAGAGCTTATTTGGTCCTAATGGGCAATTAAAGGACTTGTTTGGTGCGATGGAGGCACCAAGGGACACCCTACATGATGAATTAGTATTGGCCTCTTCTTCCAGGCAGCAAAATTTAGTTTTGTGTACACCGCTGAGAACCAGAATAAGTATTTCCCATTAGCCTTCCAAGCAGAGAGTCCCTAACAGCTATGCATAATCCTGAGTTTAAAAGGGAACCCTATAAGGCATAACATGATAAATGTTCTTCAGCGAGAGCAGCTGACAGTGGGGACGGTCTCTTCTGGGCCATGCGTACCACAGACAAGGCAATGAGCTGTTGGCAGCATTGATCTGGGTTAACTAGTCAGGCCTACTTTTTTCCTGCCCAGAAGGGAAGAGATAACTTTAAGATGACACAGTCAACGGTGCCAACTTTATCATCGGTAACGCTCATGCAACTACACTTAAATGCCCGGGAGCTGCTAGAGATAGCTCTGCATCCTCACCCCCTGAATATGGCACGCAGCCACGATGAAGACCGAAGGCCGCAGCAGGACTGAAGGAATACCCTGCTCTGGTCTACTGGCTGCCAGTGTACAGAGGCGACACAAAACCAGATACATGTCCGAGTTTCTGCATCTGCCATAGCAAAAGATTTCAGAAGTCTCTATGACCAAAGATAGGCTTAGTCTGATTAGTGTTTGTTAATCAGTCTTCACACCTATACCACGTCACTTTAGCTTGTGAGTGCAAAAAGGCAGCACTCTCTGAGGGATTGCACTGGGATAACAGTGTGAATTTAGACAGCCATCTAAATATAGATATCCATCAGAGATTTAGATAAATACTAAAATACTACCTCTTCTCTCTGTTTATACCGTAGGTGGTAGACAAGTGTGATGTTATGGACTTAATTAGTTTATGGCGGAAGTTGTCACTGCAATAGATTCCCTTTTGCTTGTTTTGCAACTTTATAAATCGGTTCTCTCTCACCTATGATTCTTAAATCACTTCTTCTCTACGTAATTCTTTCAGAAAGGAAATGCCATTTCTGTTTAGTCAGTTTTGCTATCCTTCACCTTTTTCACAAGCGCTGAAACAAGGTTCTTGCATTTTTTTAACTTGTAGCTACGCAAGCTATGTCCGCTGCATCCTCTGCTTATGTGGAGTGCCTAGAAAATGTGGCGACTCGGTCCCCTGCTTTTAGGATCACGCTGCATAGCGCTGAATAATTTTTTTACTTACGATATCAAAATTAAAACACAATATAACTTTAGCTACTCTAGCTTTGTTTAGCACTTGCCAAATGCTAAGTCCCACACCTGGGATGGAATAACCCCACGGAAAAGTACAAGCTGGGCAGTGACTGGATGGAAAGCAATTTTGCAGAAAGGAACAGGGTGGTTGGGCTGGGCAAGATGCTGAACATGAGTCAGCGGGATGCAACAGCAAGGGGGTAGCCAGTAGGTCAAGGGTTGGAGTTATTCCTCTCTCTTGAGGAGGGATACAAGTCCCCTTTGGGACTTGTAAGAGCACATCTGGAGTACTGTGTCCAGGTTTGGGCTCCCCAGAATAAAAACAAAGACACTGGCATACTGGAGCAAGTCTAGTTTACTGCCGCCGTGACGGCTGGGGCTGCTGGAGCACGAGCTGTGTTTGCTCAGCCCTAAGCGGAAAGCTGGCTCTGGGGACATCTTAACTGCTCTCCCCAGCTACCAAATGGGAGGATGCAGAGAAGGGGGAGACACGCTTTTCTCAGGCAGGCACAGTGACAGCACAAGGGGCAACAGACTCAAGCTGGAAGATGGGAAAATCTCTTTAGATACAGGAAAAAAAAAACATTTTACTGTGAGTGCGGTGAAAGAGTGGAACAGTTTGGCCAAAGAAGCTGTGAAATCTCCATCTCTGAAGCTATTCAAAACACAGCCGGACAATCCCCTGAGCAGCCTGACCTAACTGGATTCTGCTTTCAGCTGAAAGTTGGGCTATGTGACCCTGCAGGGGTCCCCGGCCAACATAAATTAGCCCCTGAAGCTATGACACCAAGACTAATCCGCATTTTTGTCAGCAGATGGCAATATCAGCTAAATTACATATTTTATTCCAGCAGCGCATCGCGTGCTACCCGGCCGTGAAGGCAACAAAGCGGTGGGGAAATCCCAGAAAGGCTGCACGGGAATGTGTCGCAGCCCGCTTTCAGCGTTTTTCCTCCCAGGCACATCCCAAACAGATCCCGAACAAACAGATCCCGACCAGGGCGTCAGAGTGCAATCAGCACTCCCAAAACCGCCGATTGCAACACCGGTCAGGCCACCTGGCGTCAGCCCGTCAGGAGCAGCGAAAGCAGCTCTGCCAGCCAAATTGGCCAGCAGCAAAAGCCCCGCCAAAGCCTTTTTCTACCGCCCAGCCTGACCGGCCTCGCTTGGGAGTTGTATTTATGGCAGCTGCACGGCACTAGTACACGGGATTGTGAGCCTAATGCTTGGAAATCATGAATTAGTAACTTTAAAGCAAAATTAAGACGCTTTGGTCAAAGCCAGGATTTTTAAAGCGACTTCGACGTTCATAAACTACGTGATTAACGCTTCCGCGCCCGTACAAAACCGCTGACCGGCTGCTGCCGCAGCCTGGGCGGCATTTCCGTTCCGGAGAGGCACAGCTTCGCTCCGACACCGGGCC
>NW_008825498.1:8284263-8286818 GCF_000699105.1 Pygoscelis adeliae
GGCTGCTGTCCCGTCAGCCGCCAGGCGTGTGTTAGGGCGCTGGGCTCGGGGCGGTGTGAAGCTGAAGCGTGGTACCGGGGTGTGCCCTCCTTGTCCCCGATGGGGCTCTCCCTCCCCTTTCCCTCACTCCTCGACTCGGTGCCGGGCGGTGCGGCCTGGTGACCCAGCAGGCCCGCCTGGGAGCACCTGCGGCGCGAAAGCGGGAGCGCTCGGGCTTAGCAGAGTTCAACTTCTGCCCAGTCGTAGTCCCCTGCAATTGCGTGCGACAGCGGCTGCCCGGGATGTCGCGTTCCTGTGGTGTGCCCAGCTTATGCAATGCCCTATGCATGTGAGTAGCCATGCAGTCACATGTCCGTGCAGAGGCTTGCATATGTCCTCAGTGCCTGCTTTGGTTTGCTTGGAGTGTTTCTTATGCTAGGTGACAGCTTCCTGGAAGTAATAGGCTGCGTGTAGTAAGATCTGCTATTTATTGATGTGCCAATATTAAGGCTACATGTTTCCTTAAAAATTAAGGACGAGAATTAAGTGGGACTTCTTGATACTACAGGAAAAAATACTGTCAAACCCTCACTCCTCTCTTCTCAGTCACGTTTTGTTTATGCTGTAGTTCAAGATAGGAGTGAGATACTCCACATTTCTCTGGAGAAACAGGGAGTGTCTTGTAAGCCTTAGTGTTTTTGTGGGGTTTTTGTTTCTCTCTAACCAACTTGGAAACATACTTTCTAGGTCAAGTTTTATGCTTAACCCTTTTTAAACTCACAAGTTTGTCATCCTGTGTGTGTGCTGAAGTTCTCTTGTTCTTGTATCCTCTTCAAACAACCTTTAAAGAGCTTGAACAGAAAACTAGGAATTCATTCATCTATTACCACTGGAGAAGCTGATTGTTTGGTAATGACTCATGATCTCTAGGTGGGTAGGTAATGGACTTCACACCTTACCAACACTCCTCTATGTAATGTTTTTGGAGGGAGATACCATCTTGTAGCAATGAGGTGTGTCCTAGGCTGGTAAGGAAATGACGAGATGCTTTCCTTTAGGTGACAGAAGGATACTGAGCTAGAAGAGCTTGAAACAAGTTCCCGTAAGGTTTAGGGGATCCTTGTAGAGGATGTGGCTTTGTGGTCCATAAGAAGTTAACGTTGCAAAATGCCTTTAACCATGCAGGTTTTAGTTTTGTAATGTAAGAAGGCAAAATTTGAATTTTTTTGCCATTAACTCTTATTTATTTGAAGTGTTCAGCTTGTATAGGATGTATCTTTCACTCTGAACAGTGCATGGTACAAAACTTGTGCCAGCTAACCTGTTACTAGTTGATAGTTAACTACCCATTAATTACCATCTAAGAACTACATCAAAAATCTTGGCTCCTTTAGTCCCATTTCTGAATGTGGACTTACAGGAGGATGAAGTCTTGAAGCTGTTCTTGTTTTCTTATGAACATCCTAATGTGCTGGATGGCATCTGGTGTGCTTAATGGCAGCTGTTTCAGCCGATCCTTGTATAATTATACTAAAACATAGGCTGCCAAACTAATGGCTAAGCAAGGTTGGACACAGGTTTCCTATCAGCAACTGGGATCCCAAACTGTAGGATATATTTGAGTTTCTGAAATCCTATGGGAAGACGTTAATGGCAGGTGCTGCTCTGTCTCAAACTTGCCAAGTGGCCTGCAGTGCAGTATTACCTGACCTTGGGCACGAAGTTCTGAAATGCCTGTGTGGAGTAACTTGCTTGGCAGAGATGGCAATGTAGCTTCAGAACAAGACAGTAATCACTTCACTTAAGTTACTTCCTGGAAAATCAGGAGTGACTTGTTCATAGTCTTTCTGGATGGAAAGTGAGGAAGCCTTCTTAGAAAGGGAGAGATGACTGAAGGGGATGACTGGTAGAACTGAATAGTACTTTGCTGGGCAGTAGACAAAACAATCTAAGTGTTGTGCAGTATTATCACTATTCCCCTGCAGGGCATCAGAAGTATTTTGGTGCAGATGGCCTTAGCTGCAGACAGCTGCTAGTTAGGGGTGCTGTGCTTTCTGATCATGCATGCAGTAAGTGTGTATTTTCCCAATAAATCATTGTCAGCTAACACCAGCTTGCTCCCACAGATACTGAACTATTACCATTATTGCAACTTTCTCTTCCTACTTGACCTTGACTTTCCTGTGACATGTGAAGTGTGCTTGGATAACTCCAGAACTGGGGCTTGCTTTGCCTGACCAGGAGTAGCTAATGATTTTTCTGTCTGAAAGGGAACAGTCCCTTACCTGTGAGAAAAGAACAAGAGGAGCTTGGCAGACAAAGGTTGCCTCTGAATTGGCTGCCTCTGAACAAGTTACTAAAAGAGACAAAGTAAGAATAAGAATTAAACCTGTAAAGTTTCCTTTAGTCCATAGACCTCCTTCTCTCGTAGGGAGGGCTGTGAGGTAACGCGCAACTTCTGGGGCAGATCTGCAAACTTGACCTGGTCACCTGTTTCCATAAACCAGTCTTGCCATTTATTAAGGGTAATGCGGTGTTGTGTTTCCCTAGAACTCAATTTCTCAACCTAGTGGGCA
>NW_008825498.1:8286899-8299108 GCF_000699105.1 Pygoscelis adeliae
CCTGCAAGATCCCAGATGTACCATCCTAGATGAAGGAAGGGAAATCTGATGCTGTTGCCTTTTCCATACATTAGTAATCTTAATTTGGAGAGCCAAACAATGTTCACTTGTCATCTGGTATTTGCAAGACTACAAATAGTTGCTGTTTCTGTGTACAACATCATCATTGTTCTTTGTCTGCTTAACAGCTACATATTCATTGTTGGTGATGGCTAATGTTGCTGGAAGCATTGAAGGTATTGATTTGTTTCAACATGCAGTTGAAGAAACTTGGACTGAAGTAAATGTGTTTATGATCTGTTGGAACACTAGTTTTATTACAAACAAGCAATAATGCCTGGGAACCAGAAAGCTATAACAGAACCTTTGTAGAATGTTAACAGTCATGAAATGCCTATATTTGCTTGTGTTCTTTATTGCAAGTTCTTTATTAGGGCTCCTGGAGCTCTGACCTGAGGTGAAATTTCTCTTCAAACAGAATACGTCTACCAGAAGTAGGAATACACTTTTCAGTACACCCCCGGAGTTCAGAAGGCTAGTGTTGGTGTACTGCTAGATGGCTTCTAAGCTGTGCTGGAGGCAGGAGGGAACGGCCTTAATCTAAGGTTATGTTGCTATTGCTTTGTAAAGTACTTAGGAAAGTCCCATTTTAAAATACCGAGCACTTAGTAATGTGATCTTTAAAAAAAAAAAACCACACCAAAACAGAACACCAAAACCAAACAAAAAAACCCAAAAAACAAACCAAAAACTGAACCCTGTGTTAGTCTTATGGAGTATCTTGCCTTGTTTAGAAAGCAGTTGGGTTCAACACAGCATTTCTCAGTTAATTTTGGGGCTGGGAGGGCTTTCACCCATTTAAAAAGACGATTGTTCACCCAAATCTTAAGTGACTTGAAAGTCTGACTCTGCAAGCAGTAGCTTTGTTAACTGTGACTTATTTACAACCACACTTACTCATCCCTATCTCTTCCTACCAGTGTAGGAATGTTCTTCTGAAAGAATGGAAAGAGCAAAGTACTTGTCTTACTCTATAACTTACTCTAGCTTTTACTAGAGGGTTTCTGGGGAAAGAACTTCCAGCTATATCTTATCAGTGGTAATGGAGTAGTTACTTAGTTACTTGTAGTATCCCTGAATACTGTCCTAACCCTAGGAGACCAGCCCTGTCCCATATTTTGTGGCTGACTCAGTGATGAGCATGCTATTGACTTGTTGATGTCCCAGAGCTATGTTGGTGACTTTAGGCTGCTGACTTCGAATTATTTGGTGTTTTTTAGGCTTATTGACTTGGTTCAACCACTGTAAATCAAGCATCACCAAAGCTTAGCAGTTAAGGGAACAAATTCAGACTTCTATTAGTGGGATCCTGCTAGGTCATGGCATAAATATCTGATCTTAGATTGTCTCTGAAGTTGAATTCTTGGTGTTAATACTGAAATAGAGTATTCAAACTTGCAGTTCTATGTCTAAGTGCTCTTCTAGTAGCTACAAGTAACTGATCTGTTCAGCTTTTCTAAGCAGGCTGAAAGTTCGAGTGATGAACATGCTGTTTTTTCCATTGTAGGTTTTATCGATGTGGAACTTCAGTAATATGGTTTTAAATTCTTTATTCAAATTACAAGTGTAAACTAACACTAGGCCTCATCTTGCTTTATTTTCTTGTGTGTTTAGCTGAATACTTTTTGGTGCGTGACCAAGTGTCACGTGCAAGTAGGTTGCTTTATGTTCCGTCCTGAAAACGATGGCAAAAAGCCTTATAGGTAAAATTATAGACATAATATAGTTTGTATCTTATTTTGTATCTGTGTAGTTATAACCAAGGAAGTGTTGCCTTGAAATACAGGTAACATTTTTAAAACAATAGAACTATCAGTCAGCCTGATGTGGTAGCTGAAATTTACTTTAAGTTTTTCTATGTAAGAAGTGCCCTGAAAAGTTTTTTTGTAACTGGTAACTGCGTTACCAGTTTTACTACGCTTTCCACTCTGGAAGAAGCTAAGTCTTTCTGAAAAGAGTAGGTTGATAATTTTGTGAGTTTTAAAAATTAAGAAGTGTTAGATAACAAAGTGGTTTTTTTAGAAAGTGTTCATAGAAAGTATGATTACAAACCATTCTAGACTAAACATGGAAGCCAGCCTGATATTGAAGAAATAACCTAATTCTGTTCTCACAGGGAGTAGTAAGCAGCTTAAATTCTTTGCCCTTTTGCAAGAATAGCAGTGAATCTGTGCTTTCTCTTGGAGATGACTAATTCACTTCTGACACTGATACATACAAATGCTAAACCATCTTCTTTCTCCACTAGTAGATTGTTTGCTGTTAAAACTGGGGTATACAGGTGTGAGGAAGCAGAGGCAAAGATAGTAACTTCTAAATTTGCATCAAAGAAGTGTTGACTTCTTAGATTAATTTGATGCATGAACAAATTTACAATGTAGTTTCTGTAAATAGTCTTCAAGTTATGGAATTTAACTTTTTGGCTTATGCTGGTGTTAAACATTCAATGTTTACAAGTGCAATCTTAAGGGGTGCTTTCCAGCTTGTATGTAAGCTGGATGATACTTAGCATGCTGGTTACAGGTTTAGGTAGAAGAAATGCTAGAGTAGACAAATGAAATAGTGATCTGGATGAGTGGTACTTAAACTGACTTTTGGACCTGGCTTATAGTGAGTAACTTTGAATTGGGCCATGTTGCCTAGGTTAAGTTAGAGGGAGAACAATTCTAACTGGGTCAGGTAAATTGGTGATGGTTATTGTCCATGATAAAAGAAACCAGTTACTGATGTACACTTTGAAGAAATGTCAGTGTTGTTCAGCACAAAAATGGATGTTGTGGAGGCACTGTAATTCTGGGTAGCTCTTGGGTATTATGAATACAGCCTTTCAGGGGCCTTTCTGGTCAGTAAACAATATTATTCATGGTCAAGCACAAAGCACAGCAGTCTGTCCTTGCAGTGTAAGCATATGGTGTTTCTACAAAGTCTAGGTCAAGGTTGCTCAGGAGATAAAAATAGGTCAGTTATCTCTCAAACTGTACCGTGCGAACTTCTGATCAGAGCTGGCAGAAGTGTAGTAAATGTTTGTGCAGCCTGCTTTCCACTTGCAGTCCAGGTGCATAGGAAAACCTTGGAGCTGTCTTAAAGCTTTTGCTGTAAATAACTTGTTATTGCAGTAAATGTTTTAATTTTCAGAATAAATATTTTGGTTTAGCATTTCAGTCTCAGTGTCAGTACCACTGAACAGAAATACAAGGCTTGCAAGGTGCCAGTGTCCTTTTTCAATTTCCTTTCTTTATTTAATGCACATAATAAAGAACAGATTTCTGAATTTTTCAATAGTCCCTTAAATCGAAACATCTTTAAAATGAGACTTGGAGCTTTTTTCTTAGCACTGTAAGCCCATTTAAATGTTGCATGCTTAGGCTTGAAAGTGGTGGAGAGCATCCTTTGAGATTGTGACAATACATGGCATTCTATGGTGAGTGCAGAGCTGTGAAGTTCTGCTTCAGAATCCTCTTTATGCTGCTACTTCCTCAATATGTCACTGTATGTAACTGAGTTTGCCAGAAGGATTAAAAGGTGGCAGGAGGAACTCAAATACACTTCTCTCCATGTACGCTGACTCGTGCTCTAAAGTGACAGTTTAACCCACTAATCATATGCATTGTCTTCCATGAACAAATTATTTTCTGTATCACCTTATATTTGGAGATGCTTTTCAAGTATTGATTTAGACTTTTCTTAAGTAACTGTTATACTTTGTCTTAGCTATAGACAGTGCACTTCCTGTTTCTAGACTGGGCGAGGAAGGGTGGGGAGCTGAGCTGGAGATCAGTGGTGATATGTACCTGTCAAAAACACATGCTTTTGTTAATGGGTGTTTTATGTAGTACATGCTGATGTTTAAATTAGCAGGAAGTTATCTAATCTGGATTGTAAATGACTTTTGGAATGGTAGCATATAAACTCTACAATAGCTGAGGAATTTGGCAACTATTCCTTGCAGTTAATCGGTTATCTTGTGTTGATTAGGTACTTCCACAACTGTGTGTCTGGTACGGGGAATGTGGAGTTGCTTCTGGAGACAAGAGATACAACTGTGCATATGATGGACCACCAATAGCACTACCAGAGGATGGCTATGACTTAATGCAGGTAAGGTGCATTAAGAGACCTTCTTTTGGAGGTCTGCTGCTGAAAAATAATTCTACGCTTTAGAGTTCTGTATTGGATTCTGTTGAACCTGCGCTACGACTTTTAGCTTTCTTGTCCTAACTTGATGAGAAAGTGAAGAGATTATCTCTGACTTCTCGGATATAGCTTGTAGCCCCAACTGTGTGAAGGTAATATACCTCAGTTTCTGTTAAGAGATGAGAAGGCTCCAACACATGTGACTGCAGGCTTTCACAAACATAACCTTAAATACAGGATTAAATATGCACTTTCCTGTATATTTTCCTCACTGGTTTGAGCACTCTTTAGTCAGACTGGGTTTTTTAGGACTCCTCCAAACTACGATACACTGCAGTTATGCCCTTCTGATCTGTAAAGGACAAGACTAAACTATGTTCTCCATCAAATGATCGTTCCTGATCCCTTCCTTAAATAGGAAGGTAGTAACTGGCACTCATTCAAATGGAGCAAACTTGGACAAAGTTCAGTCTCCTTAGCTGTGCCTAGTGTGAGACCATATTTCCTTATCTGGGCTTTAGCTGTCAAAGTGAACAAAACCAAAGTAAAAATAGAGTTTGTGGATTTGATGCACAATATAGGATGATACTGCCAGACTTGCCTTCTGGCAGATGATAGTTCAAAGCTTTAAAGTGTGAAATAGCTATAGAGTTAAACAATGGTTTGGCTGGTGGCAAGGAGTGACTTAAATGTGTAGGTGAGCTACCTACTGTTTTGTACTGTTTCTGAAGGCTTAACGTACAGTTCTTGTGTGTTACTATCAGTTATATTTGTATTAAATGCATTTGTCTCTTCTATAAACTGAACATGAAATAGCTCTTCCAGGTAATCAATTATTTTGTGGTTGGTGGCTTGCCTTCTGAGACTTTAGAATCTGATACTATCCAGAAGGTATACTAGAGGATAAGCTGCAGGAATACTTTCAACTTGGATAAACATGTGTTGTGCTCTTACTAATAGACTCTCAAATACCATTATCATTCTATATATAGACTCTGGTGACTAAAGATCATCTGAAGGAGCTTTTTAAAAGGAAGTGATGCCTTGAATAAAAGAAGTGATTCTTCTCCGTGTTCTCTAAAGAATCTTGTTGGCTAGACTGATTTTTTTTTTTTTCTACGCATCTCCCACAGCAACAGCTACTGTCTTCTGAAATATGCCGAAGCAGAACCCATAACTATAATGAGTTCTAAAGTCTTAAACATGCTTTTCCTTCCTTCCTTCCCCTCTGATCTCAATACTTTTTTTATTTAAGGAACTCTGTCCAGGTTTATTCTTCGGCAATGTTAGCGCTTGCTGTGATGTTCGTCAGCTTCAGACTTTGAAAAACAACTTGCAGCTGCCTCTGCAGTTTCTCTCCAGGTATGCTAAGGAATGGCAAAGCAACTAGAGTTTTGTAACATAATAAGAAAACACAATAAGACTCTTCTGTTCAGTTGACTGTAGAAAAAAAGGTGGTAACTTCATTTAAAGGCTTATTGGAGCAAACTCTTGGAGAGACTTCCTCATCCATATCAGGAGGCTTTAATTTCATGAAACAACTACTTGCAGTCTGGATTGAGTTAGTCGGTAGAATAAACATTACCTTAGTTTGTCTCAAGCTACTGTATTTGTAGTGAAGCCTTCAGAAGAGGGTGGCATAAAGTACTGTTCAGGCTTCTTGTTCTAACAGAAGTCTTTCTTCTTAACTGCTAGCAGCAGTTAAGTTTTCCTTCAAATTCTAGTCAAATTCTGCTTGTTTCTGCTATTTGAGGTAGGCAATTCTGCTAGTGAATGATGTTGATGCTACTGAAGAATATTAAGCTATATTAAGCACCAACTAATGTTGTATTGCTAATTAAAAACTTGCAGAATTTAAATATTTTGTTCTGTCGTTCTGAGCAGAATGTTCACACTTGCTGTGTAGGTCAAATCAGATATGCCTTGCATCTTTACATCTTAATCTGATTGCTGTTCATTGACTTTCCTACCCAGATGTCCATCGTGTTTTTACAACTTGATAAACCTTTTCTGTGAACTGACTTGCAGTCCAAATCAGTCTGACTTTTTGAATGTTACAAGCACCATACCTTATTATGATCCAATTTTAAAACAGAACAAAAGTAGCATTACAGAGCTGCAGTACTTTATCGGAGAACGCTTTGCAAATGGTGAGTAAACAGTGTGTTAATTTACCTAGGCTTTTGTCAAGGTAACAAGACCAATGCTTTCTCAGGAAGAATTGGGAGGGGGAAACATCTCTTTTGTCTGTCCTTTGAAGTTTGAGGCATCAAATAGGTACCAGTAGGTTCCCCTTGAAACTGCTGGAACACTAACTTCTGCCTGAGTAGGAGACATTACACTGACTGTTAATAACTGTTTTTGAAGACTCAGCTGAGTCTTGACATCTATACAAATGATTAATAGCTGATAACCCTGATAACTTTAATGTCAGAAAAACAAAGTTGTTGCCAAATACTGAATGTCCAAAGCCTACCTGATATTGAAACTGCCTGGCAAGTATGATAGTAAAGTTTGTACACAGTGCACTACAGTGGTTCTCAGAGGTACTTGTCTTGAAATGTACTGTTCTAGTCCTTTGTTAAATCTAAAGATTTTTTCTAAGAACAAACAAATTTGGGTTGTTTTTTTGTTTTATAGCAAGCTTGAAGCATTAATTCAGTCTTTGTACACTTTGTGCAGTAACCTTTAATCAAGTTATGAGACACTTGAAAGTCATATATGGCCTACAGGTCAAAAGTACCATAAGTATTTGTCATAACTTTCCCTAAAAGGAACTTTTTATTAAGTACTGTTCCCTCTCAAACAGTAAAGTAGGTTCTAGTGTGATGTAGATTCAGGTGGCCTACTCAGAGTAAGATAGCTGTAACAAAGCATTGCAATCTTGAATACTGTAAATACAACTGAAAGCATTATTTCACTATCTTAAGATGTTTCTTTTTGAAAGCTATAAGCATGTTCTTTGAACTTGATGAGTCTTTAATTACTGGAAATACTTGGAATGCTCACTCGAATAACAACATTGGTTTAATGACTCTCCTGTCTTCATGCACTCTTCCTAGCAATGTATAATGCCTGCAAAGATGTGGAGGCTCCATCAAGTAATGTTAAAGCACTGGGGCTGCTGTGTGGGAAGGATGTCAAGGACTGCAATGCAACCAACTGGATTGAGTACATGTTTAGTAAAGACAATGGACAAACTCCTTTCAGCATTATTCCTATCTTTTCAGGTAAGAAATTGAATGGTCCTTGCCTTTTGAAGCTTCTGTCAAAGGCTGTGTGCTATAGCTAGTATGCTGATTTATTAAACAGCTGCCCAGCAATGAATGTCTGCTGTCAGAGGCTTTCAAAGCAATGTAAGATGAACTGATTATCTCTTTTGATTTCTGCTTGGAAGTCATACTTTGCGCTTGCGTTGTATGCAGCTTCTTGCTGTATAGATCTCTCAAACTCATTAAGGGATGGACTGAGCTTAGGCAACTGGATAGCTTGTGTTTCTTGGGGAAACTAGGGCAGTACCCTGATCCTTTAGGATTTCTTTGTAAGGAAATAGTTACACATTTCACAATCTGAACAGATGAGGGGGGTGATAGAAGTGTGTGCTTACTAGTTTTACAGACTGAAGTGTTCTAAAACATGACCAGTCATTCAGTTAGCAGACAACTCTAAAGTCGGTACCTGCTATGGAAAAGACAGTGGCTTTCCTATAGGGTTAATATAGGGGGCTAGGTTAATATAGGTTAATACAGGGATAGTTAATATCCTAGGGGCTTTCCTATAAAGGGTTAATTCATTTAACTGGGAAGCTTGTGTTGTGAAGGTCTGAATTTTTACCTGGTAGTAAACTGGCTCTGCAACTTGTGATTTGTCATAGATGTTCCTGTCCATGGAATGAATCCTATGAACAATGCTACCAAAGGCTGTAATGAGTCTATGGATGATTCGACAGGACCATGCAGCTGTCAGGACTGTTCAATTGTTTGTGGTCCAAAACCTCAACCCCCTCCATTACCTACTCCTTGGCTTTTGTTTGGTTTGGATGCTGTGTATGTCATCATGTGGATCTCCTACATGGGATTTCTACTCATATTTTTTGCACTAGTTTTTGGAGTCTGGTGTTACAGGTAAAGTATTCAAAATGCTGAACTCTGAAAGTCACTTGCCTTTTTCCCTGAAAACTTCCTTTGCCCAGGACAGAATGCTTATGTCTTCACCCAGCCAAAAGTCATGTTCTGTGGCAGATGCTTATACTTACAGGGAATGTTCGAACACCTAAAACCATGTGGTAGAAAATGAGTGCAGAAGTCGGTTTAGTTGATGTGCAGCTGTCATAGCATCCCTAGCTACAGGATGAAATACATGAATCTACAACTTTCACAGACAAAAACTTCAGAGTATGCAAAAGTCTGGGGAAGTACGTATATCTGCTTCATCTGATTGACATTAAGCCTTTGTGGTAAAGAGTGAAGTCTCAGTTCAACTGTGTCTGTTCTTGGATGGTATGTATTAAGATACCAGAGCACTGCCTTCCAGGAGCAGTGAACTGCCTTCATCTTCAAATGTCAAACTTCTCTGGAAGCTGTGGGGTTTTACAATGTGTAAGACTAGATCAGTACACTAATAAACTAGTATCTTGGAGAACCCATATGACTAAGTAAAAATGCAATCCTGTTCTCTTCCTCAAATCACTTGTTCCTTAAGTTGTAATTGGAATGAGCTGGAAAATTCCAGTGATGGAGAGGCCTGTTTACCACATAGTGTTTCATTAAGGCCTCCATTACTTCAGTTGTTAAACACTTTGTTGCACGTGTAACACACCGTACTTTGTCAGGAGATGTGGTTGAGGAGGAAAGAATCACTAAAAGTTTGACTTAAAGATGATGGGATTGTAGGAACTCAATTCAGAATCAGTGGGAGACAGCAAGATCTAGTATTGACAGCAACATGCAATCATAACAGTTTTCCTGCAGACTAATACTTGTAACAAAACAATCACTGCCCTATTGCAAAGTAAGTCATGAATACTTTTCCTTAGTCTCCTGTTTTGAAAAAACGAAATAAAAGCTGAGCTTCCGGTAATTATAGCGTTTTGCAAAGTAAGGGGCAGCAAGCTAGCTTCTCTGTGCTATGCAATACTTGCTAGTAAAGTGCACAAGTAACTGTAGCTCTAAATGCTTTGGTGTGGGTGTGCTAGCAAGCTGGAGCAGTGGAAACCTGTTAATACTTCTTAATAGCATTTTCCAGAGGCTTCCGCTATCAAATATCCTTCAGTATGGTGGTACTTTTCCGTGCAACTTTAATATTGTTCAATTATGACCAGGAATCTGAAATTGCTGTACAATAAGAATTAAATCTGTGTGGAAAAGGATAGTGGGTACAACAAACTTATGACATGCTCAGCAGCCTTATTGTACTGGGCAACATGCATAGTAAACAACATGAAATGGTAAGGGTGTTTGAGATGTCTGGTTCATAGCCCAAAACATCCTGCCATAGTTGGAGGTCTGATGAGATTACCATGAGGAGGCTATTGAACTTATCTCCTGCTCTGGGTATCGGGAATGAGTATAAGCAGTATAGCTCTATCATAAGCGTTCTGTGCTATAACTTGCCTGTCTTCAGGACAGGAAGAAAGTACCTTACTTCCCTTTTTCCTCACTTCCCCCTTTCTTCAGGCTAAGTAGGTGTAACTTCAGCAGTCTGACTAATGAAGTAAAATGTTTCTAATGTAGAAATCTCTTGCAAACGCTATCATTCCAGGTTATGATCAATTTAAAGAGATTCCTTGTGCTGTTAACA
This sequence comes from Pygoscelis adeliae, assembly GCF_000699105.1. Lineage (NCBI taxonomy): Eukaryota > Metazoa > Chordata > Aves > Sphenisciformes > Spheniscidae > Pygoscelis > Pygoscelis adeliae. The sequence goes on from NW_008825498.1 coordinate 8,296,893, forward strand.
CTACTGATCTTCTAAATGTGCGTAAAGAACCTGTACTTGATCCAAGCTGGAAAAGTTTATTAAGGCAGCTAGCTGACATGGCTGTAAGTTCTTCCGAAGGATCATAAAGCTGGAGATTGCTGTTCTGGAGTGGATGGGTGTAGGGCGAACATGGTGCCTATAGATTCTGGAGGATTCAAATATTAAATTTATTACTAGCATTGGACTTTATTCTTACTGTTCAAACCCCAAAAGATACCTTTTTGGGGGAGCAGGGTAACATAGCTTTCTGTCTTGCAGGAGACGGCACTTTGTCTCGGAGTACACACCAATTGACAGCAATATAGCCTTTTCTGTGAATTCCCATCGTGACAATGGTATGTCTTGGATAAGAGTAATAGATTTATTAGAAACTCAGCTTAAGTGCAACCCCTTCCTGTGGATGGGCTCTGGAATTTTAGCTTTGTTAGGCCATATAATCCATTCTTACAGGGCTTTATTTCAGTCTTTTGGCCAGTATCTCTGTTCTTTTAGAGTAGTATTTAACCCTACTTTGCTGGATGCTGAAAGCCCTGGTTGCACAGTTTATGGGTCTAGCTATGCCAATAGAAAGTTCTGGAGTGCTTTGTAGCTGGGGGCGAAGGGGGCAACATGATTCTAAAATCAATTTGATCATGTTCTGACCCATCCATGTATCCATTCAAAGCATACCATGAAAGAACTGTAGTTTAATTTGTGTAGCAGCTGAGGTAGCTCATTTTAATGCTTATGTATCTTTTAGCTGCTTCCTGCCTTTATTTGCTGTGCTTGCTACTGTCAAAGATAATTTTGCATTAGGAGGGGCCGTGTTAGGTACAAGCTGGTTTCTGCCCCCTTGACCTCAATCAAGGATTGGTCCCTGGGTTTGGTATCCTCAATCAAGGATTGGTCCCTACTCTCACTGTAGACACAGCTTCTGGTGCTTGCTACAAACAGAGCTAGAATAAAATTTCATCTTTCCTAGCGGACTTCAAGAAAATGCTGCTTAACTGACTTCTTAAACATTTACTGTTAACTTCTTGCCCTTACAGGGAAAATTACCTGTGGTGAGAGGCTTGGTGAAAGGTTTGAGAACGGCCTAAGGATGACATTCACATCATGGGGGGCTTTCTGTGTCAGAAATCCACGTCCTGTTATCCTTTTCTCTGTGGTCTTCATTGCAATGTGCTGCTCGGGCTTCGTATATGTTAAAGCAACTACAAATCCTGTAGATCTCTGGTCAGCCCCAAGCAGCCAAGCTCGCAAGGAGAAGGAGTACTTTGACACACACTTTGGGCCTTTCTTTCGTACTGAACAACTTATTATTCAAGCGCCAAACAGCCATCCAAGCACCTATTCACCTTACCCATCGGGAGCAGATGTACCTTTTGGGCCTCCACTTAGCAAAGAGATTCTCCATCAGGTAATTTGGACTTCCCAAGAGCAAAGACCTAAACATACCTAACGGGTATAATCATATGGAGCTGGTTTCCATCTGTAATGCCATGCGTCCATCAAAACAATCACTAGATATTCATATTAAAAGTTCTAGTCTTACTATAAAAGCTTTTTGCTGAAAAACTTGTCTTTCGACCTCTTCTGTCAGAGGTAGACTTGCAAGCTAAGTCCCAGTAAGTGTTCTTAGTGTGAACACAGAAATAACGGGATTTAGTCATGTGCTTCTATTGATGTGTGCCACTGCCTTTGGAAACCTACAGGAATATAGTATGTGCTTAAGTCATGTCTTGCAAGGGAAATGCTTTCTTGTGCTGCTCTTAAACTGTGGTTTGGTTTGGTTTGTTTTCAAGGTGCTGGATTTGCAGGATGCTATTGTCAACATAACTGCTTCTTTTGACAATGAGACTGTGATGCTGAAAGACATTTGCCTGGCTCCTCTTGCTCCCTACAACAACAACTGCACTATACTGAGTGTACTCAACTACTTTCAGAACAGTCATTCTGTACTAGATCACACTATTGGGGATGAGTTCTTTGTCTATGCTGACTACCACACTCACTTCTTATACTGTGTTCGGTAAGCAGTACAATTACATATTTTTCAAACTGTAGGCCAGCTAGGTCTTTGTCTTGCTGGCAAAACTAGCTAGTTCCTGCTGCCCCTTTGAACCTTTTCTTACCCCTTTTTAAACTCATGATACTACATGGAACTGCAGATTAGCATAGGTTGCTTCTGTTTCTTTGTCTTTGTATTTCAGCAG
>NW_008825498.1:8299173-8319473 GCF_000699105.1 Pygoscelis adeliae
CAAATGCTGATTAGTTTAGGTTGCTTCTGTTTCTTTGGCTTAGTACTTCAGCAGCAAGCTGAAGTACAAGCTTAATCAGGTTTCAGGTTAAGCTTGGTTTGGTGCAGACACTGGCTCTGTTTTACCTTAACCACATTTCAAACACTCTGAGAAGTAGAGTTCTGATACAGAAGACAGTTTCTAAGCTTTCACTTCAGTTTATAGTTCAGTTGGGTAGAAGCCACTCCTTGTCTTGGAAGCCATAAGGAAGACACCTTTAAAACTGTATTTAAATTCAAAGCAGACATAGCACAAGGGCAATGTATCACTAGCAGTCTTATTTCTCTCTTGATAGTCAGTTATAACACAACAGCTTTTTACTTTTTTGTCCTGTGGTGGTGTGCCTTAGTTGTCAAGCAGAAGCTAACAATTATTGCTGGTGATCTCTTTAGGGCCCCAGCATCACTGAATGACACAAGCTTACTTCACGATCCCTGTTTAGGAACATTTGGTGGACCTGTATTTCCATGGCTGGTGTTGGGAGGATATGATGGTAGGTGGCAAAACAGTGTTGCAGTTTAAGTCTTGAAAGTACATACTTGTGTGCTGCCTTTGGCACTAAAGGTGCATTCTCATTCAGCACATGTTTAAATGCACTCTAGAGAAACTGGAGTTTTGTTAAACTTTCAGTAAGTAAGGATATTTTAAATAACTTTTCAGTAGATCAGTGCTGAGATTGGAGGCAGACTGCTTGCATTTGGCACTTCCAGAGTAGTCTATTACTGGAACGTACTTGTCTTGTTGACAAGTATGCAAGTGTTCAGTCTACTTTGAGCCTGCTAAAGGACCTTTGGTTTTTGGAGACTAAAGATACGAAGTATCTCAAGTTGGCATGCTGGGATACGCATGTATTTTGCTTTTGAGTTAGAATGAAGTTTTGTCACTAATCTGACAAAGCAGTTAAGAATAGATTAAGATGCTCACAAAGGAAACCTTTTCATAATTATTCTGAAGCCAGAATTTTGTTGAAGCAATTTATCCAATTAAACATAACTTGATAGATCTATCAATCACAAATGTACTAAAAAAGCCTTTGAAGGCAAGCACTTGATTAAACTGTAGATTTCTGTACTTGCTTTGAGTTAAACCTAATTATGCAAGAGGCACCATGTTTAAGGAACCACATCCTGTTATCTCAATAGATAGAAAGTCCTAAGCACTGGTTATATAGTAGCCCCTTGTCTAACCATGCAACAACCTGAGTGGTTAAACATTGGACCAGGCTGCCCAGGGAAGTGGTTGAGTCACCATCCCTGGAAGCATTTAAAAGACGTGTAGATGCGGCACTTAGGGGCATGGTTTAGTGGGCATGGTGGTGTTGGGTTGACGGTTGGACTCGATGATCTTGGAGGTCTTTTCCAACCTTAATGATTCTATGATTCTAACTTAATGTTGGGGTGCCATGAACATGGTAAATAATGAATGATTACTTTTGAGTACAGTCTGGAGTGCTTATCAACTTCCATTCTTATTTCAGTAACGTCTATTCTTATTTCAGTAGTGTTTTTGAGGTCTCACGTTGCTAAACAGATTACATTTAATGGAGTTGTGGGGATGGGATTGCTTTGGACAATACTAATTTTAAACTTAATTGTACCTGCCTGTACTGGAATGTAAGCTCCATTTCGTAATGCCTGGCAATATTTTTTTCCTACTCTATAGATGATAACTATAATAATGCTACAGCTCTTGTTATTACTTTTCCTGTCAACAACTACTACAATGACTCAAGAAAGCTAATGAAAGCCTTGGCATGGGAAAAAGAGTAAGTAGGCTTTCTGTATTCTGAAATGCATACATTACTTAGAGCTACCTTTAAATGTAGATATATGAAAAACACCTGTACTGCACTGACAGTTTCTCAGTATAACTACAGGGATGTTTTGAGAAGCAGCAAAACCTGTTAAAGGCAGACTATACTGGTCATAAGACTTTCACTTTATTTGGAATACTTAATCTGCTTTGAGGAGATAGGTTCTAGTCTTGTTAGTGACCATCTAGTCCAGGAGTACTTGCTGATAAGTAACTCTAGAAAGGATTTTATATATTTCACTTTGGCTAGAATTACACAGGTAGACTCTCCAATCTACTAGACTGTTGCCACCAGTGGAAAGGTCCAGCATTATTCCATAATTCTTAAGCTGTAACTTTTACAAAAGTCTTCCAGATGAGGATCTAAAGCTTTCATCCCCTTCACCATCTTGAAGAGCTGATGTTGGCTTACACAGGCCAACTGCTCTGGCTAACAGTTCGGATAAAAACAACTGTACTAGAAAGTCTGAGACTAAGTATAACTAGTGTCTGCCTGTGTCACAAGCACCTCTCTCCAGTTAGGGGAACTGAAATAATGGCTAAGAAATTGTTCAAGTGCTGTAAGCAAGCTGCAGTCATATTTCATGTGTGTACTTTTAGGTCTAGCTTTGAGGAAACTTGCACGTTGACATAGTTTATGCTTATGCAAGATATCTGGTTGTCCTCAAACTCTGGAGAGAACATGGAAGGTATTTCAGCATAGTGTATTTCTAGTGCTTGGAGTAGAGTTCTAGGGATGTGTAGTCAGCACCCCTCTTTTAAAAATGAATGTCCCTCAAAGTACTGTCTCTGGCCACAGTGCACTTTTGTACCTCACAGATGATTTAAATTTGCCTTCAGCTGACTTCCAAGTATTTCTAATACAAGATGTTTTATCCTTTAAAGTCTGACTGACTCTTTTTTTTTTGTTTTGTTTTCCTTTTAGGTTTATTCACTTTTTGAAGAACTATGGTAACCCAAACTTAACTATATCATTTTCTACGGAACGGAGCATTGAAGATGAAATCAATCGTGAAAGCAAGAGTGATATTGGCACTGTGTTGATAAGCTATACTGTAATGTTTGTGTACATCTCCATAGCTTTGGGACATATCCAGAGCTGTAGAAGACTGCTGGTAGGTGTATAGTCCTCATTGCTGTAAACACTGAAGCTACAGCTTGCTTACTAGTTTTTCTTAACTTTAAGTGACTGAAATATTTTTGCAGACGGCTCATATTCAGTCTTGTCTTAAAGCATTGAGTCCTCCTTGGGCAGGAGCTAGGGGGAGCTTGTCCTTGTCATACTTGACAATTCATGTACTTTATAGCCTCAACGAAGTCTATTTTCACTTGAGATGTGCAGTTAACTTAAGCTTTTAAGGCTTGTAGATTCAAGGTTTGTTGGTTGTTTTTTTTTTTTAAAATCTGGATCTTCAAAAGACACAGAAAAGTAAGCTTTTTACTAACTACACTAAATGTAAGAATATGGATTTTACCTTTGTTATAATCTGTCCTGTGTGATGATGCTGGTTTGGTTGACAGTCATTACAACTCTTTTAGGTGGATTCAAAGATCTCCCTGGGCATTGCAGGCATCCTGATTGTACTGAGCTCGGTGGCATGTTCTGTAGGCATTTTCAGCTACTTTGGAATCCCACTGACACTGATTGTGATAGAAGTAATTCCCTTCTTGGTGCTGGCTATTGGGGTGGACAACATTTTCATTATAGTCCAGACACTTCAGGTGTGTATTCTTTCATACAGACTCTTCTAAATGTGCCTGTTATCTTTTGAAGGCAGTTAACTTGGAGCAGAAAGTCTTCTGTGTTCCAGTGCTCAGCCCAGTCTGAGCAGCTCTGGACTCTCACAGGATATCTAGTGGTCTTGAAGAGAGCCAAGATTATATGTACATTCCCCCCCCAAAAAAAAAAAAAATTACATCATCTGCTTTTTCTTGCTGCTGGTTGATATCAAGCTCATTTAACATAGTTTCTGGTCCACATACTAATGATGTACTAACGAATAATATTTTTAACATTCTTCTCTGGTAGTTGTAGAACTTGACTACTATTTTGATCACTTGTAATTTTAGTGTATTGTGAGCAGTAATCATGGACTAAACTATGTGCTTCAGACCAGGGACTTCTGACGCTAGTCTTAGCGGGTAATCGGCTTTCTAATTTGACAGGCTCAATAACCCACTGAAACTGGCACTGCCTCTGGCAAGTGTGTGTTTTTGGCTGAATTACTGAACTTACTATTGTATTTTAAGTTAAGTTTGAAGCAAGGCACCAGGGGATGTTCATGCTGCTTTAGTATTAGGGAATTTCTGCTTTTTTTTAATCTAACTCATGTTAAAGCAGTGAAAATGATAAGATAGGTTTGGATGTGTGAAAGTTGTTGGGGTTTTTTTTTTAAGCCATATGAAAGCACTTTCTAAAGTGCATGATTCCTAATTATAATAAGTAATTGCCTTGAAACAGAGAGATGAGCGCCTTCAGGGTGAAACTCTGGATAAACAGATTGGCAGAGTCTTGGGAGATGTGGCACCAAGTATGTTTCTCTCATCTTTTTCGGAGACTGTGGCATTCTTTCTTGGTAAGACTTCTTTAATATTTGAAGATAAGGGCCTTATCATACCTGCATGATGCAAGAATAGATGCAAAACTGAAATATAAAAACAAAGCAAGAATTTGTAGAGGAAGTTTAGCTTAGTTGTTCATTGCTATAATCAAGTTTAACTTGACCTCTGCTGAGGATAGGCATCGTAGAACTTCAAGAGACTGGTACAGTTAAAAAGATGTAATTCTGAATCTGTCAAGCCCTTTGGCTTGAAAGGCTGGAGCTTTTTACTGATTTGTAGTGACTGACAAGTCTAAATTTGACCTTAGCAATATATCAAATATCAGGGTGTACTAGCTCCTACATTGCATTCAGTCATCTTGCCACTGCTTGGAAAAAATGCCCCTATGACAGATCATGTTTAAGGTGTATGTGTTAGAGGTGTATCTTATGTTGTTACCCTTCAAGTATAAATTGGCCTCCTTTCATAACGAACTTGTTTACTTGGAGTGTGGTTTGCCATTGGTTCAACTTGCATTGAGTGGCTTAATATTGAAGCAAGATATTGCTTGACAGCACTCCTTAGCTACCCTCTTATGCAGCCTGCACAAGACTAGTAACTTTGGAATTGAGAAATGTCTTAAAGCTAGTTACTACTTTGCACAGCCTTAATGCTGTCAAACAGGTCAAAGACAGCAATTGTAGCCAGGCTCATATCGGCTGTTTTCTTTACTCTGAAGAGAAAGGCTCTTTGTCCTGCTAACACTTAAATTGGATATCTGTCTAGAAAATGCTCTTGCATTTCTGAGAGAAGGGAACCTGCTTGTTTAACAAACTGGGTCACTTCCTTCAGGGACACTGTCTACGATGCCAGCGGTTCGCACATTCTCCCTTTTTGCTGGAATGGCTGTGCTCATAGACTTTATTCTTCAAGTCACTTGCTTTGTAAGTCTCCTGGGCTTGGATATTAAGCGTCAAGAGGTGAGTATAAATGCACCTGTAACTGCAGTGTAATACAGATGGCATCTTCTGCAGAACTGTACTAAATCTGGCATTTAATCAATTTTCAGAGGAATAGACTGGATATTCTGTGTTGCATCAAAAGCAATGAAGAAATGAGCAGAGTCCAACGTCCTGAGAGCATCTTATTTCTGTTCTTCAAAAATCTGTATTCTCCATATCTGCTGAAGGATTGGATGAGACCAATAGTAGTATGTATACTCAGTTTACAGTAAGCATTCATCTAAACTTGAGCAAAAGTGTAGTGAGCCTGAAGGTCTCATACTGAAGAAAAATCTTCAACACAATGAAACAAACAAAGCTTCTTTGCTTTCAGCATTAGTATTGGAATAAGTTTTTGTAACTGCGAGAGTATTTCTAGTAAATAAGGGGCTTGACCTTGGATTGTCCAAGGCCCAGATTTAAGAGTTGCGTTACTGACAATCAAATCACTTTAGGCATATGTCAAAAATCAGCATATATTGGCTCCTACACTAAGAGTGGTGTTGCTGAATCTGTGATTCAGTTTGAGGTTACTGTGCTTATTTACAGAAGGTGTTTGGCACGTCTTTCACTGCTGCCTTCTAAGTATAAATTTCTCCTTATGGCTCCAAAGGGAACTCTGGAGTAGCTAGGTTTTACTGCCACTGTTGTACTAAGCCTGGGTAGCATACTTAAACTAGAGCCTCTGTGCGTGGTTGCTATTAACTTAGTAAATTACTCCTATGGCTTGTTGTTTCTGTACAGTTCTCACTTCCATGAACTTGCTTTTTTGCAGATAGCAGTGTTTGTGGGTGTTCTGTCATTCAGTACAGCAGTTATGCACAATGTAGAGATTGGACTGGATCAGTCTCTCTCAATGCCAGATGTAAGTCTTAAGACCATGTCGCTCTTCAGCAATTTGTGGCTGAATTGAAACCTTGATACCTTGTGCTACCTCAACATTATGTAATAGTAACTCAAAACTTTCCCTTTAAGGACTCCTATGTAATGGATTACTTCAACCAGCTCAGCAAGTACCTGCATGCAGGTCCTCCTGTCTACTTTGTCCTAGAAGAAGGGCACAACTACACCTCTTTGGAAGGGCAGAACATGGTGTGTGGTGGAATGGGATGTAATAATGATTCACTTGTCCAGCAAGTCTTCAATGCTGCGGAAATTGGTAGCTAGTAAGTCTTTCGTGCTTTTCTCTGCATAGTCACATGGAAGAGATGTAGCTGACCAGTGTGTCCTTCTAACTTAGTTCAGGCTCAGCTGTTGATTGTACAACTGACACTCTATTGTACTTGCTTTATACTGTGGTTTTGGGGAGGGGGGGAGGTAGGAAGCTGTGGCAATCTCCTAAAATGAGGAAAAAACGTCTCTGGACTGGTGGGATACGTTGATGTACTCAGGTTTGGAAAAGGGGCTTGATCCTTCAAGGAATCTGGGAATGGTAGGAAGAAAAACTCAAGAAAACCTCTCAGTATGGTTAAGCTCTCCTAGAAAATTACTTGCACGCTCAGCTTCTAAACTTGGTGGATAAACTAGCCTATCAAGGCTAAGCAGGAATTGTATCTGGAGTTCAGTAGCTAACAACTGAAGAAAGTCTCTTCCTGATTCCTTCCGCTGTAGTTCAGTGGTTTTACTTCAGCCTAACTGAAGGAGGAGCCTTGCTTGAAAACTGAGGCAACAATATCTGGAATAGGATGGGGCACAGAGTGGACAAAGGAATGGAAAGCTGAGCTTGGCAGTGGAACTTTAATACAGGGAAGAAGCTCCTGCTGTTTGCTAGCTGCAGCGTTACGAGCAAGACTGGCTCTTAGATGGGTTACTGGAGCACGGGACTACATGGATAGCTAAGTAGCTTGGACTAGAATGAGTTGACATGGTGTAAGTCGGCACTGGAGAGATCAAGGGGTGTGTTCTGGAATGAAACATAAAATTACTGATGATGGATATGTTACGTTATTTTATTAGCACGAGGATAGGCTATGCCCCATCATCCTGGATTGATGACTACTTTGACTGGGTGAAGCCACAGTCATCCTGTTGCAGAGTCTACAATACCACTGGACAGTTTTGCAATGCTTCAGGTATTAGCATCCATCTTGCTGCTAGAGGATTAGCTTGGTTTTTAAGTTTCACAGTGAAAACATTTTATCATGGTATGAGTCAGGTGAATAGCTTTTCTTACTGTGAGCAGGCACCTCCTGAGTTGCCCTCTGATGTGTTTGAACTGCTCTTTGAGTGAACTTAAACATTCTACTGGAATGTTGCAGGTTGAAGATAGCCTACCTAGACAGCCAATGTAATGATTATTCAGAAAACAACTTGTTATAAAAATTCTGATCCTTCTGCTGGTTTCATTAGAGCACGCAAACTTAGTGCTCTGTTTTTGTTCAGCTCCTTCAGTTTGGTATAATTCTCATCGGGTCTAATGTAGATAGTGCACAAATAACTGAGTTCTCTAGTAGCCCTCGCCTTAGTAGTAATAAATAAAAATAAAGGCCTACAAATTTTATACAGAATTTCATGACTGATCAGTTATTTCATCAGTGAAAATGCTTGTTATGGAATTGTACCCTGTAGTATTGCAAGTCAGAAGTTATTAGTGTTATGACAAAGAATACTTGATCCTGTAGCTGACCTTCTTCCTGTATTTCTTCAGTCACTGATCCATCCTGCACTCGTTGTCGACCACTGACTCAAGAAGGCAAGCAGAGACCACAGGGCAAAGACTTCATGACGTTTTTGCCAATGTTTCTATTGGACAACCCTAATCCTAAATGTGGCAAAGGGTAAGAGCCATATTCTATATTTCTTGCTTAGACCACTGTGTCAAAGATACTTGCTCTGGAAGTGTGACTTTATGTCTGCAAGGTTGGATATCCAATGTCCTTCTAAAAGGCATACAAACATTGACATCTCACCTGTTCTATAATATTTTCTGAGACAAAACTGGGAAAACAAATGTGTCATCAGCTAAATGGAACAAAGAGAAACCTGAACAAAGAGAAACCTGTACAAAGAGAAACAACTTCTATAGTCAGGCCATTCTAGTATATCCTGTGCAATCTTGAAATGTATTGTGCTCTGAAGCTTTTATCAGATTTGGAAACTCTTAGAAACAAGATAAGTTACAAAAGCTAATAAATTTGAATGGTGCTCACTGACATTGACATCTAAAATGTTACTATGTTTATATAGAGGACATGCTGCATATAACTCTGCTGTCAACTTCATAAACAACAAATCTGATGTCGGAGCTACTTATTTTATGACTTACCATACTGTACTGAAAACATCATCTGATTTTATTGATGCTATGAAGAAAGCTCGGGTTATAGCAGATAACATTACTGAAACCATGGGCATCAAAGAGAAGAACTACCGGGTGTTTCCTTACAGGTATGCTTAGATCTTTCTTGCCTTAGTGACAAATATTCAGCTTGAGGAACTGAGAAGAGGTACTGGTTAACAACATCTTAGAGACTTGAGTCTTGAGTTTTGTCTAACAGGAGGTAATATAGAGACTATGGAATGTCTAGTAAAACCACAAAAATACAACTTGCATCCATAGCACTAACTTCTCTTTACTGTGGTTGATAACTAACTTAAATCAAGAAACCTGTCCTTCACCACAAAGGTAGCTCTGGCTTCACCTTGGGCACTTCCTAGCTTTCATAGTAGGGTTTCATAGTTCTAACTTAAGCAGATATGTTGACCTGAGTCATTGCAAGCTGTGATGTGAATGTATTGACTTCAAACTTAAATTATTTAAACTTAAAGCAAAGGCAGCAGTGATGTCAAGTACTGCTTGTCTAATGCTTGCATAATTAACATACTAAAGACTCTGTATAAGAGTACCACAATGAAATTGAGTTGGAATTACTATCTGTACAGCTGAAATACAAATCTCTTTGCTTCAAAGAATCCTATCCATCCTTATGGTCTCGCTGCATAATGCATTGGTTCAGACCCTCTGCAGTAGTTCCTGCAGATACCACAATCAGTCTGAAGAACTACCTTCTGGCAACTACTGTAGCTGCTTATACTGAAGTGTGGGAATTACCCTGACTTCCAGATACAACCTTTTATTTGAAGTGTTAGCGAAAAGTTGTCATGTAACAGCCAGTGTTCTGTAGGAGCCATTCCACTGATGCTAGGAAGCCAGTTCCTGCTGGTGACTTCTGTAAGGAGGGAACTGCTTTATCCTTAGCAAGAAGCTAATCTAATATTAGCATATAACAAGAAAGATGGCTAACTACAACGTCTGTTATTTCCACAGTGTGTTTTATGTCTTCTATGAACAATACTTGACAATTGTGCATGATGCTATCTTTAACCTCTGCATCTCCTTGGGATCAATATTTTTGGTGACAACTCTGCTGCTTGGTTTTGAAGTATGGGCTGCTGTCATAGTTTCAGTAACTATTGCTATGATAATCATCAACATGTTTGGAGTGATGTGGCTCTGGGGCATCAGTTTGAATGCAGTTTCATTAGTAAATCTTGTCATGGTAAGTTAACAAGACATCCCTCTGCTTCTGTTTCCAAGTCTTGAACAGTTCTGTGTGTCTTATGTATATATTCATGATGCTGAGTAGTATTTTCTACTGAACTTTGACAGGCATTTGAACAATAGTGGAACTATCTTAATACACCTAGATGGTGTGTAGAAAACAGGTTTATTCTGACAACTAGTCCTTGTAAGATACAGCAACTGAACTGTAGGCTATACTGCATCTGGTGGTGGTCTCTTTTGTTCTGCAGCAACAGTTGTATTGCTACCATATAGGCTAGGTGCTATTGCACATCAGCAGAGGTGGTTCATGCCTGAAGTAAGGATACATAGGCTAGTGTTAAGGCTTCTGTTGTATTTATGTTCTACAGAGTAGATCTGTGACGTGATAGCACAGGTATTGTTCCTGCATAAATGGATGAAACCACTTGGGCCTTGATGAAACACTCCAGAACTTAGTAACTAATTGCTGAGTGCTGGAGCTCTGGCTTACCTTGCTCTTTAGAGATTTATTGCAGACCTGAGAAAGTTATGAGAGTAAACTGTTGCCGGATGTTACAACTAGATGTATGTTCATGCAAGTCTACCTGCTAGATAAGCCTAAGATTTGCCAGCTGTTCAATCAATGTTGTCAATGACTACTTAAACAGCTTGGTTTTTAAGATTAAAGTGTTAAACTCACCTGAATTTTTACGGTATCAAATCGGCATGTATACTCAGTGTTACTCTAAAGCAATGTTACTGCAGCTAATACCTGTAAACTGATTTTAGTGTTCGGTGTTCACTGCATGCACCGTATTGAAGCCAGCTTTCTTCAACATCAAGAAACTTTTGTCCTTCAAAACGATCTCATGTTCTGATTCCTGTTTAATCAGATTAATTGTCCATTAGTAATGACTGGTGGTAAAATGCCATACAGTACCTGTAACAGCCTCTAGTAACCAAGTAATGCTGAGCTCGTAACTTCGAATGACATTTTAACCCTGGGAACTGAACACAGCTACTAGAACCTCTCTTAGCCTGTCTAGAGTTCAGAGTAGAGACCTTGCCATCAAAGCGTTCATCTAAATGGTATTTTTACGTATGTTTCTTTTCATTCTCTAGAGTTGTGGTATTGCTGTGGAATTCTGTAGTCACGTGACAAGAGCGTTCACTATTAGTACTAAGGGCAGTAGAGTAGAGCGTGCAGAAGAAGCTCTGTCTCACATGGGCAGTTCAGTAAGTATCTACTGTATGGGGGGAAAAATGAGTAGCCAAGTTACAACTTTACAGACTATGCCAATATCCTTAAGCCGTAAGGATGGCCTTGCCTATTCTTTTTGGAATGCTTGATTAAAACTCGTAGAGGTCAACATAGGCTTCTACTAATAATAGGGGTGATCAAGACTCAATTTTTAGTCTGATGTTAATACTAATAGTAGAGAACAGAGCTAAAAGCCTTAGCTGAAGTAGTAGTTTGGATTAAACTTGATTTGTCCCATTAAAGTTTGAGTGCTTCTCTGTTCCAAATACTCAGAGGTGACTAGGAAAGGTTGTTCTGAATATAGGATGCAATTGAAGCTTTGAGAATGCAAGCAGAGCTCAGTATTTAGGCAGTACTGTCATGTCACCTAGACTAAGATAAGCAAGCTGGATGGGGTTGGAATAGACTGTTCTGGTGATACGTGTACTAGACCCAGGTAAGGAACTTCACTGGAATGTGAGTTAACTTCAGTAACGGCTTTCGTCTGTATCTGCCTGAAGTAAAAATTAAAGTAAAACTAGATGGCTGTACAGATCAGAGTGGATTTTTAATCATACTGAGCCTGGCCTGTGGTGTCAGGTTCTAGTAGGACCAAGAAGTCAAACTCTTCTCCTGAGTAGGTCTTGGATTTGGTTCTAAGGACTAACAGGTAAGGAGGTTTACTGCCTGTAGGAGCCTCAAATTACGTAAGAATTTTAGTAAACATTAAATACTGAAAGCAAATGGATTACATAAAGCCCTACTTAACACTTAAAACCACTTTTTTATTGACAGGTTTTCAGTGGTATCACACTGACCAAATTTGGAGGAATTGTAGTACTGGCTTTTTCCAAATCTCAAATCTTCAAGATATTCTACTTCAGGATGTATCTAGCTATGGTTCTGCTGGGAGCAACACATGGACTAATATTTCTTCCAGTTCTGCTTAGTTACATAGGTAAGATGTGACAGTCTGCTCTAAAATGCACTTCAAACAAAAATTAGCTAGCTACCTGTGGACACTTTCTCTCCATTGAGTAGGAAGGATAGCAAGGATAAAAAGCAGTACTTGAATGTGCCTGTCATTCAAGTAGCTGGTCTGTTGGAAAGCAAGGGTTGACTGGCGACAGTGCAAGCTCACTGTTACAGGCATGCTGAACTGAAGCAACCACAGCCTGCCCCGTGTGGCTGCACTGTGCTGTTCTTTGTGGAGGGCTGCCTAGGCCCCTGTGGCCCAACAGACAACAGCGTGATTAATGTCTCTAAACCTGGGGACAGGGCGACAACCTGGGAGGAAGCAACAAACCTGCTGTGGGACAGTGTTCCTGCATTTGCAGAAGCGATCTTGCTTTGCAGTAAGGATGGTCCAAACACTGTCCTCTTGAATTTGGAAATTCATGCCTATGGTGTAGTTCTTAAAAGCAGACTTTAACTGAGCCTTACTTAAGGGGGTTTAGGCTGATGGGGATTCACCTACTGCCCTTGCTGCTGCTAGCTATTAACAGCTGAGCAGAAGCATGTTTCTGAAGTCTCATCGATGTTAAGCTGGGCCTAGACAACTAAGATCATGCATGCTTCTTGATGACTGACTGAGCTGCTGTAGTGTTGAGATTTTGGAATAACTCTCTTCTCTCACTCAGGCCCATCAGTAAATAAAGCTAAAACTCGCGCTACACAAGAGCGGACCAGAGGTACGGAACGGGAGAGACTCCTCTACTTCTAGTTTTTAACAGTGTTCAGTGGACTCCATGAACTGTGGCTTAGGCCCAACTCTTCTTAAGAACGAAGCGCAGCAATGTTCTATGACTATCACACTGTAACCACCACTGACTTGACTCCTGCACAGATTCAACTAGAAGAGATCAGCTGCACCTTTGAACATAGCTTTAAACTCAGGAAATGCTACGTGTGGCTCATGTAACAGTATTACTAAAACTAGATGTGTTAACAAGATTACTAAAACACTTCTGTTTTCAAGAGGTTGCATCTTTTTCTTCTAGAAACCTAAATCAGTTGTATTGTGAGTTGAATAGCTTTCTTAATGAAATTGAGGTGACATGTGTATGAGAATGGACTGCTAAACCACTGACACTAATTTTAAATGCAGGTCAATGCAATTTTTGTCTCTATTTTTAGGGGGAAGCCATCACAAGTTGTAATATTTTTAGTACTATTTGCCAAAATGTCTTGTATATACTTTATTATAAAATAGCAATTTTGTAGTTCAAAAATCTACTTAAATGCAATAAATTAAGTTTATACATTTCAGTGGAAGAGTCTTTCAGAATGTTGTGGGCTTCATGAGAGCTTGTTCTCCAAAAACTTGTTTGAAGAAGGTGACATGTTCTTCACAGTGCTCACCTAAGGGGAAGCAAAATAAAAGTTAACGTTAACTTTAAAACTCAGAAGCTGAGAAGCAAGATTGTGTAGCTTCACTTACCTCAATTTATAAGAACTAATTCTTATCTTTAATGCCTTTGAGTAAAGAAGTTTAACAATTTTAAAGCGGTAGAATACTGAGGCATCTCCAGTCCTGTGACAAGTATTCTTGTGGTGAAGCAGATGTCTGATCTAGTTCCTGTATCTAACCACCAGATTCATATCCATGGGAGTTCTTTACTGTCAAGATACAAGATCTTGGGAGTGGGATTCTGTGCCTATAGACTACCTGGTGATTAAGAACATGTTGCCAGTGCAGGCAGTTTAGCTTGGTTTTTAAAGTGAGAGGAACTGTAGTATAAAACAGGCCTTGAATTTTTGTAATCTGTGGAAACAGATGACTGAACTCAATGGTTTCTTGACCCAGTTCCTGGCTTCAGGAGAAAGCACTAATTGGAGATAATGGCTTTGCTAAACTAAGCAGTGCAAGCAACTGCAAGCCGAACAGGTTAGCTTAATCTGCAAGTTCCAGTTTGGCTCAGTCTCTTTACTCCTGGGTGCAGCATACAAAGGGGTAAGACAAGTTAACTTTGGAACTATGCTTAAAAGTAAGTCTAAAATACAGGCTAAAATGCACCGAGAGTTTTCTCTTATAATAGAGGCTCGGCCGGAGTGGAAGTGAAACAAGTCTTCAGTTCTGTTTGCACAACTGAGTATCTTGGTCTAACTGCTTATTGCTTACCTGGTGTGAAACTAGGGTTTCCTCGCAACCGCTGATTTCTTTGTTCAAAGAATCTGAATATAGTATAGAAAAGCATGTCATCTTCTGCTTGTTTTGCTGCATCAAGGAATTTGCGGGCTGAAATGCTGTCGTGTCCTCCAATACCCCTGATGAATCTCAAGGCAGCCAAAACTTGGTGTTTGGACAACAGAACTTCCACTATTTCATCATTTGCTGTGGAAAGTCTCTGTGAAGTCAATCACAGCTGTAAGACTATGCTTCTAACAAATGCTTGAGATGCTAGCTAGTCACTTCAAGCTTGGTCAGGTAAGCTGTTTGACAAGTCTAACCCACACGTGACATGGAGTTACTATAGTCTGAAATGCTTACTTTTAACATGTCCAGAGAGAGCTGATGTGCGGGAGGGTAAATGCTTTCCAGGGACAGTAACAGACAAGCCTAGGGCAAAAGTAGAAATAACCTTAAAACTCTGAGGACTTCCCACCTCCACTGCTAGCTTATTGAAGCAACTTGTCTTACATACCAAAGGCTTGGAGTCACTGAGCACATGGTACTGCAGAAACTGATGGAGCATGTAGAACAAGTTGTGTTGAACAAGGGTTTTGATGACCAGCTCATACAAGTAGTGCTGTGAATGCAAGAAGATGATCATCAAAGGTACGTCTCAATACCAGGTTTTACAATCTAGAAGGTAGTATTGTATAGGACTTAAGACACATGACCAAGACTGGTCTGAAACTATGTAGTTTCATGGAGTGAGGTGATATACTTGGCATGTAAGTACTTTACCTGAACTGCAATCTGGAACTGGTTAAGAGAGCGAATGTATTCCATCAAGACTGCTATAGTGAACTTATGAGGTGCTTCCTGGACAAGAAAAAAAAATGTTAGGTGGAACTTGCATAGCTTCCCCTGTTAATGACAACCCTGTAAGAATGGGCATCAAAATACCCTGATCCTGACAATAAAGCCTTCTACAGGCTATTTTTAGCAGTCAACTTAAGTTTGCTGCTCTGAGGCTGCTGCCAAACTAGCACTTAAAATTAACTTACCTTCTTCTCTGTAAATACAGATAAAACATGTGTGTACATGTCAGACTGGTCAATAACTGCTTGAGTGCGGACCGGACGTTTCGGGAGTGGATTACTTCTACTCAGGCCTGCTTCTACCACCTACAAGAAGAAAGCCTTTTTTAAAAGAAAACTGTAGTGTTGTAGTACAGTTTTAGTCAGTCTCATCTGTACAGAGACTGTCTTCCACTGGAAACATAACTAGAAACATGTTTTGTTACTGAGCAAACTCACATCTGTGGTCATGTTATACTGGATGCATTCTGTTCAGTATAGGCTTTCGTATTAAATTTAAAACTGCTCTTAAGCTGTAGAAATGTAGCTGTTGTTATATGCCTTAAAGCCAGGAGATGAATCAAACTTACTATGTTGACACAGGCCCTCAGCTTTACAAGGATTTTTAGTATGTGGCTGTACTATGTGAGTTAGAGCTTGAACTTAGTATTTTAACAGAAGTAATTCCAAGATGCATCAGGGCTGCATATGTTGTGCAGTGGTATAGTGTACCATGAAATCAGTGGTTTGGAAGCTATTTTGGTAGTTACGGATTCCAAGTTGCTTTTTGAGCTTATACCCTCTTTCTGCTTTCAAGCACTGGGGTATGTTACTTGTCATGCTGCAGATGAGCTATGCAGCATCTGCCACAACAGAGAGCTAAGTGGGGGTCTTAGTGCACCTTGCACAGTAAGGTGCATCTTCTACTGTGAGCCTGAGGCAGCCAGGACCTTGAGGTAGGCCTGAATTTCCTAAGTAGCATGCCTTCACCATGACGCAACCTGAAATGCAAATAGCATCATCCTATCTTTGTAAGCTGCTGTAGCTAACATGGTTTACCATAGTATAGCTTTGCTCAGCTTCCAAGTACTTCTTATATTCATGATTCAGTTTGTCAAAAACAGTTGCAATCACAGACAGTGATCCCCTTTCTGGCTCACTGAGCACTGAAAAGATAAAAAGAAAAAAGAACTATGAGGAGAAATAACCAGGGGCTTTAATGTTGCCTTTTTAAAAAGGTGATCTCTACTCTAAACGTGATTCTAAACTTTAAAGAAACACTTTCAGTCATGTCAGATGTATTTTAACTAAAAAGGGGGGGGGCAGGGGGAGAGTTGAATTCTTTCATGCTGTTAAATAATTCCTTTAGAATGGTGACTGAGAGTAGTCTAGGCAAATGACATTTTACAGGACCAAGCTAGCTTCAGAGGTGATCTCAAACCTAAGAACAGCACAGCTAACTTGTGTGAGTATTTACAAATTGTACTTTCAGAGACAGACAAAGCACATGAACTTACTTTGAGGGCATACAGATAGGATAACCATTTTGCATTCTTTCCTTTGGAGAAGGAAATCCATTAGTCTTCCTTTATCTAGCAAGAGGTTAACTACAGGTTCGAGTTTCACTTGAAGACTCCAGAGGTAACCTTGATTTGAAGGAGTAAAACAAAAAGTGAATTGCTTTATATAGTATAGCCTAGACATCCAACTTTTCTGCCTTTACATGAGAACACATCTAGATTATGATTGATTTGCCTTCCTAAGTCTATGTTTTAGAGCAGCATTACCCCTGAAAAGTTGTAGGAAAGATATGGTCGTCCTCAGTTATCACTACCAAGAGTAGTCATCTTACGAGGTACATCTGCTTAGTCACTGTTTTAAGCTGCTTTGTGCACTGAAGGTATAAACTAGCCACCTTCTGACACTGAGTACAGTAGAGTCAGCTCACCACTTACCTTCGCTTGCACTGATGATAATATCAGGTTGAAAGACAATCCAAGAAGAAGAATCTAAATGTTAAAGTTCTAACATCCATATTAACAGTGATTCTAAACCGTTGCTACTAAATTCATGTTACTGTACTGAAGCAGATCCCATTAATATACTTTCATTTACTGTCACCTTTTCTTGTAAGGTCTTGAACCATATTCTTGGAATTCTATCTTCAATTTCATGGTGTACCTATTCAGTAATTTCATACATGCATCTCAAATGACCAAGAAATGTGGTATTGTATAATACTAGATTTCCATATTTACTACTCTATGAAAGCATTACAGTCTCTTATGAAGACTTTTGTCTTGAAGTAAATATGCATAATCAGCTAAAGCTGGACTTAATGGGTCAAGGTAACAAATCCTAGCTTCTTCCATGCTTGATACTGAAGCCTCATTCTGTGTAAGACTCTTGCACTTTTAAAGTATTTAAAGGATACAAAGTTTACATGGAACAGGAGACTGACTTGTCACAGAGGCTGGACCTGCAGAAAAATTAACATCAGGTGAAGAATAGTAGTACTCTGGCAGCTCTCCTACACTAACAAAATACGAACTACAAGCTTACACTGAAAAGGCAAGTATGGATTGTAACATATCTAGCAGTCCTGCAGCACGCAGGCAAAAAAGATATACCCATTTGTGTAGCCAGATCATCTACAAGGAAAAACTGATGCTGTGAGAAGGCAAACAAGTTCTTTGAAACAAGATTGTCTTGTTTTTCAGCCAAGCAAAATCATACATGCAGAAGTATTATCATCTTTAGTACTGTAATTCTAAATACATAGACTCCTTTTGCTGTCTTTATATGTAATCACTTTAGTTTCTTAAAAAGCAAGACTGGTTTGTACTTTCTGGTCCTAACCTTTGTTTAATACAAACCTCTACCTGCAGATTTATCAGCTATGCTTGCTATTAGTGACTTCAACATTCAGATGTTAAAGAGCTTTTCAGGTGCGATCATTCCTGTAGAAGCATCTTTCTCTTCTATGAAGAGAACCACACTGCTTTGCCATATGTTAGTGGAATTATGCTCAGACTTTCTAGTTACTTCCAGCTTGAGGGTAATTATCTGCTATGCTTCTAGGACAGAAGAACAGAAAGATAATCCAAGAGGAAGAATCTAACTGTTGAAGTCCTAACATTGATCTTAGCATTGCTTCTAAACTGGTCCTAAACTTGATTCTAAGCTTGGGTTGTCTTTCAGCCTCTCTATGTGACTTAGGAAGTTAAATAGTCATGACTTAAGCCAGAAAAGCATGAAATGCTTTTGAGTATACACACAAGCTTTTATAGCTGTGGCCAAAAAAACCCAAAACAAACTAGCTTTGAAGTGTAAAAGCAAAGTACTATAGGAAGTATGCACCTTAAACAACTCTTACTTTTCTGTCGTAGGCACAAGTTTGGAACACGAATTCATGCTCAATTCCTTCTTACCTTCTTTCCTCCCTCACCCTCTCCTAAATATGTATAATAGACATGTTAGTAACCAGCATCCTAAAAACTGAAGCATTCTTGTATGACAGCTGTTACATTTAGATAATCTTGATAACAGTGTTAGGATATTTTATTATATAGTAGTTCTACCTGCTACAGGTATCTGATAGGGTTGTATTGATCGAGGCGGAAGTACAAATTGATGGATGGTAGTAGACCCATCAAATTCTCCTTTTAGTTTGATGTCAAATATAACCGAAGTCTGCAATTGAGAAGAGAAAATTAGTATTCACAAATGTGAGTTACCACCCATTTACATGTATTCAGGCTGCTGTTCACATTTCCATCTTGTGCTCTCCGTTAGAATCATAGAATGGTTTGGGTTGGAAGGGATGTGCCGTAGGCAGGGACATCTTTCACTAGATCAGGCTGCTCAAAGCCCCATCCAGCCTGACTTCTTGAACACATCCAATGATGGGGCAATCCACAACTTCCCTGGGCAACCTGTTCCAGTGTCTCACCGCCCTCTCTGTAAAACATTTCTTTCTTATATCCAATCTAAATCTACCCTACTTCAGTTTAAAACCGTTGCCCCTTAAACAGGGGAAACAGGGCCTACAGGCCCTGGTAAAAAGTGTCTGTCTGTCTGTCTTACACACCCCCTTATAGGAGATTCATGTCAAATTCACTGCTTAGTTATGGATGCTAGAAACTGTGAGGAAAATTCTGCATCTTCCTATGCTTCTCCTCACACTGCTACCATTCAGTCTTGTTCAACTTGGGTCACTAATGCTTCTACCCAGTATGGACCACGTTCTTAGCCTTCCACAGTAGAAAATAGCTTCACTTTCAGTGCTAATGAAACATGACTTCAATTATTGGTATCTACCCTATTCAGTCCAATTTTGTTTTCTGTGTTTATATAGTCATGTTTATAGCTTGACCAAAATGCTGGAGAATAAGTGCTCTGGGTTAAATGCTAATGTGTAGAATTAACACGAATTATAACTGAAACATCAACTAATCATGCTAATGAGATAGCATGCCCCAGTTCTTGAAGCTGCCCAAGAGAAGAGAATACAAGAAGCCAAAGCCTTTCCACAAGTTAAGAGCAAAGTACCACTTTAGCTTTACCACTGAGCAAGTCTTGCTACTGAGCCTACAGACAAGCAAGTTTTACCTATGCTACCATATGCATAAGACCATTTGTATTCATAGAAGTTTTTGCAGATCTGGACCTTCAAACTAAAGGAGCATAAGTTTGTATCATAGAAACATGTAATTCAAATGTGTGCAATATGAGAAGTTCCTAGGATTAATAATTTAGTATCCAATTTAACTCTAACTCTTCGTATAATACCTGTCCTGGTTTTGGCCGGGACAGAGTTAATTTCCTTCCTAGTAGCTGGTACAGTGCTGTGTTGTGGATTTAGGATGAGGACAATGTTGATAACACACTGATGTTTTAGTTGTTGCTAAGCAGTGCTTACACTAGTCAAGGACTTTTCAGCTTCTCATGCCCTACCAGCGAGAAGCTGGGAGGGGGCGCAGCCAGGACAGCTGACCCAAACTGGCCAAAGGGGTATTCCATATCATACAATGTCATGCTCAGTATATAAACTGGGGGGAGTTGGCTGGGGGGCGGTGACGGCTGCTCAGGAACTGGCTGGGCATCGGTTAGCAGGCGGTGAGCAATTGCATTGTGCATCACTGTCCTGGTTCCGGCTGGGATAGAGTTAATTTCCTTCCTAGTAGCTGGTACAGTGCTGTGTTTTGGATTTAGGATG
>NW_008825498.1:8319779-8329554 GCF_000699105.1 Pygoscelis adeliae
CAGGTGGTGAGCAATTGTACTGTGCATCACTTGCTTTGTGTATTATTATTATCATATTATTATCATTTTATTTCAATTATTAAACTGTTTTTATCTCAACCCACGAGTTTTTCTCACTTGTGCTCTTCCAATTCTCTCCCCCATCCCATCGGGGGGCGGGGGGGAGTGAGCGAGCAGTTGCGTGGTGCTTAGTTGCTGAGTGAGGTTAAACCACGACAGTCCTTTTCAGTCAGTTATTTTGTATATTCTTTTATCATCATTATTATTGTTTTCCCTTCCTTTTCTGTCCTATTAAACTGTCTTTATCTCAACCCACAAATTTTACTTTTTTTCCCAATTCTCCCCCCCATCCCACTGGGGAGGGGGGGGGCGATAGAAGTGAGTGAACAGCTGCATGGTGTTAGCTGCTTGCCAGTTAAACCACAACAATGCCTTAAAAGCCTACGCAGTGCAGCAGCAGAGTATCATAGGAAACTAACAAGAAGAAAAAAAGTGTATGAAAAAACAGGCATTAGCATCAGCCCTGATTCAATGTTAGCCCAACAAGGTAAAAGGATAACTTCGAATCTCTTATACCCTTATGGTTTTGTTCCTGCAAATACTCTGGCTTTTGGCAAAGCTAAGCACACGCAAAAATATTTTCTAGAGCTAACAGGCATCATTACTAAAATCTGCCCATAACTTTTAAAAGGCGCAACATAATACAAATAAATCACACCTCGGTATCCTGATGATGTACTACCACCAAGTTATCCACAACATTCAGTGCAAACTTTCCAGTTCTGTTCAGCTTTAAAATATGTGTCTTCTTACAGGAGCCCTCTCTACGGAAATAGCAATGAGAAGAACCGGTCAGTAAGCCTGTTTAAACGAGAAAAGCAGATGTCTCTTACACCCGTGTGAATTGCCACTAGTGTTCTTCATTCTGCTTTTACCTTGGTAAGTGATAGAGGACTACTTCTGCTCCTGTACTATTGGAAGTCCTTGAGTGATGCCTCAAATAGAGAACATAAAGCTGCCCATATCTAACAAGACAACAGGATGAAAGCATTATTTTCAAAGAGCTCTACCACAGAGCTAGAGCATTGTTAGAGCCATACATTTTATCCTGAAAGAACAGATGTGAGATTGCCTAAGTCAAGTGAAATTAAAAGTGAAAGACCAAAACAGCACTCGATGAATCACAATGGACGGCCTATACTCATGCACGTTAGGCATCTAAGAACAACTCTGCTTCATTTTTGAACTGATGTGTTGGCATTCTCAAAATTTGTGTACTAATCAAGAACAATTTCATGTAAGACTTCTCAGTTAGCTTCCCCTCCCTGCCTTGCCCCAACAGAGTTGTTTACAAGCTTTGTTCAAGGCAGTAACTAAAGCACTTTAAAGCAGTAGTACTGCTAAAACAAGAAACAAGGGCAACCATGTTAATGTTCTTGTCTTTTCTCAGCATCCCCAAATTGTTGTACTTATCCAAGAAAGGCTTGATTAGTTAGATACATACATTGTAGCCATAGCAATATCTCTTTCAGAAAGGCTGAGCTTGGAGGACTTGGGTGCCGCAGGTAACTCGATTTCAAATTTTGATAGTTTTGACATTGTTCCACTCTGTTAAACAGAAAAAAAACCCCAAAGAAATCCATTGTTAAGACTTGAAACAGGAAGGTCTCAAGTAACCTTTATTCAAACGCTGCATCAATAGCACCCCCATGAGGTGAAGAACGATGATAGCCAAAAAGAAAAAAGAAAAAGGGTTTGACACTTTTTTTCCTACTGTGATCCTAAACACATACTTCTGGTATTATAATTTTAGCAGCTTTATCATCTTGACTTTATGACATCAGCTTCAGCTAGCAAAACATTTCCATTTTAATTAAGACAAATTTGTATGCAGATCCCATTTACAATTGGTCTGGAGATCTCAAACAAACAGCAGTTCTCTTAACTTCCTTTCTCTCTTCCAGCAAAATATATGCTCCAACTCTTAAATAACTGCTTACTGGGAAGGGGAAAATATCAGTACCTCCTACCAGTCACAGTCTCCTTTTGTTCCTGCTAACTCCAGAATCCGCCTTATACTCAGAGCATATTTCTGCTCCAGCCCAAGGTTTCCTCTCTCCTCTTCCTCTTTTCCTATAGAACTTATATTTAAGCAAGTTTTCAGAGTTTCCAAAGCTTCTACTGAAATTCACTTCCCGTTCTCATTAACTCATTCTTGAGTGTGAAGTGTGAACACTACAGAAATATATCCTTTGCTAGAGCTCTATTTTTAAAGATTATTTTGGTACAGTACCTTTCTCAGGAAATCTTTCTTTAAAGATTACCTTCTGAACACAAAAGTTATTTAGCTTCAAGCTACAACTTGACACAAAGTGTTAAGGAGGGGGAAGCATGGCCTAAGTCCTTAAAAAGAAAGCTGTGAGAGGCTAGTAGGTTCCACCTAGCCACCTAAGAGAACATAATTTCAAGGTCCAGTACAGACCCTACACAAGATCAAACCAGGAAACCCATTTGAATAAGCTTCTGTTTAATCTCTTCCCTTAAACGACCAGAGAAATCTTCCTAATCCTTTGAGAGAAGCAAGATGAACTCTGTAGTTGTTCTCCTCATTTTTTAAGTCATCTTACTGTATGATTAGCTTAAAACAGATTCTAGTTTTTACTACACACTTTTCCAAGCCAAAAAGAAAAATATTTTCCCAGGAACCTTAAGCATTGTCCACAGGGAAGAACACCAAGAGAAATAAACACTGTAAACAAAGCCCTCTCATGCTTGGGACAATAGTTGTTTCTTAAGTGCTACCTTTTTTCTTTCTTTTTCAAATTCATCCACTCACATTTGGAAGGTTGTAGTTATAATCACAGGTGAAAGGCCCTTAGTTTTTCTTTATTACTGCACTACAGAGTGCAAATGCCCATAGTAAAAGTAAATAACATATACTTATTTAAGTGAAAAAAGATCTCTCGAAAGATATTTAACTTGTCAAATACTGGGTCACTATTTTTTTTTCCCCTCCTTTCTCAAGGTCAACTGTCCAACATTAGCTGGACACACCTCCTTCCAAAGAGGACATAAGAAAGAGCGAATCACTTAATTTTAAGCCATCACCTAGGAACTACCTTAGAGATTTTTGCTTTGTCCTTTGCTTATTGTCATATAAGGATGTGAACACATGCACCGCTTGGAAGAAATCCAGGAAAAGCAATAGAATATTTGAGTGAAGAAGCAGCCTAAAAAAAAGGAAGCACACAAAATGAAAAGTTTGGAACATATCCCTTTACCTTGAAATAGAATGGCTGCAGGACATTGCCAAGGACAGTGGTCGACAGAAGAATAACAGAGCTCTCTGGACAATACATGTACCAGTTGACATTAATACTCTGATTCTTCAGAAGTTTTAAACTTCGTTTCTCTGGTAATACCTGGAAACACAGGATATTAGCATTATCAGGTATATATCAGCATAAATGGTACCACACAGTAGCTAGGAATGTTAAACGAGAAACAGTTAAGTGTAAGGACATTTACAGTGCTAGAATTAAAAATCAGAAACCTGACAATTACAGCTTAGGCCCCAATTTACTGTAGCTAAGGAAATGCACATCAAATCCTCCTCAAATTCTAATGAGCTGCCTCTTCCCCCTCATCCAGGTCTGGGTAGAAGTTCTGTCTATAATGGAGAAAACACCTAGCTTGACACAACTAGTGAAGTTTTATTAAAAAGTTATTACAATATCTTTGCTGCCTTCACTCCCCAGCTTCCTTAGTCCTTTATTTTAAGAACAAAGACAGTATATAAATCGATTCTCTTCATTTTAAGGGCTTAAATAACTTCTCTTCAAAACCACACTTACTTGATTTGGTCCTTTTACCTACAGGGTTGATGTTCATAATCCTTTTAGGTGCCAAATATATTTTTCTCCCTCAATCAGCAAGAAATAATGCTGCTTTTTCAGTTACTTTCTTTAGTACTAGCTATTAGTAACAGTAATTACGTGAAACACCGTGTCTTAGCTCCAGGACTGGAACTATTGGGAAGTGCACAACTTTGGAGGAAGTCTATTAACATCCCTCATCATGAATGTCAGAAAGAGCTATTTATTCATTAGATTCCTCCAAAAACATATGCAAAGGTAATTACACATAACACAGAGGAACTCAGACAATGAGATCAACATCGGAGGAAGCTGCCAATTTGCAGAAGGATATCACTATCTATCTTAGTGAACTATTTGTTCTTTGCTGCATTTTAAGCATGCACACATCCTCCACAATGCTGATTTGTTTTGCATGAAGTGATACTTCACATTAGATTTAGATACTCATTTCCATACAAGCCAAGAGCATCTATTAATCTAGAGTTCTCAAGGCTTAATTCAGTACTCCTTTATATAGGGTCTTTGTTAGCTGTACTAAATAACCTGTTAGTGGTAAGTACCCCCTGCCCCAAAAAGTATTCCTCTCAAAGAAAAATAATTGTACTCTGCAAACAAAACAGCAGAATTTCTTTCTTCAGTAGTGCTCTCTCAATCAAGAGAGCTAGAAGAAAGGAATTCAAAGATACTGACACCAATGTACATTTTCAAATCTCTAAATGTCTGTCCTACAGGAGTTATTTGTATTACCTGATAGAATTCAATTCCTTGATCCGTGATGAAGACAATTTCTGTAGAACTTGTCCAGCAGAATCCTAGAATATTGGCATTCTTTGTCTTTTAACAAACAAGCAAACAAACACTCTTTTACTTGGGAAAATTAACTATTCAGATAAGCTAATATTACTAAACGAAGAACGCGAGACCAAAGGCAATTTAGTTTTCCAATCACTGGAGTTAATGCTTTTGGCCAACTAGACACCCAGCATGCATCAGCTACTTCTGTCAAGACTTCCAAAACTATGTATGAACACAACTACTGTATGACCTGAATTTTGGCAGCATGTAAGATTTACAAGTTTATTACACAGGCAAATTTTCTTTTCGCCCTAAATACAACCAAGTTCTTCTGGTTCAAACCATGCTGCCAATTCAACCAATTCCTGACATGAAAAGCGGGTTCCTTCTGCTGACAGAAATTAAGAACCAGGTGGAAATATCTGCCATGACTCCACTCAGAACACCACCATAAATGCTTTGCTAGAATGGTTTACTCAAATGCATAATCCTAAATAATAAAACAGAGAGTGCTTCAGCTTTAAAGTCTACAGGAATAAAAGAATCTGTGCAAATCAGATGTTTAAAAATTTACTTTATCATTCTATTACCCCAAAATGTTAAAAGTTGAAAAGTACCAAATAATGACAATGGTGCTTGTTTCTGGTAAAATAATCATCAAAAAACTAGAAGGGTTGTTTAAAAATACCAAACATAGTATGCAAACTAGTAATAGCTTACTATCACTGATCAGTGAAATTAGGGTAAAACATCCACATTAACATACTTGGCATTAGTATAACTACTGCCCAGTTTCTATATCATCAGCACTTTGTCTCTTCTCCTTCCCATACTTTGACATTTGTTGCCTCCACAGCACTTCCAGTCCTTTCTAGGAAAGAATTAAAGTGACTGGATCAGGAAGTTTTCTATGGTATTGTTAATACCTGGTTCATTTACCTCAATTCAGATAGATGGTAGTGCCTACGTATCTCATTTATTTCACGTTAGTGTTTTGGAAGGTATCTCAACTAGTTCTCTTGTAGAGTAGAGGCCACCAGTGTAACTAACATTAGAGTTTCACCTAAGCGTGTAAGCTTTGGACATTTACTTTACTTACCTTACATTCCTGTGTATATTCTAGCTGAGGGCTATCTGGAATAAAATTCAAAAAATCCTGCAAAAACACCCATGAAGCGTGTTAGCAATTATGAAGCACGGACAAGATACGTACATAGATACAAGAGAATAGATATTAGTTTATCAAATTATTTTGGATGAGATATCTAGAAGAAAAACTTAACTTACTATATTCTACTTCATCCCTGCCAGGGAATTCTTTATAGGGGTTGGCTCCCCCCACACCTTTTCTTAAATGATGATACTAGCAAGACAACAATGTTGCCTGTTCAGCCTCTCAGGATGATAGAGGAATTTTCACTACAGCTGTTGTTAGCCACCAGACCTCTTGAACTTTTGTCTCAGAGGCTTCTACTCTGGTACTGTACGTAGAAGATTTCCAGCTCCAATTCCCTATCTGCAGGGTGTAGGTTTCTTACCACACTCTTCAAAGTTCTCTGCACAGCCAGTATCTTGTTCCCCAAGGAAAACTTGATGCACTTCACTTCTCCTTTGTCTTCCATCCTATACAGAAAGAAAAAGAAGTTATGGAAATAGCGTCTAAAATATTACAGAATTCTGTAATACACCCTCAAAAAGACAATGAGAGAGGGGAACAAAGTGTAACGCAAGTGCTTTTGAATACAACTTATGAGTGTTGCCGGACAAGTACAGGATTCAAAATTCAGACTGGAAGATAATGACAGTTCACTCTTCAGAAGTCCTGAACACATCTGTTACAGAAACATGGCTAAGATCACACAGATTAGCACCTGAAATTACTACAAATGCTCAACACCATTAGCCTGTGATGTGGAACTGGAGGACTGTGGAACTATTCAAACCTGCGTTTGAATGTCCCAGTGAGTCTGCAGTTCTGCGACACTCGCCAACATCCTGCAATCAGCTCCTTTACTTCCAGAACTACTGCTAAGTGACCCAAGCCTACTCGCTTCCTCGTTAGGACACATCCTCTAGAAGAATTTCTCATGTTAAAGGGAGAGTGAAGCTGTTTTCACATCATTTGAAAAAATAAAAAATGTATTCTTACCAAACAAGCATCAGTACAATTGGCATGAATAACATAGTTCTACTTTCAGTGTACGTTATGAAGTCCAGACAAAGAGAGAGCTAGATATTCAAGCAGGAAAACTGGAACCTCCTGAAGTTCACTGAGTATTATTAGCTCCCTCAGGATTTGTGACAAGGGTAGGCAAATTAAACAGTCAAACAAAAATAGCAACTTTCTGTCAGGTATTACACAGGGCCTGTCCTGATCACAGTAAACACACCTTGACTACAAATTGTTTCACCCATATCTGGATTGAAGCAACCTTCGAGCAAAAGAGTACTTCGTTACATACGGACAGCAGAGTGCAAAAAGCCATTGCTCTTAACAGAGGCATATATAAGATAGTTTTCTAAAGACAAAGTAGTTTCATTGAAAGTACTGTTGTCAGGTTCTGCAAAAAAACATTTCAACAAAAAACAGAATATATAAAAGAAGACAATTTAGATTAAACAAGAAACAGAATGCAAGAAACCTACATGTAGGAAACCCTGTGCTTGAATCATGGGCATGAAATTCAGAAATTATGGTTCTCTACATATTTAAGTTTACTTCCTTTTGTTTAACTTGCTAAACTGCATCCTTGAATAAGTCACTGCTGTTGTAGGAAACACAAGTTTGGATGTCCACACTCCCTCACATACATAGTGTGTCTTAGTAAAACACTGCTGTTTAAAAAAAAAAAAAAAAGCCACAGCCTACTAACCATTTTTCCTGCAGAAGACTATAAATTCATGAGGGCAAAGCATGACATCTTAATTGCAAGTTATGTCTAAGAACAAAATCTAAAGATGATCACAACTACTTATAAGTTTTATGCCTGAACTACAGCAGATCATGACTAAGTACTACATAATTTTAAGATTGCAGAATTCTGTCCCAAGACAAAGATGAAGGTGCCTTACCTGAAGGAAATGGGATTTCTATCCTCCAAGCCTTTAACAACAACTCCTGTAGCTCCACCAGATCGAACAGCAAAAACCTATAAAAAATTTTGAACATATTTGTAGCTTATTCAAAATCATAACCTTAACAAGCTTTCTTTTCTGTAAGCCATACCTTTTATTTTTTTACTAGACAACTTTTGTTCTTACACAGATCTGCCAGTTCACACTGAGATTCAATAAGGAATAATCAATTCCTTCCTCTGGAGCTCCAAGTTTACTTAGAGTTGACAGGTTTCCAATGGTACTGTTACAGTCTTGTAGGCATATTCTGAACTACTGGGCAAGTTAAAATGGTAAAAGCCTGTATAAGCTTTCCTCTTTTTTTTTTTTTTTAAATATTCATATTTTCCTAAATCAGGTACTAGTAAAAGTATCTGAGACATCAGGGCATTGTCTAAAACAAAAAGGAAATCAGCTTGGGGATTGGGAAGAGATGCAACTCACTGACCCAAGAGCTTGATTTTGTCAGAACATGTTATTAGATAAGAGTAGTTTAATAGCAATCTGCAGTTTTGCGTGTGCCTGAGAAGTTTCAGCCGACTTGCACTAACAATTTAAAGAATTCCTTTAGCACAACTGCACATACATATGTATAAAACCTGCTAGAGCTATACCGCTTGTTAAGCTGGAATAAGGTAACATTAAAAAAAGTCACGCTGTTACAAACTTTAACTGGCTTAGAAAGTCAGGCAGATGCCGAATTTGTACTTCATGTACGTGTAGAAGCACTAGACGCATAGATCAGGTCTCAGAATAACAGATATGTTGTTTCGTAATATTAGCCATGCTACTGGTGCAGTATGCTCATGCAGGAATACAGGTGTCAAGACTATGAACTGCAAGCAAGTCCACAGCCTTACTAGAATGATAAATATTTAGTTTAACTACTTTTAATATTGATGTAGATAGAAAATGAAGGCAACACTCTCAGTCTTTGTGAGATGAGAAGATAGCAAGGGCAGATCTCTCAGAAGGCTGTTCACGTGGGAAACTGTCATTGAAATGCTGGTTACAAATTATTTAGAGACACACTGGAAATCAAACAATTTTAAAGTAGCAAGAAAACACAGAGAACTAAATTTACAGTTGAAAATTAGTTTCTTTCAAGTGAGCTCTTAAAAAACAGTTTCTGTGTAGTTATATCTCATCCACACTGTGATAAGAGTGTCTCCTGACAGGCACGTTTAAGCAATCTTATTTCAGCTGGCCCTCAAAATGCAAGTAAAGGATTATGGTTTATAAAGAGAAAGGACACCAATAATTCTGAAGAAAGTGCAACAGCAAGAAACACATCCCAGAAATACTCCCCCCTCTCCAAATATGCCACTGATCACGTCCACACGTGGCAAACCATGCCATTCATATGGGGAAAAAAGCTTGAATGTTTCAATTCTGTGAATGCTCAGGTCAATGCTGTTGAGTACTCAGAAGCCCATAGGGATATAAAGGAGAAACAAGCTTAAAAGAACTAAAGCCAAGAAATGAAAAGCAAAGCGTCCACTCAGGTCCAAGCCACAAGTAAAGCTACAAATATTAATTTTTATGAATATACTGAACTTTAGGAAATGAAAAGGGAAAAAAATCAGAGAAATTAAGCTAACAGCGAAGTGACAAAGTTTGCCAGTACCGCTGGGACATTTGGAATAGAAAGAAAAAGTGCTGACCCTGAAGAATTCCAGACAGACCTTACGGCAGTGAGAGTAAAGGCAGGTGAAAGTCAACCTGATAGATCTATGTTGATGCATTTGAGAAAAAAAAATTTCTGCCGTCTCTAGCAAGATGACAGGTTCTGAGCCAGCCACCCAGCAGCAAGACCTCGCACCGCAGCAGTTCCCCAGAAGGTGAACGACCAGCCTCATGCTCCGCAGCCAAGGAAAGGGGAGGAAATCAAACCCAGGTACGAGAGCCTCCAGACCCCTCTGCTCGGGGAGGCAGCAGGGCAGCAGCGGGAAAGGCTGAGGCCACAGGCCCGAAGCCGCGACCCCAGC
>NW_008825498.1:8330730-8340504 GCF_000699105.1 Pygoscelis adeliae
GAGCGGCCGCGCTTCAGGCGCAGCCTGTGGTGCTGCCGGCGTGGGAACGCCGGGGTTTCGATGCCGCTCTGCAGCGCAAGGTCACGCTGAAACCTCTTCCCGTACCTCAGGTGGGCCTCTTGGCTAGCTAGCCGGTCGCTCTGCTGGCCTCCTGGAAGGAAAATACTTGGAGCTAAGGCGTGTCACACAGGAGATAAATATATCTGGCTCAACCTTTTATAGCACTTTCTCAAAAAAAGCCTCAAAACTTTTAGGTGGGTGTCCTGGTTTCGGCAGGGATAGAGTTGATTTCCTTCCTCGTAGCTGGTACAGTGCTGTGGTTTGGATTTAGGACGAGAACGATGTTGATAACGCACTGATGTTTTAGTTGTTGCTAAGTAGTGCTTACACTGGCCAAGGACTTTTCAGCTTCCCATGCTCTACCGACTGAGAAGGCTGGAGGTGCACAAGAAGCTGGGAGGGGGCACAGCCAAACTGGCCAAAGGGACATTCCATACCATGTGATGTCATGCTCAGTACATAAACTGGGGGAAGCTGGCCGGGGGGGCCGCTGCTCGGGGACTGGCTGGGCAAAAGGGAACCAACTGCTTCAGAGCTCTGCCTTAGTTTGTCCACACTTACTGCATCATCTCTGAAAAGCAGTCAGTACTGATACTGCTTTGGGGCATGAAACTGCTTTTCAGTGGCTAGTTGTAAATAGATCAGAAGGGGAAATCATACTCTGAAAATAGCCCTTATTTCAGGAACAGCATTAATAAAGCGTTACTGAAGTTAAAGTCTGGATTGTTTCTCAGCATTTATGCTTATTTGTATTTTAGTTTGGACAATAAAGTAGCAATGGGGTTTTTCTGGTTGATGCACTGGCTTAGTTCACTAGTTGCAAAACCTACAGTATAATTTAGAAATTGTGTGAAAACATCATCAATTACCTATTTGCTTATTGGTTTAGAAAGGGAAATAAAAGATAAAGGGGGAAAAAAAAAAGACTGATATCATACCAATTGAAAACTTTTCAGATTAGACTGGAGCGGCACAACTTAGTACAGGAGAAATAGAAATTTAAGTACCAGATAATAACATGGTATCATGCAAACAAGTGCTTGCTGGCTTGTGACCCAGTTAGTCTAACTGCAATAATTTGACATCAGACTAGAGAAACTGAAGTCACAACTAGGAATTACAACAATCTATTTGTTCTGCAGAACCCTCCTGCATCATCAGACAATTCTGTGTTAACTAGAGAGGCCAAGTATTTCCAGAGCATTTAAAGTACCCTGAAGTTTATAATTTTTACAAAATAATGAATTCATTGCATGTTAGCCGAAAGTTTAGTTAATCCAAGGTCAAAATTTAAGAAATTCCACTGACGTTTAACCTTAACTCCTACTTCCCTACCAGACAGCAAGCACTTTCTACAATTGCAACAGGAATATTAAGATAGTAGAAACTGAGGTATGGGGAGGGGGAATCAGCAGACAAGTATGTAAAGACACAACTTGAAACTATTGTGATAATTTTAGAATTGGCCGTTAGAACAGCCATAATGTCAGAAAAGGTAATTAAGCCAGTGGCTTAATTAACAATAAAAAATCTAGATGTGCTTCTAAGGTTCTATTTGCTTAATAATAATCCTAGAACCTTTTATTTCAAAGGAGTCCAGGAAAATGCTCATTTTAGCAACTTCTTGTTTTCAACTACTTAACAACGTGCCCAGACGTCTTAAAATCTCAAAGCAAATTCCTGAGCGAATTTTACTGCTGGAAGTGAGAAGATGTTTAGGCAATATAATCGGGCCCCGTAGCTTTAAATCACACACTTGAGGACCATTGCTTCATTTATTTGATTTTTTTTTTTCATCTGTGCTAGACAGCTTTTAGAAAGAAATTAAAAATGACAGTAACAACTGAGGCTTCAGTCCAAGCACAATGAAACAAGCAGGTGCCTCTGTTTCAAATGACGGCTCCAAAAACACGCTCCTCTCACTTCCCCTTGTTTCTGCTCGCTCTCTTCCTCTCACTCGATGCAAATATCCTTAACGATCAGCATCTTTCCTAGACAAGCACATTGTAAGGTATCAGCAACCACTCTGAGATACCTTTTTCTGTAAGAAATGTTAGAGTATTGAAACTTGTAAAAAGCCTAGACTAGGACTATCCTTTCCTTTTTAAAAGCCTTTTCCTCTGAAGGAGAAGATTTGGTTTTATTTGACAAGGGAAGCTTTTTAGTCTTCCTGAAGGGGTTGGGTAACTGTAGCACCTCCCTCTCAGTACCTAGTCTGTTTTTTCCCTGATACCATTATTTTGGGCAACTGTTTCACTGAGCAATTAGGAATAGACCTATATCTCCAAGAGACGCAAGTTCCTTTATTTCAGAAGTAAGGGGTAAATGTCTAATTTAGAAGAGGGAAGAGGATGCAAATACTGGGTTGAAACTGGCAAAAATGTCAAGGTTGTTTACGGTTTATGTAGTACCCACCAAAATACTAATTTTTCTATTGTTATAATGAACTACTGTAGTCCTACCCCAATACTGCTTTAGTGCAGCACTGAGGATCGACAAAGGCCTGTACGATGCAAAGAACCACGCAAGAATACCACCACAAGATCTGAAGTTTTTACTTCGCCACTGGTTTTCCAACAAAAAAGAAAAAAAACCACTTCCACAGCACACTGTGAGAATGTCACACGTAGCAACGCTGTATTCTGCTTGATAAAGAGCAGCATCAGAAACAGCGGTCAGAGTTAAAAAGAAGTCGATCAGAATTTCTTCATTCCAAACCACCCCACTACATCAGTTCATCTTTAGGTGCGTTGTTTTGGAGAGAAACATTGCTAGAGTTTTAGAACTTGCTAAAATAAAAAGACTGCCATTAAGAGTAAAAGCATGAGAAAAAGATAAATTTGAGTAGTATCCTTGCACTAGTAAGCAACAAGCTTTGTTTAAAACTAATGACAATCAAGATTCAGTTTTCATAGTCTATGATTATCTTTGGGGTGAGTAAGAATGTTTGATGCTCTACCCAGAATTTCAGTTTAGAGACAGGATTATTATAGAGAATTTTTTTTTTTTGCTTGCACCGAGTTCTTGGAACCGCTTGTATGTTAAGAGTGAAGCTAACTGAACTTACTCTTTGTTACGCAACTGGGATGCGGCCCTCAGGATTTCCTGGCACATCACCAAAGAAGTCCTCTGCTGGTTGGATTCAAATCTGTTTCTCATGTAATACCCAACTGTATTTACAGAGATAGTTAGAGCCACATTCCGCGTACTTCAAACAAAAAGGTCCAGACTTTCGCATATATAAAGACATTGGTTTGTTAAATTAACATTTTCTTATGATTGCAGCGCATAGTTTGACTTTTCATTTTGACCTTGGTGGAGAAGGATGAAAGGTTCAACTGACATTGTGTCCACACACAATTTTTAATTAGTTTTTCAAGTAGCAATAGGAAAAAAAGAGGGACCCTCCTAGTGTGCTTTCCCACTAAATACTTTAGACAATCTAGATGATTTTTTTTTTTTTTAAAACTAAAACATACAAGCTCTGAATCACGCAAAATACGACCACCTCAGCTACATTAGTCTAATGTAACTGGGCAATTAATTGGTGAAGTTGTCAGACCATCCGAAGAGGTAGTGACAGTCCATTCTCACAGTGCCGGCCTGATGTGTGGGCTAAGTTAAAAAAAAACAACAACACTGAGGCATCACCGTATGCTCGCTGTGTTTTCCATTTTGGTGTTCCCAGTCAACCACTCTCTCCTGACATTTGTAGTTGACATTTGCCACTGCACCAACACGGTCAGAAGCAGTAAATTCGTGTTTCGTTTCGTCAGCAGCTATATGCTCAGTGCTATTCATCATATATAGGTGGGTCTCCGTCGCTTGAAAACATTGACAGTTTCTTTCCATGATTCTGCACGTGATCTTCATTCATCTTCTCCAAAGCTTCAATCTAGAGAGCCAAAAATAAATCCACGCTGAGATCATAAAACCATGCCTGCACCAGAATGTTTCTAGAACAGCGTTAAAAGGTAGCTTTAGATGACTGACCAGGTATATACAATATTCCTATTTCAATGATTCAGTCACGTGTGTGGAGCAACGTACTTTGGAAGAACAGCTTGAAACATCTGTTCTCAACGAGTTCGTAAAACGGGCAGCGCTCCTTTATAGTCTCGTGCTATGTAACTGAAACGCACAAGTTGCAGGGAGGAGCGGATGCTTCTTAAGACTTCAGCTGTACTCCCCAAAGTACAGAAGCGTCCCTTTCTCCAACTCTGAACACCTCTACCGTAACTCAGCCAATCCATCAGCACTGGAGAAATTCCAAGTAATACTAAGATTACAAATCCACTGCAATAATTTTAACGGTGAAAGTTGAAGACAGTTATACTTAGACGTTTTGCGCAATCAAACTAACACAGTACAGTAGCTTATTTTAATCTTCAGATTGTCATGTTTGGATTACGTCCTCTTGTACTCCAGGGGAGATAATTTTAGTTACTAGCGACTAAAGTCAAAGTCTGAAGTTTAAGGATGGGCTGCTCAAATTCACCTCTATTTAAACAGCAATGTACGTCTTTCCCATAAAACTTATAAGCAAAAAAGGTGACATTATAACAACAACAACAAAAAAAACCATGGACCCCACACCCCAACGCTCACAACACTGCCAGTGTGGGAATTGTTTTTTGCTTGATTAACTGATACATAAGGATCTTGGAACAGCGATATTGTGTTCCCTTTATCTCTTGCCCACTTTGAGGACCTACCCCAGGAGTTAAACAGTTTCAAGCTCCCACCTACTACGTGCTGGACTAGCATAAACCTGCACTGTTATTAGGAATCAAGTAGAGTAGAATTGCCATGTCACCCTTGCTTTAATTAGTAAATATGGAATTTTTGACAATTTTTACAAATGTCTGGTATCAGGATGCATGCCTTGAGGAGTTACATCCAAAATCTGAAAATTAAAAGCCAAAGGTGACCAAAGATTCCTTGTCTGTATTTACATTAGCATGATTTCAGGTGTCTAATTTTAGGCTTGAACATGGAAAATGCTAGCCTATAAATTTTAAATTCAAGTAAGTTAAAATCTAAAACATGAAAAATAAGCAGTAGAACAATTTTTTTTTTTTTTTTTTTTAAAACCAACTTCCCTTTTGCTGCACAGCCTTTAATGTATGTAAGGAAAGAGAACAAAGCTAGCTTTTAAACTAAAACAGATCACTACATGTCCCTTAACGCTGAAGGCAGCAATTATATGCAATGTGAAGCCTTTTATACTCGGGAGCAGGGAGATCAGGAAAGGGCGTGGAGAGGTCTGCCAATCTGAGTTTCAGAAAACATTTTTACTATGTTGAAATAATCGAGTTTAAAAAAAGAGATGCAGAATGACTGCTGAAATTATACTGACACACACTAATCATACAAACTGAACGTGGAAAGTTAAGGTATTACAATAGCTACTATAGCTAACCAAACCAGAATGTTCGACACGGAGAAAGCTATACCTCTGCTTGGAAGTCTACTTCATTCTCAGCTGTAATATTTAAACCTGAGACAGCATTGAAGAGTTCACGCTCATTAAGTGCTTCTGCCACACCTCCTTTCTGGAAGAACTAGTCAATATAAAAAGCACACATTAAACATTTTACTACACAAAACAAAATACTCCTTTTCCTTCCCCAAGTTGCAATTACAGCATTTAGTCAAAATGACGTTTTTGCTTTTGTTGACCCACAGACAAAAATAACCGAAAGAAGTTTTACGTTCTAGTGGTACTGTTTTATTCTTCCACGCTTTTTTCCCTTTTGGAGAAGAACACCATCAGTACGGACAATATGTGAGAGTAATCTTATATATAGGTGGTGGTGACCAGTTTTTAATGGAGTTGTATTGGTTGATTTTTAGTTAGCTCTGAACCGATTTTACCTTGGAAAACATTCAGCATAACAGAGGATTGTCAGATGAAGAGGTCCTACCTGTGAAACATTCCTACAGTCTCTGAACAAAAACTCAAGTCCGTGAGGATGAGTTGGCTCCACAGACTGACTGACATCAATAAGCCAGACCTGTAGTCACAGGGAGACAGCAATTCATGTAGTAACATTTCACGTTAGACGAAACTTTCCTTCCCACGTTAGGAATATGCTCACCTTCCCATCATGCCAAAGCATGTTGTATTCACTCAGATCTGCGTGGACCAGGTTGCACTCCTTATACAACTGTTGCATCATCTGCAAGGAACCAAACTGATGAATGAATGAAGCGTGCTATACTCCAAATAAATATCGTTTGCATGACTGTAACAAAACAAAGCCTTTCCCCAGTCACCCACCCAACTTACATCATTTTTTTCCAAGTCTTCAATAAAGTTTCATACAGGGAATCGCAGTTTTGGTAAACTGCCAGCAAACTAAGCTTTTGTCATGGAGTTTAGCTTTGGCAAGTCAGAAGAATCAGTCTGGTAAACTCACGTCAGCTCTGCCAACCAGTCCAAGCACACGAGACAGATAAACACGTTCTCTGAATATACCTGTCATTCTCACCCCGTCACACAGGAAAGAAGTCTCACAGCTTTAGATACTGAATCCTAACTAGTACGCATATTCACTTAAAACATGGTTGTCTTGCTCTACTGGTCTCAAGATTAGAGGCACGGACCATTCATATTATCAAGCTGCTGGGTTGGTTGCTTGCTTGCTTTTTTTTTTGATGTCTATAGGAAGCTAACAGCGAGTGGACAGTTAGCAGGTACACGTTTGAACCAATTACAGCAGATAATAGGAAAGTAAAGCATCTACCATGCAATATTCTAATTCATTCTCCGATTTCTAGATTTGTTAAAAAGGGGTGTGGGGAGGGGGTTATCCACCGGAGAGTGCTTAAGCGTTGTAAATTAAGTATTTGGTAAGCCCAGAAAGACTTCAGAGAACTTTCTAAACCACATACTGCTTCTATAAAAGAAGGACTACTTGCTCATAATTTCTCTGCTGCTAAATATCTGTTTGTCATCAAGTTCCAGCATGTTTTCTACTCAGATTAAGATTAAATTTATTTATTTTTCACAGTCCATAATTTCTTATTTATTCTAAGTCACACATTAAACAGCAGCAAAATAAGCCTTTGGACTCCATATCTTGAAAGTGATGCAAGCATCCTGAAAAAGTAAATAAATGCTGATTTGTCCTTTAAGTTATTCCCCTAAAAGAAAACACAACCCCGAATTGGAGGAGAAATCAGCATTGTCTTACATTAAGAATCTGATAGTAGGCCTTTTTCATATCTTCACTACTAAGTGTTACATCCTTTAGTTTAGGAGCTGGGACTTGATCCTGGCCAATGAAAGACATAACCAAGACGTGTTTCTTAAGGATAACCACTTGAGGACAAGGAATTCCTGCATTTTGCATTCTGTGGATCAGAAAATAGATACTGATTAAGAAAAACAAAACAAAACCCCTGAAACCCTACAGTTCTAGCTCCTGCTTGCTCATTTCCAATCTGAGAGAGCTGTGTGTGAGAAACTTGATCCAGAGTCAAGAAGTCTTTGAAATAGACCAAATTGAAAACTGAAGAAATACATATATTTCGCAGTATTTCACATAGGAAAATTCAGATCTTCAAGTCATAAGTGGGTCTAAAAAAGCTCACTGAAAACTAATGACTTTTACAGCTAGAGCCCATTAATTTCATTGGCTTGTAAATTCTGCTTGCCAAACCACTGAGGATGCTGACAATTCATTAAACTGTAAGAAACCAGAGGCTTATTCAATCTGTGCCAGGTTGTATATTGTTTAGCCTAAAAATCAAATATAAACTTCAACCCAGGCATAGTGTAACTTCCTTAAACAGAGAATAGGAAACCGACAGGCATTTGGCAACTATATTTTGGGGTTTTTTTTCTTTACCTCGTTAAGTTATGCATTTCTTTCTCAGCCCACATACGAATAATCTTTCGTGGATTCAATTTACTGAAGCGGTCTTTAAATCTGTAGTCATCCTTAATGTATTTGTCACGGTTCTTGAATTCATTAAGAGTTGTTTTAAACACTTTGATGGCACATTCTGGAGGTATAACTTTATCTTCAGTTGCACTTCTCGTGGAAAAAGTCAAATATATAACAAAGTTAACTATTCACATCTTTACAAGCAAATGCATGATTTTGTTTTTTTTTTATTTTTTTAAACATTGCAAGATATAGCAATTTTTAATACAAGAGAGGAAAAGATCTGATTTTCTATCAAATTTGGGAGCCAATTCAAGTTTATATGAATGTTTGGGTTTTGGCATTTTGATTATATGTTGCTTATCAAATAGGTTCCATCTCCCAGTTTGTTAATATTTTAATTAAATGTCATAGCTAATAAC
This sequence comes from Pygoscelis adeliae, assembly GCF_000699105.1. Classification (NCBI taxonomy): domain Eukaryota; kingdom Metazoa; phylum Chordata; class Aves; order Sphenisciformes; family Spheniscidae; genus Pygoscelis; species Pygoscelis adeliae. The sequence continues at coordinate 8,339,108 of NW_008825498.1, forward strand.
AACCCTGTTAATGGATGTACTTGTTTCAAGAAATTACAAGTGAAAAAATCTTGCATTAGAACAATAACGGTAGCATCACAATGTTTTGTTAAGCACCACAAAGATACTGCCCGTTGAATACTACTAAGCAAAAGAACACTCCTGAACATCATTCAAGCGAAAGGTCAATTAAAAAAAAAAAAAACAAACAAGCAACTTTTCTCCCCACCCCCAACTTGCCTCTCTCTCTCGACATCTCTAAATACGTTATCTGTATTTGGGTTTTATTACGTTTTTTCTTAACTCACTTTAAACTAGTGGTGTTTCAATGCACTACAGTCACTACGAACGTACTACAATCCTTCCAGCATGGTAGTCTTTAAAACTGGACTCTTGCACGACTTGCAAAGTGAACAGCATCCCAAGGTAACCCAAAAGTAACAAACAGCACCTCCACTGAACTGCACAGACGGAGCCGACAATGCAGTGATCTGTATGGAAAGACAATCTTCAGGTAGCCTAAGATCAGCACGACAGCTCTGTAGTCTGGGGCAGGTCAGTGGAAAGAGTTCCTCAAAATCGCAAGACTTCTTTTTTATAAAAAAAGGAGTACATATTTTTCCACAGAAAGCTGTAGTGGATTTGTCCGTGTTCATTAAATGGTCTCCAAGGAGGAAAGCGGGGATTTTTTTACTTTACAGTTGGTACCATTTGGTTTTCAGATTTTATTATTATCTGCATATACATGAATACAAACTTTAAGTCTTGACAGTGAAAAAAGTGCAGATTGTTTAAGTATTTCTGTGGTTTCTGCTTTTTAAACCATCTCTGGTACCTAAAGCTACTGTCAGTAACAAACAATATACTTACTTTCCTCCATATGCATGAAAAACAACAGATTCTTTTCCTGTGCTGATGCAGCCTGTGATGGTCTCCAGCATCCCAGCATTGACCATCTTGTACAGAAGTAAACGCGTTTTAGGATCCACTGCTTTCTCCTACAGGCAAGAAATGAATACTCAATTCATTAAAATAATTCCTTGCTTTACAGTGCATTTGAAGTATTTATACACCACAAGTGTTCAACTAGGTGGAAAGAATAACGTATTAAGAGCATTCTCTCAACTGATAGAGAGGGAAAAAAAAAACCCAAACAACAAACCAAACGAAGAGATGAAGCAAAGCCAAACTGCTTCAGCACTGTCATCTTTAGTCCTTAAGATTCAATACTCTCAGGTACGTTAGCGGCTGTGTAGCACATACAGTATTTTACCAATTACACATAAAGTACAGACTGTGGCTCAAGAGCACTTTCTATAGCGTTTTCAAGAAGTCTTTACAAATCATGACTCAAAATATCCCAAATATTATATTCCCTTTATATCAGTAACAATAAAATAAAGCGAGACACCCAAATT
>NW_008825498.1:8340523-8344647 GCF_000699105.1 Pygoscelis adeliae
ATTACCAGAGGCCTTGCTCTAAACTCACCCATAAAGCATATCAACTGACCTCCTAAATCATTAAGTCAGAGTTTACTTGGTCACCTCATCTTCCTGAAACTTGCTATGAAGACAGATATTTGGAGTCACATGATTCAGCTGCAGAGGATTAGTCCCCTGAATGGTTTCTATAAATAATTTCTAGGCAGTTTGTTCATTGTAGCTGATTGAGAGACAAGTTTAGAAAGACAAAGAGAAAAAAATGGAAGCTGCTTGCTCTTATTTTGATATGGCTCTCACCATAATGCAGCTCAAATAAAGACAGCCTTTTTCTAGTAGGAGGTGGCTGACACCATCTCCTTTGGCGATGTTAACATAACACCGCTTAACTCTTTTACTGAAAGTCTAATGTTTCAAGGAATTACCAAAACAGTGTTCAGCTGTTACACAAGATAAAAAGTACATAGAGAGACTTTATTAAAAACATACAGCAGTGGAGTGCTCCTTCTTTTCATGTAGCCTTGCACTTCGACGTTCCTCAGAGTATGCATGCTGCTTTAAGGCATTGAAGACTTGATTTGACAGCTTTAAGTCCATCCCGATTCCATCCCCAACTTGGAATTCAGGTGCAAACTACAAGTAGAAATAATAGAAATTTAAGCACTGTTACTAGCAGACACCAAAAGTTGGCACAAGCAGAAATTTCTCATTCCAATTTGCAAAAACCTAGGGTAGATTAGCACCTATGTGAAACCCACTTCGTGTAATGTTGTCACTATGCTAAAAAACATACTGCTCTAAACTCAGAACTCGAAGTTCTGCCCAAATTGATATGAGATTACCTAACTTCCTGTAAAAATAGCACTTGCAGCATTTCCTTATTTGCAGAAGTTGTACCGGTTACATTGAAGAAAACAGAAGGTATGTACTATGAATAAACAGACTGAAAAGCTGTAAGTCAAACAATTGACTGAAAATAAGTTACTTGGCTCATCAGGCAAACTGAATTAAAAAAAAAAAATAGTTTACACGATAGCTATGCTTTTCAAAAATAGCCTTGGTGTTTCATTTGCCTGGGTACCAAACTTGCTGATAGTTTTGTTTTGCCAAACACACAGTTCTGTGCAAATTCTTGAATCATGGCCATTAACAAACTATTATTAAACAAAAAACCCGCACAACTCAGACTGCCAATTTGAATAACTAATCCAGACACTGCATTGCTTTCATCTGATGAAAAAGAAAAAAAAAACAAACAAAAAATTAGCACCGCATACAGTAGCACAGATGGACAAGCATTAGTTCTTTGGTTGAATTACAGCATTCCAGTTTTACACACAAAATAAGTTTTCACTTACATTTTCCATGCGAGCAGTGTTCTTTCTTCCACATACCACTTCATCATGTTTAGTAGTAATGTCTTTCCCTTTTCCTATGAAGCCCTTTCTCGGCGTGGTAGTAGGTTTATCTGCCAGCAGTGAGAAAAATAAATGTAACTTTACAACTAAACAAACATAACTAATGCTCATAAAGGTTCCACAATGCCCACAAAAGTAACACAATTTTATTTATTAAACAGAATAAAATACTTCAATTGTACGATCTTAATGCACTCTTCTCTTACCCTAAACATGACAGCTTCTTTTGCTATGTTATGACTTACTTCCCTGTCTTCTCTGGGATGTTATACACACTTTTGGCATGTTACAGAGAGGAATATTCAATATCATGTGCAGATGCCCCTAGCCAAATGTAGATGACAGGTATGCATATCCCACAATACTTTCCATGTACAACAGTTACTTTACCAGATTCAGCCACTGAAGCCAATATACTGGCAGACAGAAGCCTGAAGTTACCCGCCCAACTTCCTGCATAACACCTCCCAATTGGGTGACCTGATTTTACATACAACCGGTATGTCTCCTTACATTCAAAAAAACTAATTTAACTATGTCGTATTCTTAGGTCTATTAACTGAAGAAATTGTATCGCTTAAAACGGCCACGTACCTGCTCTATAGGGATCATGACGGGTATCCTGCCAATCAACCTCATCCTCTGAGCTGTCACTGTCATAGGGATGTACCTTCCGATAATTTTCAAAGGATATGGAGACTTGAGAAACAAAACAAATAAGCATGTCTGTGATTATCAGGGATTTGCTACTTCCTTGCAGCTCTGCCAACTTAAGCAGAGTGCCAAGAATATCTCCAAAGCAAAAATATTTCTTTGGATGAGGGTACCTTTGCTATCTCCATTGATCTTCTTCTCTTCACGCCGAAGCTGTGCATCATATTCCCTGTCAAATTCCATCTGCAGCATCTGAGCTAGCATTAGGTCACTAGAAGTGTCAATATTTTCTCCTGTAATAAACGGTCCTTCAGCAACACTATGTAAAATGAAAACAGAAATTGAAAAAATTAAACACAGTAATCCAAACAGAAACACTGCTTTATACCATTTCATCACTCTATACAAAAGACTTCATGCAGAGCTGCATAGAAACTAATGGATCTCAACTGTCCGCCCCCCCCTCCAAGTCAACACTAAATACTAATAACGCATGACTTCATTTCTCTTTGCCACTCCTTTACAATGCAAATATTACCTAAACTTTTACTTGTTTACTGTTCTGTAAGAAGCATTAGGCTCTATTTTTAAGATGCCCTTCATGAAAGAGAAAGAAGGCATAGAGGTGGGGGGGGGTGTATATACGTTTTTATATTTTTATAAATAAAAACAAATTAAAAAAAACAAACAACAGTGTTGCTTTGCTCTGCCTCACAGAAAAGACCACAGGCAAAATTTGTATGAGTTTAGAACTAGTAAGCTCTTGGCCTGTGTTTAGAGCTTCCAAGTATTAGGAGGATACAGGTGATACGCCTGACAGTTCTTGAAATAACATTGTACACTGTTAACAAGAGTCTCTAAAAGGGAAGAAAAAAAACTTTTCTGACAACGTTTCTCAAAACGTAGCTTACAGACTGGCGTAAAGCACCCAAAACAATGTGAAGAAAATATCAAGAAAGAAGGGTGACCGAGAAGAGAATCTAAGGAAGAGTTTTAACTGGGGAAGCCATCTTCACTGAAAAAGACCTGAAGCAGCAGAGTTAGGAGATAATAGGCAAAGTATTTACTATATTGCTATGCATTAAGCACATTGTAAGAAAGTGCACAAGAGATAGAAGATGGCTTCACAACTATGGAGATCATTAATCCAGGATTTAAACTTACGCAACCGCTTCAGGAAAAGCAGCATTTTCTTCTTCCAGCTGCAGCTCTTTCGCCAGCTGTTCACTCATTACATCAGCAAGGGAACATGATATTGATGTTGTGTTAGGGGCTCCCCATGGACACTGCAAATAAACATTTTATTCAAGTCAGCAAGAAATGCAGTGGCAACACAATAATCAGGATAATTAGCTATCACTGGCTCTAAAACAAGCCCATGTAATCTTATAAGAGCTTGTCTTCTACGGATTCTTAGGGAAGTATGATGAACTAAAGCGCAGAAAATACCTCAAGGAGTAGTTTCGTAAACTCTGTGGGGAGGCCTATGATTGAAAGGATGTTGACGGTCACTTACTAATGGTGGGGAAGAAAGAGTCAGTTTGTCAGTGTCAGTACCCTCTGAAGACTGGGGCAAAGCCTTCCCAGAAAGTTTGCTTGCAAGTCTGTGTAAAGCTTCTCTTGGAATAACACGATATTAATGGCTTATGCACAGCTTCCTCCCCTGTTTCTAGAGCCCTGCAAGGACAGCCATCGTAAGCATCCTCTCAGAAACGCACACGACTTTGCCTGGGGAGGCGGGGGTTGGGGAACGACGAATCCAGGTCGTGACTCACCGCCTACCGCCTTGACAACCGAACCCGCTCAGATCCAATTCCCTGCTCACCGACAGAGCTTGGAAAGAGGCAACTCGTTTATCAGGGTCTAACAGCAGCTCTCGCCACCAAGAAGATAATTGCCAGCAGCAGTGAACCACGCCGCACCCTGTCCAGCGCGGCTCATTACTCACTTCGGCAGCGGAGCCAAGCGCTCAGTTTGCCAAATAACCGTGACCCTCGCTCTGCTGACACCACTTCACAGCGTCCCCTCGACGGCCTCGGCCCGCTCAGAGGGAGGCGGGGGGCAGAGGGGCAG
>NW_008825498.1:8345314-8347944 GCF_000699105.1 Pygoscelis adeliae
CTCGTATTATTCAGGAATGTCAAGAGCAGAGCGCAAGAAATAGAAATCGGGTGAAATGAGATGGGTGACGTTTGCTTTTATCTAAGGGAGTAACCGTGGGAAGGGGAAAAAAAACCACAGAAGCGAACAAACTCATTTGATCCTGATCCCATAACTCACTGTAAATACAAAATTAAATACTTTGTATCTGATCTGACGGCTGTTGCACCTCAATTTTATATGTAATGTTTATCTGGAAAATAGTACTGTGGCTGAAGTGCCCCGTTTCCAGGGCAGGGGCAACTGGATGGTGTTTTGCTACAGTACAGCCGCGGTCTGACGTCTGCTTGAGCAAGTTTCCCAACAGGAAGGAAGCGATGCCTAGAAACCTCCTCAGCCCTGGCTCGCCACCAGCTGTCGGAGGTACCTGCAGGCGTAGACTACCGTGCCGTCACGGCCGCTTGTCGATAACCAGAAAGCCAGCCTAGCAAAGCTGGCTGGCTCCAAGGGCAGGAGGAGCGGTAAGGGGTTGTACAGCCCCTGCGGCACCCCCCGGCCGGCTCAAAGTTCCCTGCTGGACGTCTAGCAAAGCCCACGCTGCCAGGCTGGGCCCAGCAAAAGCCACTCGCGTCGACTCCTCGGCATGCAAGAATCAGCTTTGTCGGCTAAAGTTCATCTAATTTGACCTTAACAACTTGCGATGATGTAAGACACCACAATCTCCCAAGACGATCTGTTCCGGTGTTCATCGCTGCAGAGAGTCCCCAGGTAAAGGGCAGACGGTTTGGAAGAGGGTAGGGACGCGGGTCGTAACGCCTGCCTCAGCTACGTGCGGCCTGCAGGCGGCACAGGCGGGGGGCCCCCAGACATGAGGGTGGCTTAGTCTGGTGATGCCGTGCCAGTGTGGTTCTTACCCTCTCTGCCCTCAGCCCTGGCGGAAGGAGATTATTTCTTTCCCTTTTGGGTATGTGAATGGATTTCCCAGCCTTTTGGGATGTGAAGATTGCTGCCGTGCCCCCTTCGGTCTTCTTTGGCTAAATTTATCAGTTTTATAAATGAGCAGAATGTCAAAGCAATGTCCTGCTGCCCCAAGAAAATCATTACTCTAGCACAGCTGTACAAGCACTGATTAAGACGACAGGTTTTGGTAGTTTTTGATTCAAAAAGGCATTAACAATGACTTAATATTCCTATGTCTTTTTATTCAGCTTTTAATTTTCAGAAATAAGTCTTCTATATTAGTGTCTTAAATATTACCTGATTAGGCCTTGATCCCACGACCTCTTATATGAATGGATCAAGCTTTGAACTGAATTATGTTAAGAAGAAATGTTCTGTAAAATGACACGTAAACAAAACCGTATGCCACACGTTCACATCTCCTAATAAAAACAGTTAAAAATCTAGATAGAGCAGAAGCTTGCCTTCATATTACTCAAAATAATTCCAAAGCTGCATAGCAATTACTTAATATGTAATTCAAGTTAGTCGTGATGAACAACATTGGCAGAAATTTGTATCTTCGTTCTTAATCCCTCACTGTAAGTGGCTTAACAAGAATTCAAACCTGCCTCTGCACTTTGCTGTAGGAAGATATACCATCTTTGCCTGAGTCTCCCACTTTTAATAAGAAATACCGCAAGAAACACAAAGAGAGATACCACTGTAGTATTTTGCATGGAAACGGTACTCCACTAAAATAAAAAGTCAAAAGTATTCTCATTGCATGCTCACATTAGTCTTTGTAGATACCTGTAAACTTTTCTTACTCTTTTTTAAAGCGATACAGGCTGAATTTTTGGCACAATGCAAAGTGTACGTTTGTTTGCAAAATACACATTTGACATGCTTACATAAACACATGCTCTACAAAGTGGAAATGCTGTATCACCTACCCCGCCATCTCTATCGCATCCATTACCATGGATGGCATGTCAGTGATCTCTGTAGGCCCGGACGGACCAAACCTTTCAGCACTGGAAATCCGATGTCCGTTTTGGGCCACCTCCTTACAAACCAGGTAAGATTGCATCTGATGGACGAAAACGCTTGAATTTGTCTTGGTGCAGTGGAGACCACTCAGCTGTTGCCTTCTGTCTGCTGACTTTCTGGAAGTGAGGCTAAACGTAGCAGGTTAGACAGGCTCATGTTGTGGGCTGGATTTGGCCGCTGGTCTACCAGTCAGTGCCCCCCTCGCTCCCCAGTTCAGGCCACGCTCAGTTCCCTATTTATGCTGCTTTGCTCTGTCCTCTAAAAATAGGGTGTACATGTACAGAGGGAGCCCTGTACTTTGCATTACCTGAGCAAAGTCAAGGTGAGAACTGCAGAGATAGGGCCTTGCTAATACCAGGTCTGGGAAGAACGAGGCTTACCTAGGCCATAATAAAAGAACGCCCAGTAATCATGACTAGGTAGGGCATGTCTTTCACTGCTTCTCTACCTCCCTGGGATATTTATAGTTTACACGTCGCCAATGAATCATAGAATCACAGAGTGGTTTGGGTTGGAAGGGACCTCTAAAGGTCATCTAGTCCAACCCCCCTGCCGTGGGCAGGGACATCTTCAACTAGATCAGGTTGCTCAGAGCCCCGTCCAACCTCACCTTGAATGTTTCCAGGGATGGGGCAGCCACCACCTCTCTGGGCAACCTG
>NW_008825498.1:8348927-8395994 GCF_000699105.1 Pygoscelis adeliae
GGCATTTCAGCCCAGAGGCCCACCGCCGCCCACCCCGCGTGCGCTCGCCGTGGAGGGTACAGCGGTCTTCTGCCGGTCTCGTTTTTTCTCGGTGTGTGGCGTCTTTACCTTTCCGCCACACGTACGTTTCAATGCTGGCACATTTAGGAGCGTGAAAGGGTCGTATTATTCAAATGAATGAAATGTTAGTTACAGAGCCAGAAACCGTGCTGCTTTGAAAGCATCGGTGGCGCGGAATGTATTTTATTGTTGGGTATCTAGCAACCACTGAATGCACAGTCGTTCACGAAAGAAGGATCTGTTAACTGGAACAGTAATACCAAGTATCCAAGGGAAAAATCAGAAATATTCCAAGCATCATAGTGAAACAAATATTAGCTTCCATGGACCCTTTGATAGTTAATTAACCTGCAAATTAAGGACATGAAGTGTCTTTTTCCGCCGTGCAACTTAATTGCCTGTCGGTATTGCTGAGAGGTCTAAGCAGGAGGAGAAGTAGGCTGAAGACAGGCACATTGTGAATAAAATTGTATAGTTTAAACATAGCTTGAAGTAGTTTGTTCACTCTGGGAGGAGGAGATAGAGTAACTACTCCTTGCTGTCCTATCTATTAGAGAGTGTGTCTGTGTTTCTGGTGCAGACTTCTGAAAGAAAAGATGTTTTTGAAGCAACCAGGGTATGGATTTCCAGAGGGAGAGTTAGAGAAAAGCAGCATTTTGGAGGTGAAAAGGAAATCTCTTCTCAGCACCGGCCGCTGGTTTCTGTTCAAAGGCACACTTGCCATGAAGGATGCCCAGAAGTAGACTGAAGTCCAGACGTGAAGCGAAGTTCGTAGGGAGAGATAATACGCTTGATTTGACAGACTGCTAGGAGCAGTGGTTAGTTAAACAGAAAGGGGCTAGAAGAGCTGCCAGATTGCATCATGCGTTGGAAAAGGTACTTGGCTTAACTATACTTGAGAGGAAGTTGGAAGGACTTTGACATAGGGCCTCCATTTTCAAACCTGAGTGTAGGTTTTAGTGTAATAAAGTTAAAAATAACCAGAATATAGACCTTTCAGTTGCTGCAGGTGGTATGTAAATGCAAATGGGGGTCCGGACATGTGCAGGTGTATCGTCCTGATTTAAAACTCGTGTAACATGATCCTTTGTGAATCAGCATGCCTTGTCTCTCTGTATTGATGCCAGCTTCTTAGCGACACCCTCCACACCTAAAAACTGGACCTTGCAAAGTGTTCAGCATAGTTTCCTGTCTGTTGAAAGCTTTCAACTTCTCCTTTTGCCATTGACAACTTCTGCTGGCTCCTGGGAGGAATGGCAGGTACCTTTCCTTCCCTCTGAGGAAGCTTCAGTCATTCTTCTCCTTTGTAGAAATAGTATTTATATACTTTGTTACGGGACATTGTTAGAGCCTGATATACGCATTGAAAGGCACATGTATTTCTGCCTTGTATTTGCATATACGCATATATAGTGGGAAAAGACACTAGCATCCATACACGCAGACCCTGACAAAGCATACTAAAGCAGTGACACAGAGGCTTTGCTTTTTTTCCCCCGTATATTACATCTCCAAAGGGCTTTACGGACTGCTTAATATTTTACACAAAATGGTGTGTGAACAGAATGTTAGGTCTGTAAGATGAATTAATCATCAGGAGACAATTATGTTAAGATTATTGGTCTTGATTCTGCTAAAGGTTGCCTCTGTGGTATGATATGATTTTAATTGACAAGTGCTTATGTCTTTTTGCTCCTGTTAGTCCTTTTCCCATTCAGTGTGATGCATGGAGTGTGCTCAGAAAGTGAAAGAGCAATTCAGAAGGTAGCCTTCCCTTCATCGTTCAGTGTGTCCGCTCCATACCTCATGTGCTTCACTGTCTGCTACCTTCCACAGTGCCTGGGGCGGCGTCCAGCAGTTCTGGCATGGGAAGAAAAATTGCTGAAAACCTTTTTTGTCCTTTTATTTTTCTTTATTTTGGTAGAAACTTTTTGTGTTTTGTTGCTCTTGTGATTCTTTGTTAATGCTATAACGCTGTAGGTGTTTGATGTCCATTAATTTGGTATTTGTTTTCCAGTATGTCCTGTCTGTCCTGAAATTTACCTACCCTACCCTTTTTCAAGGGTAAGTACCGTTTTAAGAATACAGTTGTTTGAAAAATGACTTTAATCAGTAAATGTCTTGCTGTTCCATGCTGAAGCTGACTTTAGTACCTCTTGTTATTGCTGGCTTTTGCTGTCTAGAGAACATACTTCATGAAGCCTTAGTAAAACATTAATGAATGTGTCTTGGTTAATTTTTAAACATCATGATGGTGATGTAATTAAGATATATAGACTCCATAATTTCTCTTTTTTCTGGAAGTCTTACGCTTCAGCATAGAAAAGTAGCAATTGCAGTACAGCCTGTCTTCTTTGGAAATGGCACTCATGGATAATGTGCAGTTGTGGTGTATTCTTTTGGTATGCTAATGAAAACCAACCTTAAACCCATGTTTAGGCATACACAAATACCATGTTGCTTATTTTCATGCTTAGCCTTTGCTGTAACTCTGCATCACAAGACACTGTCATATCTTAATGATTGTAATGAGAAATTTAATGTTTTGTCAAATATCCATATATACCATCAGTGCTGTTAATGATTTGTGAGACATTTAGTGAAAATCTGGCTTCTTAGAGTCAAGACTTCCCTCATTTGTTCTTTTGAGATAACGCTAAAGTCTGCAGACACTCACTGCTGCTTAGCATGGCTTATATTTTTGCCTGACGTGCAGCCCCAGGACTGTGATCAACTCTAGGAATAATTGCCTTGGGAATCTCCATTTTTGTTGAGTGTACTCAGCTCTATTAAATAAGCAGCGAATGCTTTCTTCAGTTCTGACACACACAGAGACTGTCTCTTGAACAAGGCTTTTATCGTATGGGGAAAGGGTTTTGGGTAATGTATACAAGTGTGGTAAATCAACAGTAAAAAAGCATATTTCAAGGGTGAGCAACTGCATTATGGTACCTGGGTTACCACAGTTATTTCCTGTTTCTATTATTTGGAAATGCATCTCAGCATCTTAATATTTTTCCATAAGTTCTGTCTTTTAAAGGTGACCTTTTCTTGAAAATTATTAAGTGGCTCAGATGCGCTTTTACGTAGACCTGTGACAGATGAGCAAAGGAGGAAAAGAGTGTTATTCTCAGTTTATGCTGTTATTGTTCGTTGTCATTGGTTTTGTTCCCCATATAATCTAAGACTCTATTGCATAGTGCTAAGTATCTGGAACTGTTACTAACTTCAACTTCTGTCCTTTAAACCTGAGACAAGAGGAAATTCTTCGCAATAAAATCGATGGGAATTAATCACTGGCTTGGAATAGAGCACAGTCAAGCCTGCAGCAAACATCAGGGATACCTGGCTTTTAAGCTCTCGTATGCTCCTCATCTAAAAAAGGTGAAGTGAGCTGTTATAGTAGCGCTGAATATTCATCATACCCATGTGGACAATGAGCTCACTCTTCTCTGACGCTGTCCAACTGTACGTAATACTGTGTAGAGTAAATATTTGTTTATTTGCTTATGTGTGAGAGAGATTTTAAATAATTGCTTAAAGGCATTGCAATGAATGGGAATAATAAATAAAACCACTTCTATACCTGTTACAGATGTTAATGTGATTTAACACTGTAGTACAGTATCTCTGTCTGAACTGTGCTAGACGTTCAAGGATTTTTTCACCCAAGAAACATGAAACACGTCTCTGATAAACACTAGTTTAAGGAATAAGGAAGCTAATAACTTATTTTAAAGTTTAAAAAAAAATCAGTGTGCATCACTACTCATTTTAAGTTATCTGCAAGCATTTCTAAGGCCTCATATACTATTTCCATAATAGACTAAGGAACGCCTTTATGGTAGGATAAGTCATTAAATAGATAAATCAATGCAGAATGTATGTAATTGTTACATACCTTTTCAATGAGGAAACCACAGTACTGTGTTTTATATGCAAGGTTATCTGGCTGTAAAGGCTCTAGAGGCTCTGAATCAGAGGCTCATGCAGCATAATGGTGTTATTGTTGATGACCCTTCACTTGATGCTTGCTATACAAGATGCAGGGCTGGGGAGAGGAAGCAGTCTGAGTTCAAGGGAGTTTGTAATCAAAGCCCAGCATGAATAACCGTGGGAAGTCATAGAGCTAATGTTTGAAACAACTAGGACTACATACGTCATCCTTGGGGCTTATTACTTCAGCTGAAGCAAGTCTTTGGATCCTGAAATCATGTTTATTTGTTCTAACAGTAAGAGTTCATGTATGAAAAGATACTCATCTCTTGTCACAAACCTTGCCTCACTTGCGCCTTCAGATCATTATGGCTGTAACATCACTGTTATTGTAAACCGTGTGTGGGAACAGATGATAAAATGGGGATTCAGTAACATGACTAAGGTAATTGTGGTAAATGGTAATTTACAAAACATTTGAAACAGGAGGTGGAAGAACCAGAGTATTAGAAAATTTGGAGGAAATGAAGGCCCACAAAAAATGAAAGATGCAACGGGGAATAGTGGCATCCCTGGTAACCCGGAGAAATGGTAGATAACTAGTCATGGGTGTGCTGTGAGAAATTCTGTGGTTTCTAAGGTCATGCTCCACGTGGTTAAAAAGGACAAACAGTTCAGAGGTGCTGTTTTGTTTCTATTTCAGGTGGCAGACATTAGTGGGTGGACTTCTGCTTCATGTCTCCTGGAAACTGGGCTGGGTGGAGATAAACTTGTGTTCAAGGTACTGTGGGGTTTTCAGTACCTGCTAAATACTCATTTTCTGTAGCTGGGTTACGACATAGTTAAGTTGGTTGTGGAAGTTACTAACTTGCTAAAATATAAGTCGGGGGGTGTGTGTGTTTGTATGTGTTCTGCTTCACAGGTATAGTAGAGATCTTGTGTTTTAGTCTAATGAATGTTCAGTGACACACAAGTGGATTCAATTTAACCTTGGTAAAACAATCAAAAAAGCATAGTCATTAGTGAAAACTATAAGGATAACTTATCCAACCATCTGTCCACATCTCTTCCCTGGATTATTTTGGAGTATTATAAGAGAAACCTTGGTAACTTTAGTTAAGAGCATTGGCACACGCTTCCCCAAAACCTCAGTGCAGTGAAGTCCACAAACGTGATCTGCCTTTTTCTGTAAGAAGTCTGTCTTCCCATAAATGGGAATCATTCACCCTTGCCTAACTCTAGCATTTATAACTGCACAGCAAGAGCAGCCATTGCAGTAGAGGATTGATATAATAATCAAACTCCAAATTAAAAGGTGCTTTGTAGACAAAGATCATCTGCTTGAACTGAGTGTGACGGCAACTCAGAAGAGTCGTCCAGCATACTGTACTCTGCTCAGGTGGATCCATTCTGCGGTATGGAACGTGGCGTATCTTTTCTTATTTTGCAAAATCTTCTAATTTATAAGATATATGCCCACAGCGATTGTGGAATCTCCATCTCCAGAGATATTCAAAACTTTACTGGACAATGACCTGAGTAATGTGACTTGATTCTGAAGCTGGGGGAGATTGGACTAGATGACTGCCAAAGTTCCCTTCTAATGTAACTTTTTTCAGCAGTTCTGTACTAGCACATCACAACTGATCGGGACTCAAACAGTTGGCTTGCAAAACTCAATCTCCTCATTTGGAATGAAATCCTGCATGTATGTCAGAAGAACCAGGCTAAGTTCTGTTTTCCTGTCCACGCAGGTGGTGACTACATCACCACTGAAACTTAAGTCAAGTTGTAAATGGAAACAGAATTTAACTTCCTATCTTTTATCTGCAGCGTAGATAAAATGAAGGTATTGGTGTAAAAGCTGTCAATGATATTGGTAGAGGCAGGAGTCGGGTCCAAACCTTGCTTTAGTGGCAGTTACTGATATATATATTATTATCAAATGTATATTGTTTATGCAGATTTTGTCTTCACAGAACAGTCTAAAGGACAAAGGAATACAGCCATCAGTAATGTCCTTTTTAGTTCAACTTTTCGTCACTAGATGATTACTTTTGCTTTAAATCATGAAATTAAAGAAGTTGAATCTTTTTTTCCAGCTTGGAAAAGGTATTTTCATTTTTTTCAAAACTAGGAAGACATTAAAGAAAATACTGGACAAGAACTGTTTTGTGCTGTTTAAGAGGATGTTTTTATCCAAGAAAAGTTTTGGTGAAAAATTAGTTCGTGTTTTGGCGATGGAGACTTCAGGCCACTAGATGTCAGCACACTATAGGAAAAGTGATTAAAACACATCTTGAGAAACCTCTTCATTAGTTTAGCTAATACAGAATGCCTGTTCTAGAACAGGCTGAATGAAGTGAACAGAATTAATTGACATGTTTTGGCTATAATTCAGCCAACTACTTAAGCAAGAGTTTAAATCTGTCTTTCTTCAGAAGAATTAGGCACATGCTTTAATGCTTTGCTGGACTGGACTTGTAGTATGTATCTCCTGTATTTAAAAAAAAAAATAAAATCAACCCCCCCACCCCCAAAACCAACCAAAAAACTCCCCAACAAACAAACATAATGTCTCAAAGTTTCTGTCTACCACTCCCTCTCAAGCTCTTTCGCCCTCCAAAGGTGATTTTTCTTAGTACTACCACTGGGATAAGGACATTCTCTACCCCCCCACCCCTGCCCCCCCTTACAGAATATTGGTCTCTGAATCTGTGTGTGTGTGTGTGTAGGATAGTTAAGAATACCATATGCAGTCCTCAGTCTTGTCATGCTTCAAATAATAAACTGCCACCCATTTGTTTGTTTATTTCCACAAAGTCCTAGTACTTCTGTCACGTGGACTGATCTCATATGCTTTCTGAGCCAGTTCAGCTTATCCCAAAGTGTCTCAGCAGAATTTTATTACATAGAGATCATCACCCTTTGTCTAAAGTCTGGAATACTAGCTTCACAATAAAGACCAAATAAAAACATATTACTTAGAGTAATTTCTTTTAGGTTTTGTGGGTATCCTGCTTTTCATCTGCTTCCCCCCCAGTACTCGCAGCTGTAAGGGACTCAGTCACCATCATCATTGCTTCTAAATGGTGAATGGTGACTGTCTGCAAAACTTGTACCCGAAACAAGGCCTCTGTGGAGCACAGAGGAATATGTGTAGCATCTGCATAATGCTTCTAGCACTGCAATCTGCTGCCCAGCTTCTGCCTAACCCTTGTAGGCCCATAAGTCCTGTGAGTTCTGGTTGGCATTTCTTGTAGTGCTGAATTTTCCCCACAGCTAAGCAGCAGCTCAGAGCCTTGCTTAAACCAAAGCTCTGAAGTGTGGTTTAGGGGAAGCTACCCATTGACTTCAGTGGGCTTTGGATCTAGCCCTACAACCACAAGCTCATCAGTTCTTTTATGTCACTGAGATTTCCTGTTTTGCATGTACATCACTGTATTGCCAACATAAGAAGCTACTAATTGGTTTACATACAAGACAGATTGTTGGTGCTGACACGTTACATCAAACATCCATGCGTTCTTTTTCAGTCCTGAAATTCCCACTTGGCAGCATAAAATTCTACCCTTACATCATGGAAAAAGCATCTGAAGTCCTTTTCCGTTGCACTTTGCAGTATTGCACTGGAGATGAAGATATATTTGGGGTTCCTAGAACTTAGTGGTGGGGAAAAAATTATGTTCTAAATGAAAATTCAGCTTACATTGTGTGTTCCTTTCATCTTCCCAGCCCACCTTTTCTTTTCTCCCCTCCCCCTTTCTTCCATTTGTTGCAGTTCCAATAGGGTGGGGATATTTTTGTTGGTGTCTGATGTGAACTCGTTGGTAATGAGGTATGACAGTTTTAGATCCTGGTCTTGGTGAAATTCCAGTTGAAGTCAATAACCTTAAAAGGAACAGTGTTTTTATAAAAAATGGTGGTGACTACCCCAACAAACAGAGCAAATATTTATCCCAGTGAAAGAATATAAAGATTACTCTGTTTTTGTTACCCTGGGTTTTTGATCAAGTATCCTAGAAAATTATGTATTAAAAAAAGAGAGGAAACACGGTGTTTAGTTTTTTTTTTCCTTGTCTGTGTTTACATGAATCTTTGGGCATGTTTTACCTTCATTCAGACTGTTCTGATTCCATCGTTTAGTAGTCTATTTTTCTTGTGTTCCATGAAGTGTGGTAGTGTAGCGGTACTTATAATTACGTTTTAACTCTTGCATGCTAGTTGGAAGTGTAAATCCAAGTGAAGGAACTACATGCAGTTCGGTTTCGTTTTGAGAACCAGCATTATTCACTAACATTTTCTCGACTTTAGTTCAAAGCTTGGGAGGAGTGAATGGGGGTAGCGGTGTCTTCAGTCCTGGGAAGCCCTTGGATCAGGCCTTTAGATCACTGCTCCTCCTTTCCTCCCTTGCTCAAAATCTTACATTATTCTCTCTGAAATTTACCACCTACCTGATCCCTTTTCCCCTTAAGTACCAAGATAAAAAAAGAAGTGCAAATTCTGAAGCCCCTTCTCAGAACTGAAATCTGACCCTACTGCAATAACCGTGGCTAAAAAAAATACCAGATCAATCTGTGATGACTTCATTTCTCCATTAGTTGTCAAACTGCCTCTAGGAGTTTGGCTTAGTCAAAGGAGTATCATTAGGAAATCTCAAGAGACAGGCTCCCACAGAGACAATCTGATCTTTAGGAAGAATCTCGTTGTAAATCTGGCTGAGAAATGAATGCGTGGGTGGGCAAGTGTATTTGTACATAGTGAAAATGTGTGCTGTCTGTGCAAGTACGCCATTTTATGCCTTCATTTGTCAGTTTTTCTTCCTTTTACAGCACATCAAGGAAATTAGTTGAAATTTCTCTCCCTTAAAACCAATAGGAGTAATTGCTGTGAAACAAACAATTTTGCAGGCAAGGGAGCAAAAAGAGTAAAAGAAAGAAAATGTATCTGCAGATAGTTCCTGTCTGGGACTAGATGAAGTGATTAATTTCTGTCTCAGACTTCTTTACTACATGGGAGGAATACTGAACAGTCACACAATGAATTTAATATGCACACCTTTGAAATATATGTACATATAAACATATTATTATATTCCTTGCAAGCAACACTTGCTGACTGTATGTAAACAGAATGTGGTGAAGTAATGGGATTTTAATTGTTTTCACAGGTCTGAAATCCTGTCATGGCTTCCTGCTTCAGTACTGTTTGTTGGCATTATTTATGCTGGCTCTAGGGCACTGTCTAGATTGGTAAGAAACGCACAAGTAGAAGTCAGTTCTTTATTACCTCTACTGTATGAGTAAAGAACATTCCCTTCACACAAGGTGTTTAATGCTGTTCCTGGGTTGGGGGGAAAGAAGGGAGGAGGGGCTTAAATAATACATACAGTGCTAATGGTGCTAGAGCAGCAGTCCAATCCGACGAAGTGTGGAGCGGTATCAAAAAGCACTTCCGCGACAGTCCAAAGCACTCAGCATCTCTCCAGAGTACTCGATGTTTTGCAGAACAGATCCTCAGTGGTCTGAATTGTGCGAGTAGGGAAGAAGCTGAAGAAGTTACTAGCTGTAACGTTGCCAAAGGGGGAATGGGGCTGTGGGATCTGTGGGAAGTCCTTCCAGGAAAAGGATGAAGACTATTTCATTGAGAGGCTTTTGATGCTTCACAGGATTTGAAAACATAAATTGGAAGTTGGAAAGAGGTTATGGGAAGGGTTAGATTAATCAGTTTTATGATCCATTTGATTCACAGTAACCTACCGAATGTTTAGAGGATATCAAATCTGCTTTCATTAAAGTTGAACGCTTTTTACTTAAATGATATAGTCTTTCTTAAAAAAAAAAGCAGTGACATTAATTTTTACAAAACAGCAATGTTTTACTGCTGTTACGCAGTCTGCAAGGCCAGATTCTGCACTAGTTCCCTTCTGCATTCTGTCAATGCGTCTTAATCTAATTCCAGAGCCAGCTCGCTCCTGCCAGCTCCTAAACCCCAAGAAGGATCAAAAGGGAATTTTTGACAAGATTCTGCTTGTAGTGATCCCCTGAACATCCCAGTGGAGAGGTAGGGCAGAAAAAGACAGCAGGTCTCTGTCCTCACAAACAAGGCTGGGGGCCTCATCTTGGACCCAGGTGACCTTTGGAAAGCACAGGCGTGTGCTCAGAAGCCCCATGCCTCTAGATTAGCTCTGTCTCGGGGTGATTGCGTTTACTTCCTCTCGGTTCCTTATCAAAGCAAGTTCCACTGGGCTTCCCTAGTGTAAACTGAGCAAAGATCCCGAAGGAGAGCCCTGTCTGGAAACAGCAATAAAGCCTTGGCAGCAGCATCTTTTCTCTCTGCTCACCTGGGAGGTGGAGGAGGTATGAATCACATCCTCTCTGCTATTTCTTCTTACTTCCTAGTCATCCTGTAAGTTACCTTGTTTCCCTCCTGTCCCTGCTCTGGTCATTCAAGAGTGAGATGCACTGGAGTGGCAGAGGGGCTCTGAATGGTTTTGGTTTGTATCCCAAACCTTTGTTAAGGAGCATCTCCCATTTCTGAGTGGCTTTTTGTTGTACATGAATGGGGATTTAGCGGCCTAATTCCGTGGCCATTTTAGGAGGAAAGACAAAAGGCCAAGTAGTCTTAGGCCATAGTTACTATGTAGTGCCTTGCACTGGGGCTAAATTCGATCCTACGTAGAAGCTTTACTTACAATAACTTTGCGTACAACAATTTTATGACACAGTGAGAAGGAAAATGCACTCTCCCAAACTCGTACCTGAATGGGCTCACCTCAGCAGTGTATTTGAATTAAGTGGGTTTATTCCTAAAGCAGAAATTACGTGCACTTTTTTGATCAAAGCCAGGGAGACCCACTTTCAAACACTCCTGTATACTGGCAGGGCTACAAGCTTAACCTCTGTTTGTGCCTCTCCCTAGAGGTGCTGGCAGTCTCCCCTGCCCAGGAGTTCAGGGCTGGAACTGGAGGAGGGCTGCTTAGCTCTGGACTCTGGTGCATTAACAAAAGTATGCAGAACTGCGAGGGGAGGTTTGTGCAGAGTCTATTCACCCTGCCTGCCCAACCAGTAAACCTTTCTTTTCGTAAGCATTAAGCCCACTCACAAATTTAAGAAATACTCACATCAAAGACAATAGACATATGGAGAAGGTTAAGTGGGCTAGGCAAACTGGAGCCATTGTTGGCTCCAAAACACATTTGGAAGAGCCAAAAGCAGGGGGGAGGAAAGAAAAACCCAATAAATTGGCTTCACAAAAGGAAGAATGTAAATTCTGCTGTCAACTTTCCTTGTGTATGGTTATTTCTTGTATTTCCTATTACTGTGTCAGGCTCGGGATGCTTATGTTAGATACTTCTGGTTTTGTGTTCTCAGTTGTCCAGCAACAGGGTTGAGAATTGGTTTTCAGAATCGGTGAAGCTGGGGCAGACAACTTCATGCCAGTTGTGTTTGTGTGATTTTCATTCCTTGATAATTTAGAGGTGTTAAAAGTTATCTTGGTGTAACTGTTGTGTTTATGGATCCACCCAAGTTGTCATTATGACTTAAAATGTTTAATTAGCGATGCTTATCCAGCTTTATGGGAATGAAAAGAAAAATCCAGAAAATACAGATTTCTGAATACAAAGTCAAATTTAAGAGTTATTTGCTGCTTCTATCACCTGATACTTAAAAGACATGGACATCACTGAGAAATTAACTCATTCTCTACTCCTGTGATTTAAATACTATACACAAGTGGGGAAATACTGCTTCCTAAAACTGCCTTAGTCTTTAGATTATCTTAATCGGAGCAGAGAATTGGTTCTGTTTCAACTGTCTGAGAGACCATGGATCTGATTTGGATGAAGTATTATGAACCACTAATTCTGGTTGGGTTTGCCTGGGGCAATGAGTGTTTGATTCATTATTGTTATCATTGGGGTTTGTTTCTTAATGATTTCATGTTGGGATGGTGTCCAGATACATCAGTGGGCATAATTTCAACATCACTTGTGTATGAACTATTACATTTCTACCCTAATTTCGGGCAGCTCTTCCTAGCAGTAACTGAAAGCAATCACCTAAAATCATCTTGCCCGTAATTCTGTTCCTAGGAGTCACACTGTATTCTTAGTACCAGTAGACAGAGATGGGAGTATTCTTAGTACCAGTAGACAGAGATGGGAAAACTAATGAGAACTGTTTGCTGTGGAGGCTGCAGATATTTGAACAGAGAGGCAAAACTAGAGGCAGAAACCTGGAGCAAACCTCACTGAGGTAGCTGTGTACAAACAAACCGCCCGAGCACTCGAAAGTGGGAGAAGCAGCAAGCAGGGTCTGCATTTAAAGATGCCTGTGCCATGTAATAGTGATTGGAATGGGTCTAAGTCCCTTTTAGGAGATGTGGCATGGGTTTACAGCTTAAAAACCAAACCAAACCCCAAAATCACAAACCTGTGGGACAGCTGTCCCTAAGAGGAGTGCCCCTTCCTATGTGTGTGACTGTTTTGGGTTGATTTGGGTGTTTTTGTTCTTTCCCAATGACAGCCAATTCCAGTGTTCCTCACTGTGCACAACGCAGCAGAAGTTATAACCTGTGGGTTCCAGAAGTTCGTGCAGAAAGAGGTAATTGATCTATTAAGTGATATATTCAAGGTACCTCCTGTGATATAATTGCCTTGTAACAAGACACCTAATTTCTTTTAATACGGGCATTAGTGCCATGTGCTTCTCTAGTCTCGCTGTGATAGCTTGTCATTAATGAGACCCAGAGAGAGCTTTGCTGTTGACAAGTATCTCTACTGGTGTTTTCTTTTCCCCTTTAGTTGATGAAACACTGCAAATACGTATCAACAGTTTGATCTGCATTTTTAAGACTGGCTTGGTCCTGCTTGTTTTTTCCTTTTGAAAATTAATATTGCCTCTCTCTCATGCCCCACATAAGAATCTCATTGTCTGAGCTGGGAGGGAGGAGGACTGGGTCCTTAGATGTAACCAGTATAATATATCTAGTATTTGATCTATTGTATGATTATAGATAGATCACATCTCCACATGAAATGCAGGAAAAGAAGTGTATTTTTGGATTTGTTTTGAATGCTTGAGAACCTGTCCCGAGACCTATTAAAGTCAGGAGAGTAATTCCTGCTCCCTTTAGTAAGAGCTGGGTTTGTTTCTCACAAATTGCATTGGGGAGCCTTCTTTTTAGGCTATGAAATGCTTTTCTAGTTGACTAGAGAGCTGCTGTTTGAGGTAACGCTGGGAAATCATTCATCACAAAGTCATTTCTACAGTGGCCCCTGGCTTGCTGTGGAAGGTATCTTCCATTCATTACCTCTGTTGTGTATACAGAAGACAAATAAATGGCCCGTGTTTGCTACTCCTAACAAACTGAAGAGGTCACTAAGGTTGCGCCGAAGGGACATAGCAGTGTGTACCATGGCATGTCCCTGTGGCATTGTCCTCTGATTAGTGTCCCTGTCAAAGTGTTTCATATTTTCCTTCTAGCTCACATGTTTATGTCTCCTCTCTTGGAAAACAAAAGCACTATGGACAAGGATAATGCAAAGACAGGTCTTGCTGGGAAGGTTCTGGAGAACAGTTTTGGACCGAAGGATTAGGAAACTCTCAGGAGTTTAGACAAAGACTGATTTGGCTGGGATAGTACCTAATTAATTGAGAATACTCAATATTTGAGTACATACAATACATAGTTTTGGTATAGTTCAAGTTAAATCTGAGGACCAGGTATAAAGTTCGTGTCTGGTTTTAGGTTTACCTGCTGGTAAGTAATCTGAAAATATAAATCAAGTTGGAGTAGGCTAATCTGCAGTCCTGGTTCTTTTTTTCAAATTAAATTTGCTAAGCAGTGCTCAAACATAATGGGCTGTTGAGTGTTGCTCACTGGATTTTTAATGTGTTTGGTGCAGTAAGATCGGCTGTCATCACTTTCCTGTTTTTGGAAGGAGAAAGCACTATTTCACCATTTTTATTTTTAAATTTTAATTTTTGTAATCATACTTTCTTTTTTACAGCAGACCTCTCATCTGAAAGTCTGTAGGTAAGCTTTTAAAACTGCTCAGATTCAGATTCAGACTTGTTTTGGCTCCAGCTTCTGTATTTGCTTCAGATAATGGCACACCAAAACAATGAAGAATGTAAGGCACATTCCCGTGGGCGGTGAGCCTCAATTGCAACATAGGAGTAATTAGATATTTTTAAAATGTATTTTCTTTTTTCTTTTTTTGACAATTGCTTAAATAGATACATTTTTTCCTCCTTACAAAAATAAAAAAGCCAGAAGGCCAGTCTTCCTGAATAACAAAGCAGTGCTTGTAAGTATGTTTTTGGACAGGAGATAGAAATCAGGTTTGAAGTTCCAGTGGGTAATCTTAAACAGTAAGAGAAAGATAATTAATGTGATAGAAAATAGTTAAAAATGCCTTTCCTAAGAAAGAAAAGGTGAGTGATAACCAGTTCTGCTAGAATCACTCATATTAAGCTACACAACCTACTAAGCCTCGTTGGCCCTAGTTTAGGCTTCAAAAAGGAGATAGAAAGGGACAAACAGAAGTCAGCCAGTCATGTATTAAAAGTTTCACTCTTTTCCCCCCCATCCCCTTGAAGAACACATACTTGCTGTCCTCCACATTCTGTAGTCTTTGGGCTGTACTTAGAGTAGATAACGTTGGGTTATTATTTAGTGTACTTGGAGGCACCATCTTCTGTTGTTTCCATTACCTGACTTACTGCGGCCTTGTTTTCACCACTGGATTATTGTCAAGGATACCAGTTTTTTTATCATCTTTATTCTGTCTTTTCCTATACCCCTAGAGAGCAGGAAAATAAGCTGCAAAAGCAAATGTTTGTTATTATTAATAGTGACAGTCCACAGAAATTCCACATCAGTGTATTCAGTGTAGCCGGTAGAAACACTGGCTCAGCCACAGGTTAAGAATTTATTTAGTCCAAGTCAGTGGACTAGGGGAGGACTTGTGCTGTCCTTAAGCCATTTCTAGCGTAATACCACTCACTCCCACTTTGCTCTGTGTTCTGGAGTTACACCATAACTTTTAATGGAGTCACCTCTGCTGGAATTGTTGTAAAAGGCAATTCACTTCAATGAAATAACTTTTTGGTAGCTATTCACAGCCAGAAATTGGTTGATTTTGGCTTTCTGAAGCAGCCTAGGGAAGCCAGATGGCAAGTGAAGAAAATTATTCGCTACCAAAAAACTTGTTTTCATCACTGCGAAGATGTTTTGTGCTGCATCTCTTCTCATACAACTTTGCTGTGTATGAGCTATGGAGAATGCATGATGTAAGACTTAATTTTGGTGGCAGAAATTACTTTTTAAATATGGAATAAAAATTAAATGAAATGTCAGTGTAAAATTGAATGGAATTGCCTATACTTTGCTGAGAGGACATACCCAGGTTACGAGCTTTTGGTCTTGTTTGTTTTTTTCCTCTTTTCTACAGTGTGCTGTTCCTCCTGGTAGCAGCAGTGTGCCTTCCTTTCTGTGACACACAGGTGAGCTCTGCTTTGTAAAGCAGCTCTAGTTAGACCTTGATGTTTGACATCTTGTTAGCATATGAGGGTTGCAGCTTTTACTTGTAAGCTAGGGTGGGATTCCTGTGAAGGAATTGTAAATGTTGCCTATTGCTGTGTTGTAGTCTTGCTGATTTTAATGTGTTTGCATCATGGTAAAGCCTCTGAGCAGCGCAGACATGCAGCTCTGTGGTGAAGCTGGGGAAACCATAGTTTAACTTCATATAGGGCTTAGAGCAAATCACTCAGGTTTGAATTAATTGCATGTACTTTCAGGAGGTTCCTAAATTAGCTTTGTAATCACTCTACACGCTTTCTGTAGCTACTGGAGAAAGAAAGTGCCTCCAGAGAGTAGCTCAGTCCAGCAAAGATCTATTCCTTGGAGGCGCTTTTCTCTTTTGGAGACTTAGGAAGGCTGCTTCCTTATTTTAGATACTTTAGTTAATGTCTGAAGCCAGGTAGGATGAATCTAGGAACTTGTCTGGATGGACCTGATCGAATGTAACCATCAGAAGTGTTGCACCTGTGCTAGCTCCCATCATAGTCCATGGTGCAGAGCAGGAAATTCTGGCGTATAATTCATCTCCCCTGAAAGCAGACATCTAAAATGTGCCAGGTGAATTCCTCTCAAAAATGTTTATTTTTCCCCGTTGATCGTGAAGAGAGCCTACCTTGCTCAGAAGCAGATGTCTGTTTAAAGCACTCTTTTGAATACTCTGTGGTTAGTGAGAGGCTTGGGGAGAGAGACTGCTTAGCTGCTGCAGGGGCTGAGAGGGGAAAGGAGACAAGACAAAAACCTTAGTGATGTTCCTCTGATCCTCTTGCCCCTCCCTGACTGCCAATACAAGACTAAACAGACTGGGGCCCATATTCTCAGATGGTTTAAAATGATGTACATATCTGAAAGAAATAGAGCTATCCTTGCCAAGACTCCCGAGAGCCTGCGTAACTGGCATATGCCAGGTCTCTAAGCGGGACAGGAAAAGCTTTAGTCTTCCTAGTCTTCTCTTTCCTCGTAGCATAGCTCCCACTCTCTGTACTTGCTTTATGAAGCTCACTGCAGGGAACTAGCGATATGTATGTTTACGTGAACGTGCATTTATTTATGCAGATGTTCTTTATTGCAGTTTGATCCAAACGGTTATTTATGGGCTCTAATTCACTTGATCTGTGTTGGTAAGTCATTTTCTTTTGGAAAAAGAATTAAGAAAAGTAAATGTGTTGGAGAAGCAAATCAGCTTTATTATGAAGTTACTGATATTTAAGGCTCTTGATGTAAGAAACACTTGGAAAGAACGAAGAAGCTCAGTAAAGATAAGAAAATGCATTCCTTTTACACCTTTTACGTTGAAAACAACAACAGAATAAACTAGATATTGCAGTCAGTTAACAGTGGATGAGAAAACGTACGTACGATTTTAATCAGCACTAAGCTTTTCTGGGAGTTTTTGATGGTTGCCTACTAAGAGACACTTCTTCCTGAGGGGAGAAGAAACATGAAAAAACCCAAGCAGTAACTTGTAGTTGGAGCTTTATTGCACACACTGATTTTATTTAAAAACTGACAAAAATATTCTAAAATATCATGGAATATGCTCCCAGAGGAAGGGTGTTGAAATGTTGGGGGGTTTTATGCAATCATACACATTTTAAAAAAAATTTAACAATGAGTTGCATAACCTGTCAGGTTTTCTTTTGTCTTTTTCAGACTAAACATTGATTCTGATAAACAATTCTTCCCTGAAAAGCTAGAAACAGTCAGACCCAGAAAATCTGAAGAAAACAAGAGTAGTAATTTTTAACTAGGAGATTTGTATCTTTTGGAGCTTTAGGCTGGATAATAAGGGTCTTGTATTTGGTTCTTAGCTGTCCTATAGACTTAGCGAGTGACTCATTATAGAATCATAGAATCATAGAATCATTAAGAGACCAACAAACCCACAAAGTCATCGAGTCCAACTGTCAACCCAACACCACCATGCCTAATAAACCATGTCCCTAAGCGCCTCATCTACCCGTCTTTTAAATACTTCCAGGGATGGTGACTCAAAGTATTCGAGGTGCGGCCTCACCAGTGCCGAATACA
Organism: Pygoscelis adeliae; assembly: GCF_000699105.1. NCBI lineage: Eukaryota > Metazoa > Chordata > Aves > Sphenisciformes > Spheniscidae > Pygoscelis > Pygoscelis adeliae. Next base: position 8,366,541 of record NW_008825498.1, read on the forward strand.
GGGGCACCATCACTTCCCTACTCCTGCTGGCCACACTATTTCTGATACAGGCCAGGATGCCATTGGCCTGTTAATACGTTCATTAACGTATGAATTAACTTAATTCATACGTTAAGTCTTGTCTGCACATTAGGGATGATTCCTTCTTTATTTTGTCTATTCATACTGTAAAATTTTCAGGGCAGAGGTTATGTGTTTATATGTATTTGTGTCTAGGGAGGTCTAGAGATCCCACTGGAAAATGTTGTTAACATACAAATAAGAAATAATATAATTTTTTTTTCCTTTAGGAAATGTTATATGGTAAACATTTGCTCATTTAGATAAAACAAAAAGCTAAGGATTTTCACTTCAAATACTTGTTTGCTGTAACGAGTGATGTTACTGCTTTCTCAAAGCCGAGAGTTCTCATTTGTAAAGCACTGCTAGGCCACAGAGGTGGAAAGCTGCTTAGAGAGTCTTCAGGAGACCTCTTCTTTGTGCTTGAAATGTGTAGGAAGTGCCAACGTGATGTTTATGCTCAAGATATAGCTTCTTTCCATTTCTCTTGGTTTTGAGAGAAAGTTGTTGATATGACTGTTGGGGGTTTTTTGTGTAATTAGATTTCCTATCAACTAACATGGAATAAAGATGCTACAAGAAAGGGCAGACAGATGAACTAATTTATCACACAGTTAATCAAGACAGAGCATTAGAGAAAGGATATGTGTTCTACCCTTCAGCTTGGTTAATGGAGGCAGAATTGAGGACACCTATTACATAGTGTTCTACTGGATTTGCTTTTCTGGTTTTCTTTGTGAATAAAAAAAACCAGCCCACAAAGCCTTGAAGAACGGGTCTGAAAAAATAGAGCTTGAAGCTGTATTGTTCCTTCCTTGAGCGCTTAAAGCTTTTTCCAGAATAGAAATGGGAGCTAACCAAGAGGTAGGTAGGTCAAGAATGTAAAGAAGCTGGAGACCCTAGAGCTGAGAGAACTCTAAACAGGAAAGATGGCTCAGAGCCAACAGCTGTAGGGGTCTGCATAGATGAACACATCATAGAAGTTACCCCAAAAATGGGGTGGGCTGAAGAACGCATTCTATGACACTTTTCTGTATGTATTTACACACACATGTACACACACACACTCCTTTGTAGTAACCATGAGGTAGGCGTTGTCTCTTCTTCAGAAGGACTAGCGGAAACACATAGCATGACCGTACTCTGAGCTGATAACGCTTTGAAAACCATTAATTTGAAGTGATAGGTTCATTTTATTCATGGTTTAGGCATCCTTTGTGCCGTGTTGCTAAACTGTAATTCAGAGGGGTTCCATGTCTGCCGGTACCACGGCCAAAGAAGCTGTTGTTTGTCAGACTGATTGCATGTTATAGCAATTACACATGTCATTTCAATTACAGGGGCTTACAAAGTCTTTCACAAGTTATGGAAACCTAGCTCTTTAAGGTAATGTGTTTTCATATTCTTTTAAAAAGAAAGAGATTGCTATCAAAGAGGGTTAGACTGTGTAGCAGTCAGGCAAACTGTAGGGATCTCTGCGTTATCAGTGTGAGCTGGGCCACTCTTGGTTAATCATTAATGACTTCTCTTGCAAGAGGAGTCTTAGTTATTGTTGTTAACAATAGCATGTGGTTATTGATAGTTATACTGCTAACTTGAACACTGAATTAGTTTTGAACAGTGTATTATCAAAGGATGATGACTCAGTCCTGGAAAAAGAACCCCTAATATTGACACAGGCATTAAGAGGAAGTGTTAGTTTGTGTTAGCCTTGAAAGCTGCACGGTTTGAATCTGTCAGCATCTCCCTTTGTGACACAGTCTCGAAAGCGTTTAGCAGCTGGTGACTTGCCACAGGACTGGAATGGCTGAGTACCTTAAAAACCTTGAAACCTTGCACTAATCCCATGTGCATGTTAGAACATCAGCCAGACAATAGTTGTTTTGAAAGCAGGTGGCATTACATGTTCAATGTAATACAGTGTCTGTGATCTGCAGCTGTCTGTGTGGAGGGGGATGGATATGTTGCCACTGCATATTATGTATATGTACATAATACATGTGTGTGTAGGATACGGATAAGCTCATTTATTTCAAAACCATTTTCCGTCTCTGTTTAAAGAGTCTAAATTTTAGTCAGTCTCACTTTATCTTCACTTTAAGTGAGACTCCCACTGACATAGTAACAACAGAATTAATGTGCAAATGATGTGTAAATTAATATGCTGATTATGTATTGACAATATTATAATAATGATAGATTATGGTTATAATGTATATAATTATAATGTTAGCATTACCTAATTATAACATTGTGTCATATATAATATTAATATTATGTAACATTATAGTGTTATAATACTACTTAATATACTGATCTCTTATACCAAATGAACTGCATTACTAAAAGAACACCTTTTTTTCTTTCCCTCCTCTCCCAGTGATCTGGACCAACAGTACATCAACTATGTATTCAGGTAAAATGAATAAGCCTTTGATACACCACAGCTGGTTTTATGTGGTATATGTTTTCATTTTCAACCATGGCTTGTTTAGGAAACTCATAGCTACCACTACTTAAATGTATTTATTTAACAGGACATTCACTGAAAGAACAGTGCTAAGCTGAACGACTTAGCAGCTGAATTTTTTTGGCTCTGGTTATAGGTGGACATGCCAATATACACCTGGGGAGGTAACGAGGTGTTAATTATGAATTTTTTAATCACCATGTGCACAACTGATCTATCATTTCCAGAAATAATATTTACAGAGTAACTCCCTGGCAATACCCCACTTCAGAAAATAAAACTTGTACAAAATTGCCAGAAGGGGATGTAGTGATTACAAAAGCATGATGTGCAAAGAACATGAGCAGTAACTGATTGTTCAGAGTGCCGTTAGTGGGATTGAGTAATTCAGACTTTCTTGTTTTTCTGATTTGGAGATATAAAAGTGGCTTGTTATTTTGTAGTTAGTGAAAGAGCCTGAGTCACTGACCAGACTCCCCTGCATTTTTTTGTTTAAAAAAAAAAAAAAGGTCAGTCCTTTCCTCAAAGAGCCATATAAGCCAGAACATTCGGTGTGCGTGGCTCTCATTAGATTTTTGTGAGGCTTGATTTGAGTAAGGCATATAGAGACTTCACTAGATTCTCCTCCATCCATAATCACATCTTGTATATGTTGACCTCTTTTCTTGGAACGGTAGCTAAAGTTGTATGGGAACACTATGGAGTACGGACACTAAGTTCTAAGAAAGGATGGTCAAAAGGAATGAAAGAGAGAGCAGGAGTTAGGAATAAGCATAACAAAAGTGAAGTTGTGCTTGTCCATTTGATTAGGTGGATGTGTGCTCTTCTCTGACTACATTAAAGATCCTTGATAGGAACACATCAGGGACACCAGTGGAGGACAGTTACTTCACTTCAATTCCCATTTATCTTGTGAGCATCAACAACATGATAATACTGTGTGTCTCTTTCTATCTTAGTTCAATCAAATCTATTTCCATAGATAAGTAATGCAGGCCTTTGATTTTGTGTTTGTGTGATTCCAGTGTCTATTCACCAGGGTCCCATGTGTGGACAATATCTGAATATCAGTTTGTTTGAAGTAGGCTCTTGTTTAAGTCAGTTGTTGTTTTCCATCTACTATGAAGTGCAAAGCAAATCAGTTTTACTCAAAGAAGGTAGTTGTGTTTATTGAAAGTGTTTTGAAGAATTAGTCATGGAACTTGTAAATATGCTTCTGTGTGCAGAAATAACTCATCAAGTCTTGAATGAGCTGTAGCTATTTGTCTGTGTTGAAGGGAGAATCATGAAACAAGCAGTAAAATAAATTGATTTTTCATTTGGCACCTGCCTGACTATGGCTCTCAGTTGTCATTTTAGTTGAAAACTGCATCTGGGCCAGAACCTTTAAATTCAGATTTTGGCTGAAGGTCTTAATTTTGCACCTTTGATTGAAAAGTCAGGGCTGGGTTCCTGCTGTGTTAGTTGATGGTATCCTTTGAAGTCTGTGAAGTTGTCTCCACCAGAGAGCAGGAGTTCCACATTACATGGAAAGTATGATTATTGATTTAGAGGCTTTTGAAAGGGAGAAACTTCTCGCTAAGGAACTGTGGGGTGCAGTGGTATGTATTTTAAAAATGTTATTTTTAAAAACAAAAAAAAACAACAATGGAATTGTGCAAATTGGAAGATGGCTTTTTTTAGCATCTGCTTAAAAGTAAAAATGGGTTATCAAGGCTTGCAAATATTTTCACCATTAAGGGGCTTAAAGGTCAGTGTAGCTTGCAAGATGATTCTGCAGAGCAATTGCTGGAAAACAAGTGGCTTAGAGGAGGTAGAAGACTGGATGCTTATTTGTTTGGCTTGGGTCTGGATATCTATATGTCTATGTATCTATATATGTATGTATATATATATTTCTGTGTGTTAGAGAAGCTTGCAATCCATAGCATTTGGACCTCATCTTGTCTAGGGAAAACAAACAGTACCATGGGCAATGGGATAAGTAACACCTGATTTCTTTTAGAGTTTTGTTTTGTTATAATAACAGATGCTGTTAGAAGGGGTGTGAAATTTGGCAGAAGCTCCCTCCTTGTTTGTGACCTCCATGGCGTGCCACTGCCGAGAAGGTCCTCCAGCATCTGACGGGGCTGGAATCTTTCTGCTACAGAAGGCACTGGCAGGGTTTGTCTCTTTGTGAGACCTCTGCACATGTAGTTATCTTGGAGATGACTGCCACTTCCCAAATTTGGATGAAGCTGGTCAGCGTGTTTGAGAGCTATGTAGAGCTATGTATGTGTGTGTACACACAGCTTTATTGCACAAGCTTAATTTCTGTAGAAAACAGTCAAAAGTATTTTTAAATCACACTGAGTAGAGGGCATTTTACTGTGAACGCTCTCTGAATGAGCGCTAACTCCTCACGGGCAGTCCTGGGTCAGAATTACTGTAAACGTGTGCTTATCTCTGTCAGAGGGTGCCCAGCACTAAATTTTGTGATTTAGCAGGCGTTAAGGTATATGCTACTTCCTCTGCTGAGGGCTTCTCGAGGACTGTTTTGGCCATGACAGGATCCCAGTTCCACCTCCAGAGCAGGACAGTCTAGTATGTACTGGTGGTCTTGTCTGTACAAGCATCATTCTGTGATTTATGAAGGAACTTGCTAGTGTGGTATCAGTGCAACTTTTTCCTCTTAGCACTATTATCAATAGGCCTTTATAGCTCCTTATTTCTAATGTAGATCAGGCAGCTGACATGCGGCTGTGCGGGGAAAAGAAAGCAGCTGTGTGGGCACAGCTAGATAGTATTTAGAATCGTAGAATCTTTAGGTTGGAAAAGACCCTTAAGATTGAGTCCAACCATAAACCTAACCCTGCCAAGTCCACCACTCAACCATGTCCCTAAGCACCACATCTATACATCTTTTAAATACCTTCAGGGATGGTGACTTAACCACTTCCCTGGACAGCTTGTTGCTGTGCTTGATAACCCTTTTGGTGAAGAAATTTTTCCTAATATATAGGAAAATATATAGGTTTGTTATGATAGAGGCAGTTCAAAGCATTTCTGTTCGGTACGAAAGCACAGTTGTACTCTGAGTGTAGAGACTGCCTGGACAGAGCAGATTAAGAGTTCTGCTCCAAGCTACTGGATGTTAGAATGTACCAATATGTTAGATTAAAAAAATACTTATTTAGATTAAAAAGAAACGTTAACTGTATTGGCTCTGTTGGACACTTCCAGAGGTGCAACTGAAATTAAAAAAGTCTCCTAATATATGCTGTCCCCTACATGCCATGCACTGTTTCTTGTTTTAAAATGTGGAACAGTTTGGGAGGGGAGAACGTCTTAAGCAAACGTACATGAACGGGAACTTTCCAGAACCAAACAGATCTGAGGAAATATTTGCTGATGTTGAAAATGTGGCGTTCTTCTCACTTCATCACTTACAGCATGATTATTCAATGGCTTTTAAAAAAGGAGCCAGACCAGGAACAAGTGTAGGAGGGAAAGCAGAGCTGTGCTATGCAGGGAAGGGAGGGGTGATGTTGCTTTTCAGTGCCCAACCCCATCCTGTTCTTCCATCTCCCTTGTGTTTTAAGCATGTGGGGCAGGGAGGGGGAGGAAGAGAAGAGGGGAAATGTACTTCCAAGAACCTCCCTCTAATTCTACAGTCTTGTTCCCACCACTGTTTTTTTACTGCAGTATTGTATTTCCCTGCACTCTGACTTCTGCGTTAATGTTCTACTTCCTAGTCGTTTTTCCATCTTGCATTTTCTTTTATTCCTTTCCAGTCCCCCACTTTTTATCAAGGAGGGAGCCAGATTTCTGCCCCCCCAGTTAGCTGGCAAGGGGTAGCGTGAGGGGGGCGGGTAGTAATGTCAACCTGGCGTGTTGAAGGATACATAATGTGTCTTAGAAGTGGGTCACGGCTCATTTTGGGCTTTCTCCTATGCTGAGGCAAGTAGAGATACGTTACTTCTTGCGGAGAACCTGGAAGAAAATTTCAGTACATCCTAATATCTGTCACCGGCTGATAATTGTTCACAAAGGCATGCCAGACAGCCTAGCAGTCACTGGTGAGGAGAGAACAAAGACTTATAGCAGTAGAGTTTCAAACGGTGAATAAATGGCACTGACAAAGTGCCAGTAGAGCCTGGTAAAGGCTCTACTCTATGCAGCTAAACTACATCTGGCTTCTGGAAGAGCTGCTAATCTGTCACTTTTGTGAATTAGAAAAGCTGCAGTAGATTTTCTGCAATAGGGAAGGGCAGCTTTGCATGCATAAATTGCTGTTCTTGCTGACAAAACCTCTTTTTAGCCAGAAAGAAAATCACGGGTGACCCAGCCCTCAGTATTGAATACAGGGGAAAAAGAGAGGAGCAGAGAAATCCAGCACAGGGATTTTGTTTTTGCTGCAGCCTGATGTCCAGGCTGTCCTGCTGGAAACCTCTGAATCCCTAATCTGGTTTTACAACATCATGGTGTCTTTTCTACTGATGTTCTCTTCAGAGCAGAGTTACAGTACAGCTTTAATGCCATCTAACCCATTTGCCTTAACCTGCTCCACACTTCACAAAGAAGGTTTTGTTTTTCTCCTATGTTTTCTTTGGATTGAGGCCTGGGATGTCTGGTAGGGTTATCAATTCGTCTTGGTTGCAGAAGGAAGTTTCTCTCTGAGCATTTCCCAATCTCACTGGTTTTTTGTTTAAAAATTAATAATGCAAAAAGCAAAAGTGGAGAAACATGGCTTAGTCATAATTCTCATCACTGTTGATACAGTTTCACTTGCCCTGCCAGTCTCCTGTTTTCTCTGTTATTCAGTCAAAAGCAATAGGCCTTTGCTTCCTTTTCTCTCCTTACCAGGAAACTGAGGAATTGGGCCTGTTTATTGTGAATTCCTCTTGGTGTCCCATGCGGGGAGAGCGCGCGTGTGTGGGGAGGAGGGGCAGGGGGGAATTACCTACCGTAAGTGATCTGCTTTGCCTTGTTTAATATCTTTGTGACAACCACATGTATAAATGTTGACAAAGTGAACATACTGTACCAGCTGATGCCTTTCAAAGACATTGTATAAAACGTTAAGCCTAAAATACCCGCCTGCCTGTCACTCATGAACTGTTTCCTCCTTCAGCCCATTGTCTTCCACAGCTGATTTCAGTGACAAACTTCCCCCTGAGGCTTCCTTGGCCAGGGGATTTCCGTGCTCTTTGCAGTTCCTTTTGCTACCGGTGTCTCTGCGGATGACGCTGGGATTCACCAAAGCATGCCGAGGGCAGGCCACCAAGTGCGGTAGCCTGGTCACGTAGAGAACTGGGACCAGCTGAGAGCGAGCAGGCTTGGAAACGGTGGCTGTGTTAGCACTGGAAAAGGGAGTTGGCCCGGTGTAAGGAGGACGCTGATGATACTGTACTGCTGCAGGTACTGGAGGTAGCTCATTTACAGCGAATTCAGTTTTCTAGTCATAACCTTGTGTGTTGGGAACCACTTCCAGCACTTTCTCTGCCTTAACCTTTCACTGTGCAGGCTTCCGTTCCTCCGCTGGCTGCGTTGGCACTTTACTGCCATTACCGGCCCTAGTGAACTGTAAGAATCACTGGTAATTAGCCAGGGAAAATGGCCTACCTTTAGCATTCATTACATTAATGAATGTCTTTTTACCTTTGTGAGTGCAGTGCTTGCTGCTTATCAAGAAGCAACCTGTCCAGATACTCTTTTCTCCTCTTGTCCTTTGTGTTTGTCACAGATGTATGTTGTCGGTAATTAGAGGAAGCTGTAGCTCTGCTTTGGAGACATGCATGCTTCTCCCATCTTACAGTGCCCCAGAATATGTTTCTGTAGCCTTCTAACCTTGGAAACAACATGGAATGAAAAAATTTGGAAAAAAAATCAGAAATTTACTGGAAGAATCAGTAGCACTGAAAAAGGCTCTGTACAGCCTATACCGCAAACTCAGAGGATGAAGTCTTTGTAGGACCTCAGAAATCTTAAGTGATACTCCAGGTAAAGAACTGGTCACAGCTGATTTTCTTGTTCACTTGTATCTTTCTGAAAAGCGTGCATCATTTGGGCTGGTACTTGGTTTTATTTTCATGCAGTTTTGTTAAACTTGTTTAATTGCAGCATTTGTCCTTTCTCTAACTGACATTTTGGGTATGAATGTGCAGTGCATGCACAATCACATGCATAAGACTCTACATTTGACTGTTATATGCAATATATGCACATCCCTATAAAGCGGACATCGGTACGCACACAGCTGAAATTAATCCTCGGACGGAGAGACACTCATGTGTAGACACAAGTACAGTTCTCTATAGATTCTGTCTCAGTGGTGTCACCAGCTGGCGGAACAGCAGGTCTGTTGAAAAGGACTTGGGGGTAACAGTGAACGCTGAGATCTATATGAGGCAGTAGTGCATGCTCACGGCAAATTAAGGCAAACCATGTATTGGGCTGCATTAGAAGGAGCATGGCTGTCAGATCGAGAGAAGTTAGTATGAGCATTGCTGAGGCTGCAGCTGGAACACTCAGTTTTGGGCCTCCCAGTTCAAGAAAGATACTGAGAAGTTGAAGATCTAGCAGAGAGCTACTGACATTGTTAGGGACTTAGAGCACATGGCCTCCTGCAAGGAGAGTTTGAAGGAGCTAGTCTTGTTGAGACTGGCAAAGAGGAGACCAAGGTGCAACCTAACAACTGCCTACACCTTCTTGAAAGGGAGTTGCAAAGATGACAGAGCCAAACTCTTCTAAGGAGTGGCAGATGGTATAACATGGAGCAACAACCATAAATTGCAGCTTTGGTGGTTTAAAGATGGGATATCAGGAAAAACTTCTTCACTAGGAGGGTAGGGTGGCCCTGGGACAAGTTACCCAGAGAGGTGTGGAATCTCCATGCTGGGAGGTTTTTGAGACCTGGCTTTTTGAGACAGAGCCACAGAGGACATGATCAAATATTGGTGATAGTCCTGCTTCAGGTGAGAGGTTTTATTAGGTGACCCTGGAGATTCCTTCCCAACCAACTTTTTTTTTTTTTTAAATTGATACTTATGCCTCAGTTATTCTACTTAACTGCAGTAAGTTTCACCATGAAAAAACAAACACAAAGCTGTCAATTTGTAAAGTTCAGGCCATGTCATAAATTCTGTAGTATACAATTAATCTTTTTTTATTTTTTAGTGTGGTGCTGTTGGCCTCTGCATCCCATCCAGCAGGTAAAGTGAATTGAGTTGTGCCTTTTTTAGGTTTCCATATTGCCTTTCCTTTCCGTGCATGTTTTTAGAGGCCAAACCCTGTAGGATTTCAGCCCTGGAATTCAACAGGAATGCAACCAATAATATGATATCCTGTAGGAAGAGGAGAGGAGGGTATATAACACTGTGTAATTTGCATGATATTTATGAATACCTTTCTTAGCTGCCTTTTGCAAAGAAGCAGCATGGGACAGGCAACAAAGAACAGCTTTTGAGGTGGTGCATGGTAAAGAACAAGGATTCCCTAGGTGAATATGTCCTCTTCAGAGCAGTGTCCCAGCAGTCCATATAGAACCAAGTTTCCTTCTCTGCATTGCCCTCAGTGCTATGCAGCGATTTTGTTTTGTTGCTTTCATAAGATGTATCCCATCGCTTGAGCCCATGGCAGGATTTGAAGTAGCAAAAGATCAAAGGCTAAAAATGGAGAAATTAAATCTTTGATGGTGGCTAATATTCCTATCATACTGGTGTTTAAATGGTTAGAAGGATAAAGATGATTGTCACTTTCACTAGACATTTGCTCATTCAGAAAAACAAAGGAAGAAGCATTTAAATAAACATAAATTCCTCCTTTTGCCTGGTGGTGCATATTGTGTATATAGCATTCCCCCACCAGGGTAGACAGACATGTTAAGCAAAATAGTCCTGCATTTCAAAAAGTGAAAGATGGAGCTTCCTCCGAATCTGTAGAGCCTGAAGGCCGGAGAACTCCTGGGGATTGTTGCTACCAAGAACAATCAGGGCCCAGGTTCCTGGAAATGGAAGTACTCGAGAACTCTGCTTGGATCTGGGAGAACTTTTTTAAACCTCTCAACTTGCTCTGTGTGACAGAGTTCAAATGCCAGAGGGGGAAGCAGCCAACATATGTATGTGTTTCCTGTTGCTTTAGGAGGAACTATCACGAGCTCTGTAATAAAAGAAGTGGATATGATGCATGTCTATCCACTGGCAACTGTTGCTTAAGCAGGATCTTCTATATACTAGCAAAGAATACTCTTACGTATCCCTTTCCCCTTTTTCAACCAAAGGCAGGAACTGGCTAGAAGCAAGGTCAGAGAGAAATCATTAAACACACTAGAAATGTGGAAAGCATCATGAATGAAAAGTCAGCCAGCTGTAAAGGCTCAAAGGAATGTTAAACTAGTAATGTTCATATAATTGCTGTTCCCCTGCTTGTAACAGTGGGTAATTTTTTTCCCCCTGTGTTCCACTGAGTATATTGCTTTGTCCCTCAGGTGATCTCTTCAGTGCCTTGGACTTTCCATTCCTGTACTTCTACAGGTTTCACAGCAGCTGCTGCGCCAGGTAACCTCTCTGTAAGAGGACATGTGAATGTTTTCTAAATAAGAGATCCTGTTGACTTCCAACCTCAGTTAAAAATTTTGGAGCGTGCAAAACCTTAGTTATACTAGTTTCTGCTGGCATAAGCCAGTAAAACTGCAGAGAGTATGTATCTGTGCATATCTGTGGATATGCATTTGAAGGCCTGAGATTCAAATGCGCTGGAAGTATATGTGTTTATTTGAGTGCGTGCATTCTGATCAGGACAGTTCTCAGTCACCAGTAAAATAATTTTTACCTAATGTAGCAAAGCTTTGATAAATAGCATCTCTCAAATGCTTCTCAAGTCGGATTAGCCCTTGTAAAACTTGCTGTTTGCAGTGATTACAAAGTATTAGTCTTCAGCAGTATATGGGTGTACATGGATTTATTTGCCTGTACATCTTGTTATTTGGCAGAATGCTTTTTTTCGGTAAAAGGGAAAAGCTTTAACAAGCGTTCCTTTGTTTTGAGTAGCAAAAGTTCACTGCCCAATAGTGTAATTCTCACAGGACAATGTAAGTATGTTTTCTATAGGTCTTAATGATCTCAAAAAACTTTATTCCTGTCTTTCCCCTCCAATCTTTTGCCAAATGGAAGTATTTTCTTTTTAGAGGGGAAAAAATATTTTCTTGCTAACTGATGGCAAAAATATTTCCTGATTGTTAGGGATTTTCTTAATTGTATCTGGATTTTCCATTAAAAGGGGATATTAAAAATGATTGTTAAGTAATTTCCCTATGTACATAGTTTTTTGGTACGAAAGTGGCTTTTTTCAAGGGTGGACTATCCACACTACAAGTAACTTGCAGTTAGGTATTAATGAATAAGTTGTTCCACGGTAGGTAGGTGAAATCTATTTCTTCTTGAAGGCAAGGTCTAACTGCAGGCACTAAAGGATATCTGTCTAGCCCAGATATTCTTCTCTTTCAATTCATTAGAATTTTACCACTGTTGTAGCCTCCATCTTCTGTTTCCATTGCCCCAGCTTCAGTGCATGTATAGTAGGTAGCACTGTACGCTACAGCAAGTGGAAAGGAATAGTTAGATGGAGAAGCAAGCATCTCAGTTGCTTTCCTGCATCTCATAATCTAGTGTCTTTGTAGACATAAAGGATTTGGAGGAAAACCTATACAATATAAAGTAAGGGTAACTGATGCAGCTGAATTACTACCTGTGCAGAATGTCTGAAGCGTTAGTAGTAAGCTGCAAAGTTCTCCATTTATTTAATGAAATAAATCGGTGTTAATTGTGACATCAATATTTCAGGTATTATAATTAGTTGTTTCACTTTATATCTGAATTACACTAAGCTTCAAATCACTCTGACTAAAAGCCCTTCTCAGCTGGGTAGAAGGTGTGGAACAAACTTAAGCCAGCTGCCAGACTTTCAAAAGTTTGGGCAATGCTGCTTCATTGAACTCACTGATTTCTCAGAGTGGAATGTTCTACTGTTCAGCACTTCATCCTCTGCAACAGGGAGCTGAGTTTGGGCCTATCTTTTATCATCAAAGCAGCATCTGCTTTCTTGGCTCCAGGCACAGTGGACAGTCCTTTGGGGTCTCGTGTTATGGCTCAGTGTAAGAAACCCTAGTACGTCCGACTCCTGGGCAGTTATCTTACCCTACTGTTTGGTGTATCAAAAACACCTGTACTGACATGTGGATGAGATGCCACTTTGCCACATGTACTGAGCAGGGAACAGCACTTGGCTGAGATGCTGGAGCCCAGCGTGGCACTTCTGACCTGGGGAGCCACCATCTTCCACCCTTCCTGCTGTTGCAGAGAGGGCACCAACTGCATTGCATGAGTATCCAGAACAGCATACCTTCTTCGAATACTAAGGCACTTTTTGCCTCACCACCTGTGTGCTGTGTTGATCCTATCTCCTTTCCCATGCAGCTTCCCACAGTACTTTGTAATCTCTTATGCCTCTCAACCAGCCACGCAGTAGTTTGTGCCTTACATATTTTGAAGTCCTTTTCCATTCCCTGCTTGCTGGTTTACACTATTTCACTGGTTCACAACCAGTGGGTTGTAATTATGTCACAAGTGAAACAAAACCCAGAGCCAAAGCTTATAAGCTCTGTGAGGTCCAGGGACATGTGGAACAGAGTTGCCTTAAGAGTAGTCTTGGCTACCGGAGCACTGGGGACTACTGTCCTATATGACTTGAGAATCAAAATTCACTTAATCATCAGTGGAGAGCTTTGGAGTATTCTGTTCCCAGCACTACTGAGTCATCTGTCTATTTGTTATACAGTAGACATGTATTTGACTTCCTAATTGGAATTTAGGCTTCATGAAGTTTAAACAGCTTGAAAGCTTCAGGCAGAAACTTTCCAGTGGTTATTTTTTCAGTTCAAGGCTCTGTGGAGGTTGAAGTGGGTTAGTTGCCAAACATGTGTGGCTCCTGTTGAAATTAGCATTGCCTTTATTCAGAGCCATTTCACTGCCTGAAGTTAATATTTCACCTCATGTTTCCAATAATCTCTACTTTTCTGATTATGCAAGTGCATTAGAGACCAGCCATAAGAGCGTCAGACTTACTTTACTCAGACTCTAGTCACTGACTGCAAAACCCGAGATGTACTTGGACATAATGTAAGCTCTTTGTCCACCAGCTTTCTTTCTCCAAATGGGATTAACACTGCTTGAAGGGTGACTGTTCAGTTCTGCATTAGGAAAAACAAGATGCCTGAAAGAGGTTGCTTAGTTGAAATTAAGAGACTTTATTAACAAGCTTTCCCCATCCCTTGCAGTGGACTGTTGGGATTCTTTCTGATGTTGCACACAGTGAAGCTAAAAAGCAGCACAACCTCAGGGCAATATGCAGCATGGAGTTTCCTTGCAAAGGTAAGACAAAGACTGTCACAGGAACACAATGGATCTGTGCTTCTCCCAGGAGAACTGAAGAATTTCTGCATCTCTCGTTTCCCTTGCTATTCCTATTTGACACTCCTGGGGCCTGTCTGTGCAACCTGCATGTAGAGTTGAGGCGACAAGTATCAGGTGCATAATAAGCCAGGATCGTTAGCTGAGATGAAATACTGTATATAGACTGAGTTTAACAGACCTGGGCTGATTATTGCAGCTATGGATTTGGCCTACTGAATCCCAGTAATACAAATCTATACTTTCCAAAGGTGTTTTGGAGAGAGAGAATACTCCTGAGAGTGTGTGCACCAGCTGTTGTTTCCAGTGTGTCTTCCCAGAGCCAAAAGTTAAAACTAGTTCCCTGAAGTTCAGTACCAGAACTCCCACTGCTGCCGTTGCAGGGGAGAGGGGTGGATGTCATTTGCCTTGACATTAACAAGGCTTTTGACAGTATCTCCCACAATGTTCTTGTGTCCAAATTAGACTGTTACAGTCTGGATGGGCAGACAATTAGATGGGTAAAAAAAATGGTTGGATGGTCAGACTCAGAAGGTAGACATTAATGATTCCTACTCTAACTGGAGGCTTGTGACAACTGGAGTAGCACAGGGGTCTGTCCTGGGACCCATCCTGTTTAACATCTTTATTGAAGAATCAGAGGTGATAGAGTGCACTCACATTTGCAAAGGACACTGAACTGGGAGGACCAGTCAATAACGCTGAAGGACAGGGTTGCCTTCCAGAGGGACCTGGGCAGGCTGGAGGAATGGGCCAACAGAAATCTTATAAAATTCAGCAAGGACAGATGTGAAGCCCTGCACATGGGAAGGAAGAGCCCGGGGCAATAATACAGGCTGGGGACTGGATGGCTGGGAAGCAGCTCTGCAGAAAAGGACCTGGGGATTTTGGTAGACAGCAAGCTGAATGTGAGCCAGCAGTGTGCCCTGGCAGCTAAGGCAGCCAAAAGTATCCTGGGTTGTACTAACTGTAGCACAGGCAGTAAATTCATGGAAGTGATCGTGCCCCTCTACTCGGCACTTGTTAGACCATATCTGGAATAGGGAGCCTTGTTTTAGGCACCTCAATACAAGGAAGACATTGATAAACTGGAGCGAGTTCGGCAGAGGGCTGCCAAGAAAGTCAGGGGGCTGGAGCACTTGCCTTGTCAGGAGCAGCTGCTGGACCAGGCTTGTTCAGCCTGGAAGAGAGACAGCTTTGGGAGCATCTAACAAACAGCAGCCGCCCAGTAGCTATGGAGAAATTATCAAGACAGATCCAGGCTCTTCACAGTGGTGCGTGGTGGGGGGCGGTGTGAAAGATAACAAGCTAAGTTGAAACAAGAGAGGTTCCGACTGGGTATAAGGAAAATCTTTTTCACACCGAGGACAAGTCGGGCAGGGGCACAGGTTGACCAGGGAGGCTGTGCAGTCTCTGTCTTTGAAGGTTTTCAAGACTCAACTGGACAAAGCCCTGAGCAACCTGGTCTGACCTCCTGAGGTCCATTCCTACTGGAATTACCCTACGATCTGTGGATCCAGGGTCTGGCTGAACTTGATTTAAGTTATTAACATTATAATGTTAATAACTAATGCTCATTTGTTAGATTATCAGTGGTAAATGCAGTCAGAAGGGCTTGTCAGACTCCTTTTCCCTGGTTAGATTTTACTTAGTTTCATCACTCTCAACTAGGTCATCTGAAACCCACAACCTTCCTATGTGGTTTGTGATCACAGCTTTCCTACTACAGTGAATGAAGCTGTTACCTTACAAAAAAAAAAAAAAGTAGACTTGCTTAATATGCTTGTTTAGAAACTGTAGTCAAATGAGTCTTTGTTTTTTCTGGGGATAACAAGAAGGGAGTGATATGGCTCGTTTTGTGCTTTGCAAGCTGTTCCACACTGTACAAGACACATAGAGTTTCTCACCAGTTTGAATTTCTTCTCAACATTCTGACTGCAGATTTTTGTACCTTAGCTTTCTTCTTGCTCCTTGGTAGCGAGTCAACTGATCTAAAGCTTGCTCTTGCATCTTTTTTTTTTTTTTTTCTTTTCTCTTTTAACATTCTGGGTGGGAGATGAGAATAGCTGGCTCTGCTAGTACGTATTGTGAATAAGGAGAAATGGTTCTACATGTGGTATTTATGACCTATCAAAAAAAAATGCAGGCAAAGATGTGTTGTGAAATATATTTAAGCAGATTTGGGTCCTTCCCAGCTGAAGTGGATCAGAGCCACAAAGTCTGGACTGGATCAAAGCTTTCCCAAAGTTCAAGAGTTTCTAGATTTGTGGGGTTTTGGCCAACTCTAGACATAAATTAAACAAAGTTTGTTCTAGCCACTGTTGTCAATGAAATTACATGCCTTTATAGCAACTAAAGGTTTGTCCCTGTGTCACTATGACAATTTAATCTGTTCTTCAGCCTTAAAAGTCTGTGTTTGTTAATGTGCATGGTTTCATTATCTTGCTTAGGAAGGTTTTTGTAACAGAGCAAATTAGTCCTTTTCCTGTTGTAGCTTCTAACCCAGTGCTCAAATTATATGTCTTGTCTTGAGTTCAGAGAGGGGAATAAGTAATAGGGACATGAGATCTGTCTGTAGCACTAATAGTTTTATCAAAACTAGCAGTTTCCCTAATGTCTTTCACTAGTGTTTTAAAGCTTGCTGTAAGAATGATTTTAGGGCTCAGTCATACCCATCTGAGGCAGCACGAGGAGCACAGAGGAACTGCTGCTCCAAGTGCTGAAATGCAGCTGATTTTGGGGTAGAGGTCAGTGAATGCTTGAAAAATTCAGAAACACTATACATCAGTTTTAGAACAGGGATCAAAAGAGAGTGCAGAGACAGGCACGGATAGGCAGAAAGCAAGAGCTGAACTGGAGCTTGCCTACAAGGGTAGGGGCTGATCTACCAGCTCCTACAAAATTCTCACAAGGTATCTTGTAACTATAAGGAACCATAAATGGGGTAGTTAAGAAGAGTCCTATCTTATCTGATCACTAATGCTGCTTCCTGCAGGTGTTTGGAAGTGTTAAAACTACATATTAATCCAGCCCAACATTGCCTGGGTATGAGGGCTGTCTCAATCATATCTTAAGTCATCATAGGTGCAGAAAAGCAGTATTTAATTAGTACTGTGAAAATCTGTTTAAATCCAAGTGTGTGACTCCCTTTAAAAAAAAAAAGGGGGGAAAGGAAGTTAATGTGGATAAAGAATACAGATAGAGACTATTTGAATCTGGACTTGCAGAATGAGATCCAGTGGAAAAAAAAAATCCTCTGGTCACAACAACAGCATTGCGTTCCCACATGAGCATTTTTCTTGGATTGAGTAGTGCCCTAGATCATCCTCTTAATCTCTCAGACTGACTGGAGTTTTCACCAGCAGTTGCAAAGGAGCAGCATTTGAGGCCAGAATATGTTTATCTTGCAAATGAGCCAAGAAAGGAGAATGCTGTAGTCCTCAGACAGCAGCGCAGGCCTCTAGGGAGGTGCAGAGAATCAGAAAATCTGTTTTCCATTTGGATGCTTTGTACCTATGTGACTGATGAGCTGGGACTGAGATCGTTGCCACCACTTCATTTCTTGTTAAGTGTTGATAGACCAATAAACTAACCATGAGATCTGATCGGGCCTGCTTTGCAGATTCAAGGAGACATTCGTTGTGAAGCCCACATATTTGGCCTCCCTGCCCTCTAATTTTTCATTCACTTGAAAACTGGAGCCGGGTCGTAACTTGTTTTTATGATACTTACTTTGGCTGTGGCAACTAAATCATTGTATGAGGTTTTTAAATTCATCCCCTTAATGATTTCCGACAGTTTTCGTGTCAAAGCATTGCTTTGTGCAGAGACAGACGAAGCACAGGTTTCATCTGTGTATATAGTCCTGTGTGATATTTATAGTGACAAATGCTCTCTGCACTTTTGCTGTGAAAGCAAATAGTGTGCGTGTTAGTCGTATCTGTATAGATTCGTGAGAAATGCCAAAAAATCACTACAGTGATCTGTAAAACAAAAAAAATGCTTTTAAGAAGCCCAAGAAATATGGAATGCTTTGTCATAGCCTTGCACAGATTTAATCCCCAGAAGAGCAAGGATTTGAAGCTGTACTGAGATTTGTTGTTTTAATTTGAAAGCTATGCTAGTATCATGGGTCATGTACTGGAAAGAAAAACTGGAGATGCTCATATATACAGACAGAAGCATCTGGTGAGAACACTAATGAGCTCTAACAGTGCTGTCAGTGAGTTTGTTTAGATTAAGGCTGCCAATCTACATCTGGTGATGAAACCTGTTAGGATCTCTAAAAGTTAAGCAGCAGAAATAATTTAAATCATAAATAGAAGGGAAAAATGGTATTTCAGAACTTTCCTTCAGCAAGATACTGGTTACTTATGAATTCATATTCCCGTATCATGTTTAGTGTTATCCCAATAAACTTGTAGTAGGGAATTCAGCTTGTTTCCAATAGGAAGCTATTGAGACAGCTTGTTGTAAAGAGGAAGAATAAATGGGAAGGTTAATGGATTTTGGATTCTCTCTTTCTTCCTCCCTCATACAAAGAAATGAAGTTGGATAACTGAAATCAAGTTGCATTGAGTTTTACACTGGTTTTCTTATGCGTTGGTTGGAAGAAAATTTGGATTCATCTGATCAGGAGTATGCAACTCTTTCTGTATGGCCATCCCATGCACCGTTATGTATTCTCTAGTATATCTGAACAGTGTTGGAGGCTCCCTGATAACATAAAAGCATCCCCTGACAGCTGCTTTGGTTCCTTGTTTGTTAACTTTAGAAGTGTTTGCCCCAGGTCACCCTATGTTTAATGCCGGCTGCCAGACATTGCGAAAGTAATTTTGCAGGAGCATCCAAAAGAGTATCTTATCTGTAGGTCCTATGTACCTAACTGTAGCGCACTGTATCTATACCCCAGCAGCTTTAGTCCTCCCCCAAAATACGTAACAGCTATTCAGAATG
The DNA here is from genome assembly GCF_000699105.1 of Pygoscelis adeliae. Lineage (NCBI taxonomy): Eukaryota > Metazoa > Chordata > Aves > Sphenisciformes > Spheniscidae > Pygoscelis > Pygoscelis adeliae. The sequence goes on from NW_008825498.1 coordinate 8,385,474, forward strand.
TCTCCTGTAGTCTTTGATTTTATATTTTGTGTCTGTGTATCTGCTTCTTTGGTTCCCATGGTGTCTTGAAGAGAATGGATAGACTAGATCCATCTTCATGTCAGCGCAAAAAAATGGATGATATCCTTCTTAAAGATTGGAAAAGTACTGATGTTTTTTATTAAAGCAGAAATTCTTTTTCCTGCTTCTCATAAAATGGAGAGGCCACAACTGCAAGTCTTCTGGGGCTCCTAGCCTGGTTATGCTCACTGCACCTCTCTTCACAGATAGCAGTTCACATGAGAATTTTATCTTCTTTAATTCCAGGGGCAAACCAACCAAGAGAAATAAAATGAATTCATGTTTTTCCACATTTTTACAGTCTTAAAGCCTCTGCTAAAGCATGTGCTCCTATTTGTATATCTCTTAAGTCCTCTCTCACTGCTGCTTAGCATGCAAGTGCTATAAAATATTCTGGTCCAGAATGTCAGTTCCTTACTTCTGCAGAGGGCTCTTTACTTGCAGAAATAAGTGCCACTCTAAAAGAGTCCTGCCATTGGTACCTTCTGAAGCAAATGGCTCTCCTTGTTCATCTCTGCCCTAATGGGAGAGGATTCTGGATAAAAAAAGTCTGTTTAAAAATTTTATACGTAAATCATAACCAGAACAAGAATGTGTTTGGTTATCTGGCACTTGCCCACTTGGTTATATTGTAGACTGAAGTAGCGTCTTCTTTGCATGCTGCTGTGCTCAGGCAAAAGTGACAGTGAGATTCTTGGCTGAAAATCACATTGCTTTCTTGGCCTGGACCTCATAAAGCTTTATGCAAAAATGTCATAAACTCCCACTGGAGTTCCATAAACACAGTGCGTTTTCATTTGGCAAAGATCCTGCACTGCGTGCAAGGCTGTCTCAAGATCTCTGCTCGCCCAACCTGGAAAAACTGTGCAGCTGCAAGCCAAAGCCCTGGGAGAGAGGGAGAATTGTGTGCTAGACCTGACCAGACTCTGCTGGTAGGTGCTCTCTGTGGCACCAGCGTGGTTTGAAGTGCCTCTCTAAGCTGAGGGAGGGAGTTTCCATGACCCTAAAGCTTTCAGGTATGCCAAGAAGGGGTTCACAAAAGTAGAAGTGAGCTTCTTCCATCTATGCACCTTGTGTACTCTTATGCATGTGGATATGCACGCACGTATGCATAAAGATAATTAAAAATGGTAAAAATCCTTATTGATTTGTGGTTGGTCCTCACTGTATGAAATATGTACATTTATTCTTGACACATACATTTGGTTCCCGTGAGTCACCATGGGGACTATGCAAATACCTTGGAAAAGAAAATGTGTTTCTCAGCTGAGCTTGATGAGCAGATAAGGCAATCAGTGTGCTCTTAACTGCATCTTAAGGGTCTATAAAAAAGACCAGTTGCTGAAACCTTAAAAGTATAGGTTTTCGGGTAGTTTCCATGGAGACAGCTTGATAGTTACATGGTAGCATCCAACACTAATTACACCATATAATTGTTGGGAAGACATCAGTCTCCATAACAACTCCTTTGTGTGCTACATGACCACTGAGCTAAGTGGCACAGGCTGCCTGGGGGCACTAATGCAGTTTAAGGAAGTTGTCTTGTAAGAATAGCTGAGACTTGTTGGAGATTTTGAATCTCCAGGTAACGGAAAATTTTAATATGTACATTAAGAGGTGTTGTATAGGGCTGCAGTTGTGTATCCATTGAAAATGGTAGCTACACAGCTTTTGGGCATGACATGGTCACACAAATAAGTACATAAAGTTATGTATTGCGACTTGGGGGTAGTATCGCAGCACAATTTTCATTTGTGCTCGATAGAATAAATCCGGTCTCAGCAGACATTAATTGATAGGTTGAGCCTTAAGAGATGCTCTGAATTAGTTTGTTTCCTTTTATCCAACATGATATCCGTTTGAAGTGCGTCATGTACATTTGGTATTGTCATTTTCTTGAACATAAAGCTAACTGCAGAACCACTAGCTTGGAGTATGTCTTTGGAAGGTACTTTTTCACCCCTACCCTTGACAAACTGTCTCTATATACTTGACAGTAGAAAATGACGATTTAAAAGTAGATTTTGTCAAATCTAACAGAATTTTGAATTGCAGAGGATGCCCGTTCATTGGTTCCTCTGCATAATAGATTCCCAGTCTCCGATGTTTTTATTTGGTCCCCTGGAGTTACTTACATATGGAGAGCTGAGGCTGGGAGATGAATCATAAGTGTGACAAAGAGAAAACAAAAGAATGAGGACTGCGTTGGAAATTGTTTCCATTGCTAATGTACTGATGTAAATGCCAAAATTATATAGGAGAACTGTGCACTATATAACATACTAATGTAGAAGGTTTCAAAGCTAGCAGCTAAGGCTAGGCTTCCAAAAATAAGCAAAAATAGCCATATTCTTCTCCCTTGCTGGTTCCCTGTTCTTTTCAGGATCTGGATTGCTAGCTGCCTTTTTGATTCTTAAAACCTTCATGGGTGAAATGTCTCCAGACTGCCTCACAAATCTTGAGCCTGATCATTGACATCTCTGATAGGCATTTGGTGTCACACTCTAGGTTGCTTTCTTCAGAAACTTCTCATGTTAGCAAGGTGCTGCTGTCTGAAATGGGTCTCCCTGACTTTCTCTTCCTCTCCCTCCCCAATTCAGAACCAATCCTTGCAAAATCTCAAGTGCGTTCATTTCTCAATCCCACTCTGTACACCTGTTTAAGGATTAGATTTTGACTTTCAACAAAAGTCAGCAAACAGCCATAGGTCTCTGGGGGAGGCAGACTGAATGGCTTATGTCCTGTCCCTGAAATATGTCGTGCTCAGGAAAATCACATAGGCTTCAAACAATCTCAGGAGATGACTGTGAGCTGTTCTTGTCCTATCCACGGCTAGCTCAGGAGGAGAGGAAGAGGGCAGAGTCCAGCTTTCTCTCCATGCATGTTGCTATGGATGGTTGTCCTAAGGGGGCAGAAGGGAATGGGTCTTCTTGCAGAGACTTCCCCACCCTTTCTGAGGGTATGGGAGGCCGAAGACTATAGTCAACCATAGTAATTTCTGTTACAGTCTTCCCATGCACGGGAAACGCAGGGACCGCTGAGGCCCACAGGGCTAAGTGTGTAACCTTGTGACGTTGCTCATGAAAGGCATTGCTCAAAATGGATTAGCTGTGTTAATGTTTTAAAAAACATTTTTTCGAGCATCACGTTTTTTAAGGTTTCTGATGGAATATTTTGACCTTTTGTAACAGTGAATGGTTAGAAAGCCCTGGAAAGACTTTTGGTTTTGAATGGAAAAATAAAACCTTAAAGAATACCAATTCTTCCTTGCAGTCCTTAGCATAATAATAATAGCATGTCGATTTTCTTTCCATTACATCATTACTAAAACAGTATAAACACACCAGAGAATGGCAACGCAGAGACTGTGTCTCTGTTATTATTGTTGGGTTGTACGGAAAGGGGTCAGCAGGGAGATATAGTTATCTGGTCTGGGAATTGTTTGTTTATGAATTAGGTTTTCCCAAAGGAGTCATGAGATGGGAAATACAATAGCGAATGGACTTTATACATGCACAGAAATACCAAAACTGTAAGTGTCATGCGGGAGAGAGGTTGATGGAAACGTGCTGGTTTTGCTAACAGATTTTTTAAAAATACTTGATTACGCATCCCGAAGTTTCCTATGCTATTTTTGATACTAGTGATATCCTCCACAGAGTTCTGAGTTAGTCATGACAGAGAAATGTTTTACATCTGATAATGTTGAGAAGGAACATAAGCACTTCAGGTGTTTCTATAGATTTTAACAATGGAAAAATGTATTCTATTGCTTTTCACTAAAATATTCCCCTTGAGCTAGGCGTCCTCATTGGTTCTGACAGTATCCTTGAACCCTTTCAGCAACATTTGTGCTTTCCATGTATAAGTAAAGCAGCATGCGTGGAATCTGTTCTCTTATAGCAGGGATACTGGGGGCAAGAAGAGGTTTGAAGATGCACTCAAAAAACACACAGGTCTTGAACTGACAATGGCCTCAATCTGCAGTGTTCAGCCTGAGACCTTCGGGCAATCTAGCACGGAAAGAGCAGTCACTGAGAATGTGTGCAGCATCCTACCCAGCACACCCTTTTACAGCAAGGTACTCCAGATATGATCAGTTTTGTCACAACGGGCCAGTCCCCATCTGGGTCATTTGAGACAGTTGTGGAGGTGGCTTCAAAGTGAACAGCTGGATGGGTGTTCACCTACCTGATGTCTATGTGGAAAAGAAAAGTTCACTGTTGGTTTCCCAGGTTGCTCAGGGGATATTTTCTGCTGTCAGTCTTCTGGTCTGCTTTGTGGAGGTATTATCTGGTATAGGGCAACACCTAAGCACGTGGCTTTGGACTGAGTGTCCAGCTGACTTCTGAAAAGACGTTCAGTTCTTGTGATGCATGGAAACACATTGATGTAGCCTGTAACATATCTGCCTCTGGCCCCATTTTTTCGCCTTAGTCACCTCACTGTTGAAGTTCTCTTTCAGAAGTCGTGGTCCCTTGAACTATGTTCTTTTGCGCTTTGAGAGAGAACAAACTGACAGGGGTTGAAAGTATCAGCCTGGATAATTTGGACTTTGGTAAGAATTATGAAATGGTGCACATGAAGTAGCTAAATGCTGAAGAATTAGCACAGCCACTAAGCGGTCTATTCTTAAAAATATTGTCTTCCACCACAGTGCCAATGTATTCTGCCTCCAGGAAACTCAAGTCAATTTTCCTCTTCTTCATGGACCCCAACTGCCAGAACTTTACACTCTGCCTGCTGGAACCAGCTTTTTTTTCTCCTGCATGCCAGCTGAGCCACCACTGAGCCACTGCTGTGGGAGGTCATGGTCCACCTGTGAGGAGTTTGGAATTGCCTCCTCTCCTGCCTTTAGTCAGAGGTCCTGATACTGCAAGGCAGTTATAGTAAGAGTTCCTGCCTGATCTGGCTACTGTGCCCACCCACTGGCATCTAGCACCTGGGAGGAAGATAGACACAGGCAGATGCTGAGCTTGGTCCTTCCCAAGGAGCCAATTCCTTTTGTGCCAGGTATACGTAGCAAACTGTCAGTTTGCCTGTTAAATTCGCTGCTTAAGTGTGACAATGAAAAGCATGGTTGTCTTATCTGGGTTGTCAGCCTTCTCTGTCTCTTTATGGTAATCTCTATTTCATGATCTCATAAGGGTTAGATGAGGTGAAGAATAACTTGGCATGCCAAAAGGCTAGCTCTTGCTGAGCTTAATGTAAGATGAAGTGTATTTTATTGCGGTATTTTGCAGCGGCAGAGCATTATAACAGCTGCCACTCCCCAAAACTGAAAAGCAATACTTTTCAAATCAGGTAGAAGAAATAATTCTTTAACCCAGTATACCATATTACTGACCAGTAAAATTCAGGGCATCAAACAGAAGATAATACTGAGACAATCGACCAGGTAAAAGTAGAGAGAGGTGTGTATTTTTTACAGGTTCAGATCTGCTCAAAAGGTTTCAGTGGCTGGGTTGCTAAAATTTCAGCAGACACAGACATTATATGGAAATCTTTCTAGGACAGAAGAGGAGAGATTAATAAACTGCATGCCACAGGATGTAAGTTTTGTATCAACTAAGGTCAAGGAGCAGATCCCTCCTTTTCTACACCAACTGCAGACTTGCTGCATTAGGGGAGGATCGTAAAATCTCCTGAATCCTCTACCATCAACCAATACTTGATTAAACAAACCCTTGGTCCACTTCAGTTGGTGTCCATGATCCTAACAGGTAGAACACCTCACTGCCGTTGTTGTTTCTGCTGCAATGCTTACTCCATTACACAAATATTTAATAATTGATAAAATAAGAACAAGATGATGAATCACATTGCCCTGTCAACTTCTGAGCTCAGAGGTTTCAGGGGAGAGACTAAATAGCAGGAGCAGTTTAAGGCCTTTGCAGTAATGGGGCAGCATATAAGGAAAAGAGACTCCTCGACAGGCTGAAACGGCAGAGGAAAAGTACAGTTAAGCATTATAATGCATGAAGCATTTACAGGAAACAGGAGGCGTTGGGTCTTAAGTTTGGTATAACCTGGAAATACAAATATATTTCAGCTTTTGGTCAAATATACATGCATCAACAGTCAATCTTGTAACAGCAAGAATGGACAAAGCACTTCTTGGCAAAGTCAAAGAAAATCAGAGTTATTTGGCCTAAAGAAGCCTTCTTGTATCCCTTGTTAAATGACTTTTGTTGTCCTTGCTTGACAAAGCTTCAGCTGCATGGATTGTGCCTCTCATTTGCAGAACTGACCTAAACAGATGCTATTAGTCTGGTGCATGTACGCACACCTGTCCGAATCACGATTGATAGTGTTTCCATATCAGCAAAGCATGCTTCGGGGAGAACGTACATGAATTGTGCAGGGTTTTCCCTTTGTCTCCTTAATACAGAACCGGAACAATGAGAGTAATAACAGTATCTGCATTACATTTTCAGTGGTCACATTTAAGAGAAATATTTCAATACGAACAGAGGCACTGTTAAAATTGAGTTCTGTACTCTAACCACTCTACACTTTATAGGCTGAAGATTGGTGGCACTTCACCAGCTATCTCATTAGTCTTAGGAAGGGGAAATGTATGTTTTGGCCATTATCTCCAGTAGCGGAGGGCAAATGCTTCTTGTTTTGGCTTGCTCTTTGTTATGACAGAAACTCTGATGTTTCTGTTTGAGTTAGGGTAGGGTGGAGTGGCTACTTGATGTCCAAAAAGAAATAGCTACCATAATTTTCAACCAAATTTAGTATTTTACAAGGGGCAAAGAGTTTTGGTGGGGTTTTTTTTAAAGTCTCAGGATATCTTTCACTTTTTGTAGGAAAGCAAAATGAGTTATGATGTGCTTGTAATAGTTCAGTCCTATCTCATCAGTGATGTATGTTTATATATTTCTGTGCTGTATATAGTATGTGTTTATATATGAATGTGTATATAGATACATGTTTATACACTGATAGGTGTAGGCCTTTCTGAAAAGAAAAAGTCTTGTCCTGGTCATGTCTGATCATTTTAAATATGACCATGATATCCTATTTCTCGTAAGAGAATTTTCTTACGCAAATTCTATTAATTACACTCAGTTACCCACATATCCTTCTTTACTTTCTGTACTGAACTATCGTAAGGTGTCTCTGCCACATAAAATAATTGCTGTATCTTTGTCTGTGGTGGCTCTTGTAAGGTTTAAAAAAAGAAAGAGACAGTGCAGAACCAAGGAAATCAAGGTATCACCAAGAATGAGAAAGGCTATCCGTTAGCTATACACTAAAATCTTTGTATGGCTGAAAGCTGTAAGACAGGTGCCACGTACCTTAAAGAGGTGAAGGCAGAGGGTTCTCTAGAAGTGATTCAGAGGCAAGAGGCAGATGGGCTTTTTTGAGCCCTTTCTGCATTGTAGGATTGGGCTGGGCATACAGCTGGGTTCCAGAATGACCTAGTAACCACAGCTTCAGTATCCCCTAATGGCTCATTTTCTCCCGTAGCCAAACTGCTAATGAGATGCATACGGTGCAAGAACAATAGCTTGGCCACCTTTGTCTTATGAAGAATAAAAGAATGATGAAGTTAGACAACAATTCAGCAGTTCTTTTGGCATTCAGATGATGCTCGGGGTTAAAAAATAGTTATTGTAGCATATTAATCTGAAAGGATTATACATTAATCCTTGACAATGTATTAATCTGATAAAACAGGATGCTGAATGACTTTAAGGAAGCTGATACAACCACCTATTGCTTCAGTCTTGCACTTGCAGGATCAGTGTCTTGGTTGTAGTGGTCATCACATCCTGGAAACGAAAAGAACGTACAAAAAAGCGCTGAGAAAAATCTTCATAAATGCGATAGAAAGTAGAGGATGGATATCTAATTCCCTAAGTACTGGAACTGCATATGAGGGTCTAGGCATAGAAGTGCAGAGGATTATGTGCCCTCTAAATGCATAGTAGGGATAATTAAGAAATCTGCTTTCTAATAGCAGTTGAAAAGCTGATATATAGAAATACTCTTCTGCGATACAGAGATTATTGTTTTGGGTATTGGTAAGGTAAAAAAAAAACCACCTTAAAAATATCTGATGTTTTTGCTAGAGGTGAGCATTTATACTGCTTCTGTTCTGAAAACATTTTAGAGGGCGGGTTGCTGATTGTGTTTGTCATTTGATCTACCCTCCCCCTCTTTTTTTAGTATGATTTATGTTTTAAATGCAACATGTAGCTGATTTTAAGCTGGGTCAGAAGTTAATTGCTATAAAAACCAGATAGATTAATTTACACCAGAACTAAGTTTCATCATTATCATTAGGCATTTGACTGCTAAGGCATGTTTAAACACTGGCTGCTTTTGAGTCATAATACACGGAACTAACTGTGTTCTTAAAGAACCCCTGGAATTTACCTTTATTGTTTTAATAATGCTCAAAAAAATAAAGAGAAATAAAATACAAGGAAAGGGCAGAAGAGAGTGACCAAACTTCCTTTGAGAAAAATGTGCTTTAGGGAAGCTGGAGATCTGTGCAGGCATTTAGGTAAATATGAAATAAAGGATCTCAAAGAAATTTACAGCTGCTGGTAGAACTTCTGTGTGGCTGGATCAAAGCTGTGTGGATCACGAAGTTGCTGACTGTCACGGTTGCCATGGTGCCACCGTTGCCATGGTGCCAGCATCACTTACCATTTAAGTAACAAAGCTGCCCAGGCCCATGCACCTCTTGATCAAGGGTGTGTCAGGGAGGGTTAAAGGGGTTTCTTCCTTCAGGAGAGCTGAGCAGAGTCCACCTATGAGCAATGTGCACCTAAGTATGCTGTAATGCACAAACTCATTGCACTGTCTACTGATTTCATAGACTGACAGTCTTCAGTCAAGTCTGTCAGGGAACGAAAACCCTTAGGGCACGTCTGCACTTTGGTCAGGCTGTGAGGGTAATGCAGTAGACGTGCTCAAGTTAGCTTTAAACCAATGAGCAGAATTGAGAGCGAAACCTGTTTTGCTTTCCCTCTTTCTCCAACGTATTTCACTTTGGATTGTTTCTTTCCCTTGCTTGGGCTGCTCAGCTTTTCAGGCAGGTTCATGGCATTGCTGTTTCCTTTGGGAAGAGCCATTATTCTGGTGGTTCAAGGCTAAAGCTTCATTATTTTTCCTTGGAAAAAGCTGTGTCTCTGCTTAAAATCCTTCCTTGTTGGTGGATTTATTAGTACAGCTCCTTCAGGGGGCTGTATTATCAGCTGAAGCCACTAGGTTAAGCAGCATATTTTGTCCTGCCTTTTGATTGGTAACAACAGACCCTCAGGACAAAGTTGAAAACTCTCACAGTTTGTTTCAATATGTTGATTAATACAACTGAATCAGTATCTAGGGGAAGGAGGCTTTACAGGAGAGTTGGTCGGAGGAATTTTGCCCGCATTTGCTATATCTCTTTTAACCAGAGGTTGGCTTTGGCACTTTAAAGATGGTTTACAAGGAGCCTTCAAGCTTCTAGAAATGATCCAGATTGCATGGAAAACCTTCTCATTGCAATAGGCAATATGCTTGAAAGCTTCCAGGGAAGTTTTTATTTCCGTGGTAGATCATACCCAAAGCTGACCTGAAATTAAACAGTTAATGCTAGTTTGATTTTGGTCTGGTTCTGCATGCAGGATTCATTCAGATACTGTGCAGGATGGAGGAGATCTCCTGTGCACAGTATCTGCAGCTGTTAACGGTGCTTTATTTTGATTGATGACCATGGGAGAAAAACAGTATATTCTTTTTTTTCCCTCCACGTTTTCTTTGTATTTAATTTTTCCCTGCCCTATTTACAAGCAATCCAGTTGTACTTTACTTTATTTCTAGTCCCACCCTACCTTTTTTGTGAGGGAGAATGTGTACCACATTTGTCATCTTTAGCAGGGATTTTTGCTGCCGACTTATGGCAGGTTTCCAGTGACTGTACCCGCCTTCCACAATCGGTGAGCTTACTGGTAGTCAGTGGTGCCTCTCGTCAGTCATTGCTGACTCTCTGCAGTTTGTGAAACTTCACAGTCAGCACCTGCTCTACGAAGATCTCCTCTCAAGCGTGGGTTACTTCAGAAAGGCTTGTCAGTACACGATGGACCACTTTAGTCAGGGTTTAGACAGGGGAGATCCAGGTTCCTCGGTGTTCTTCCCTGTGTTTGGCTGTCCCAGTCAATGCCTTGTTCATCTGTTTCTGTAGCTGCTGGATCTCTCTGAATCGATGTATTCTTAGAATCATAGAATCATAGAATCATTAAGGTTGGAAGAGATCTCCAAGATCATCGAGTCCAACTGTCAACCCAACACCACCATGCCTAATAAACCATGTCCCTAAGTGCCTCATCTACCCTTCTTTTAAATACGTCCAGGGATGGTGACTCAACCACTTCGCTGGGCAGCCTGTTCCAATGTTTAACCACTCTTTCAGTCAAGAAATTTTTCCTCACGTCCAATCTAAACCTCCCCTGGCGCAAC
>NW_008825498.1:8399405-8410216 GCF_000699105.1 Pygoscelis adeliae
CAAAACCACAGATAACATACCCATCTCGCAATGTTTGGTTGCCTTAATTAGCAAGGCACCAAACCAGAAGAGAGCGAGGTAGAAATGGCTTGTAGTCCAGCTGAGATGAAAAATATATGTAAACAAGGAGGAATGGTGTTAATAGCTTAGAAAATTCATGTGAATTAATGAATGCAGAAGATGGCATTTAAAGATTAATTGTTCCTTTTTTCCTGTTCTGAAGATTTTTGTTTCATTTCTGCTAGATCTCCATACCTGACATAACATTTTGTGTGCACATACGTACATATGCTTATTCTCAAGTAGACATAGATACAAAAGAGATGTAACTCTGAAATCTGGGAAATTATTTCAGTGCCCTCCCTCAAGAAACAAAAGAGTATGTGTTGTTACTGATGTTTGCCTGCTGTAATTTTTGCCTTTTTGGTAGTACTGGATTATCTTGATGTAGCTGTTTTCAGTGGCACTAACAGTGATCCATTTCCCTGGTGATTTTTGATGATTATCTTAGCAGCTGGTTAAAACATGCAGAAGAGGGACAAAACAAATATTATGTCTATAAAAAGCTTGACATTGCTTTAATTCCACCAGTAGAATGAAAACAAAGGTTACGTACATCAGAAGCTTTTTCCTGATGTTTTGAGAAGATGACCTGATGATAAATAGAATGATTTATTTTGAACAGTGAGTGAACTTGATGAGCCGTTTCAAAACACTGTATTTGGAAAAAATGCGCGTTTTTGTAAGGACAGAGGTTTTGGCAGTTTGGGGAAGTGAGGGTACAAGGACTGGCTCTGTGTACACAAACTAAGGAAAACTTTTGTAAAGTATTCTGTGTTCACTTACAGCAAGAACTATGACATTTAACTTTCTAGCAGTTTAACAGTGAATCAGAGGAAACATACTTTTTATATGGTGTGTACAAGTATAGTTGTAATATTAACAAATCACAGTCATGTCTGGACTAAATCCCCCATATCTTTCCATTCCAGATAGGAAGATTAAATCAGAATCTAAATTTTGAAAATGTCCTCATCCGTGTTCTTGGCTATATAAACAACATGTTCCTGAACACCTCCGAAATGCTAGATATTGAAAATCTACAGCCAGCTTTTGCAGCTTGAAAATCTTTCTCTAAAGTAATTGTAAAGTCAGGGATAAAAGGTGATAGCTTGGTCAAGAATGACACATTTATCTAGCCAGTGCTAGCTGGTTTGAACTGATTGAGAATTGACACCGCAGAGGCTATGAGATAACCACAGCTGATCAGTGGAGAAGGCAAGGCAGCAAAGAATGCAAAGTCCTGCATTTCTGTATCTCCCAGGGTCCGAGTTTCTGCTTTGTCAAGGATGGGGAACCCTTAGGATGCCGTGTCCTGTCTTCAAGCCACGTGTCAGACCTACCAGAATTTTCTGATGTTATATGGTCAGGAAATAGATCTAATAGGGAAGCTGGCTCAGCAGTGATCTTGCCTGTTCTTAAGGTCCTTCAGCTTCGAATTCACCAAACAGTATTTTTTATTTCGCTATCTATAAAACTATATTAATTTCTAATTCTAAATTAAGTTCTAAATTTTTTTCTAATTTTTTTAAAACAACTTTTATGAAATGAATTTTGCTTTCTCTTCTGAACATTCTTTCTTGTCTGACCATAATGTGATTAGGAGAAAGGAGAGGACCGTTCATGTCATGAGTTGTGTAGTTGTCTGTCTATCAAAGTTCCTTGGGAACTCTCTAAAGCTAGTGGTAATAGTGCCTCCCTCCACTCATGAATCACTAAAGCAAATTTACAAATGCAAATGCATGAGAGCACATTCTTTCCTAGGGTGATTTTACATGCTGGATTTATCCCTACTGTGCAACAAGTTCTTCCACACATTAGGATATTTCTGCTTTATGAATCTTAGTCTGTTACCCAGCACTTCAATGATGCCGTCGTTGTTCTTGTTGCTGGTAATTCAGCCTGATAAGGAGCAAACTCTGGACCTGTGGAATTGACTCCCTTCTTCTCTTTGGATCCTGAAGTTGGGCACTGTGTTGTCCTCAGAGCAGCTTGTTAAATGTAAATGATGATGTAAGCAGTGTGCGGGATGTTACATGGCATCCGAACCTGTCTTTGGTTCCCAGAATGATGGGAATGCCTGAAGTTTTCACCCTTTTTTGTGGGGAACCAAATCTGGGAATCTCTTCCAATCAGGAAGGAGTTTGAAACTTCTGACTGTCCCACTTCTTGTGGGTTAGTACTCTGGAGCTCCACATCCCTCTGCTTTGCCAGGCTGTGGTGTACCGGTATCCAAAGCTCAGCCTTTCAGATAGGCATTTCACCATGGAGGCAACACAGACTTTTTTCCTACTAAGTGATTCCTCATGATCTTTCCTTAAGGCTTCACCGTAGTTCATGCCTTACCAACTTCTGATGAGTTATCTTTGATGGCCATGATTTCTCTGATGCACAAACCCTAGAGCCTTCGCATGCCCGGGGTCATTAGGTGTAATGAGTTCAGCCTCTTCTGTTTCTGTTCCAGTGTTTACAATAAGCATGTCTTTCCTATCACTGAATCTCCTCGAAATATGTTGCTCTTATTCAGAAACTGGAGCAGGGATCTCACAAGTTTTCTTCCCTCTTTAGGGACCAGGTTGTAAGGTAACAAATTAGTCTGTATTTCTGTGCTGTCCCACCCGTTCTAGGTGTGTCCAACCCCACTTACGGTACAAACTTGTAAAAGGGCTGCTGTTTTAAGACCCTTCTCTGTGGCACAGTCCAGCCACAGGGCTGGGTTGCTCTCTGTTTTCTCTCCTGGTCCTTGTTCGCTCCCTGTACTAGAGTAGCTATGTAAAGAAGTCCCATCTGTTCTGTTTCGTTATCTAACTATTCGGGCCAAATCTTTGTTCCGGCAGTCCTGCAGCATTCTCCCTGTGCTTGAAGCGATGCTGCTCTAATCTTCTTTCGTCTCCTTCCTGGTGGGATCTGCAGTCCTAGCTCAAGCAGGCTATCTGCATTACCATAGAAGCTGTTTCATCTAGGGTAAGTTGGGCCGGGCTGATGAATTTCTGCAAGTTGTGTCCTCCAGAAGTGGAGGAGATCAGCCCACTCTCCTCTGATGCACAGACCTCGGCCCAGATAAGTATCCATCACAAGGGTACACTTATTTCCGTCAATGCTGATACACATTGTGAAGAGCTAGAACTGTTTTTGATTGAGATAACAAACGCACTCTGAAATGCCAAGATTTTTGTTTATTTATAAAATTACTTGTAAATAATTTGGTGATTGGAACTATAGAAATAGTTGAGATCAGTGCAAATAGGTGTTAATAAAGTGTTCCTTTAAATGGGTCTTGTTTCCACGGTACAATGGAGTGACACATTAAATTTAGAGTGCTTTATTTTAAGAAACAATCTTTTTCCCTTTTTTTTTGTGCAAGGAAAGGTTTGAAATGATTTCTCAGGAACGACTTCAGTTCACATGGAAATGTTTTGTTAAATGATGCTAACGCTTGGATTTTTTCCCTAATCACTGAAAGCTGTGTCAGAATTTTGTAGAAATGTTCATGGTATGAATGTTTTTAAAAATAGCTTTTGCAGTACTGCCTGGTCACAGTTCCTCTAAGCAAGTAAGTAGGCACAGTCCATGGAGCTATTCCTGTTCCTAAAATTGTTGGGGTTCAACCATCCAGTCTGTATCATTTGGTAGAACCAGTGACTGTATGTCAAAATCTTGGGGACCTTTGTTCAAAATATGCTGGTTATAGTTAATTAAAATTTTCCTTTCCACCTCCTAGTTTTAAAGATTCAGCACCAAAATATATTTGGAAATCATTAACTTAAGTTTGCCCTTTTACTTGCTTTCTTTTGTCTTGCAAGCTCATTCCTTTTCTTAAGGCATCTGAATGCCTAGGAGGACAACTGTGACCTTTAAAGTGAAGAAAGAGATATTACTGCACTTAGCATGTTGCGGTTTGGTTTTTTTAAAGGACATTCAGAACATCAATGTAGGTGGCTTTTTTTAAAACTAAATGTGCACTTAAAACACTTCTGAAAATGCTGAAATGTACTTGAAGGAAAATTACCTTCTGAACTATCCTAGACTTTAGATTCTTCTGCTGGAACAAATTATATGGTTAGCTTCCCTGAAAACTTGTTTTTCATTTTTAAACGTGTTCCCCTTTTAGATAAACAATCAAAGGTGGACATTTTAGCAATGTGTTTTCCTTTTGTTTCAGTTTGTTTTTTTTCTTCCACACGCTACTTCATGTGCTCTTCCAACCCACATTTCGTTTGTCTTTGGCACTGAGACACTCTTACATAATTTTTCAAAAATACAACAGTGTTCTGCTGTAATAGTCCAAAAGGCTACAGCTTGCATTTTTGCAGAGGTTTGGGATGATCGCAGTAGAATGGTGTATTGTTTTTGATAAGGCCTGTTTTTGGAGGGTTCTTAAATGCCTGTTTCTCTGCTGTTGGCCTCTTCTCAAGTTGCTAATAAACAGGACTCTACAAGGGAGTGGGTGACACAACTTTAACTTGTGTCACTTCTCAAATACAGCACTTCAGTTTCTTTCAGGAGAACAGCTTAAAGAAAAGAATGCTCCGTAGATACCACAGCTGCCATCCTTCATTAGTTCCTGTTTACATGCTTGGTAATGAATATTGTGTATTTTTATCTAATAAATTTGTATTAGCCTAAGGTAAGCTTAATGCAGTTAATTCTGCAATCGTTCACACGTTTCTCATGTAAAGGAGAAATAGTTTCTTGTAGGTCAGCACAGCTGCTGCAAGGTGTGTAAGGGGAGAATCCAGCCTGCTGGAACAAGATGTGGATGTATTTTAGAGTGCTGCATTTGAACTGACGGATATCCAGCCTAGGAGCTGCATTTAGGTAAAGTGCATGAAAGATTCAGCTCCTGAATGGTTAACTTCCACTGTTTGGAGTAGGTGTCAGCTCTCTCTGGCTGCAAATGACTATGAGACAGGCCAAGGTGTGACCTGAATTTGGATAGTTGCAATATCATCTTCTTGAGGTTTGAAGAATAACTCTCAGTTTGTGACTTTTCCTTCTCCTCTGTCAGTCTCTTTTGGGTACCTCTATTTAGTCATATGTTTGCTTGTATGTGTACACACAAGGCTGTAGGGGTAGAGCTGATACATATCTTTGATTTTCCCCTGGCGCGGGAGCTCACTTTTTCTGTTAGCCTGGAGCTTTACAGTGTTGCCCATGTTGTATACTACTGTGGTAGGCAGTGTGCAAATACTTGTCAGATGAATGAATAGTTCGTATCAGTAGGTATGTCTGTGGTTGTATTGATACCAGCAATTTGATTGCTGTGCGGGAATGGAGTGGATCTGCAGTCTTGTGGTGTCCTACCTGGATCGAGTCCATCTCCTGCCTCATATCTCTCTGCAAGGTGCCTGTGCTATAGGCAAGTGGAGAACCGTCAGGGTGTTATTTATGGTAATCTCTAGGAAGAAAAAAGCCATCTCCTGCATCCCTGAATCTCCCTAAAGTAGAGAACATCCCCAAATAGGCCAGAGGAGACGCTCACTGCATAGTCCCCGTTGAGCACCACCGCTCCTGTGTGGTGCTTACTGCCGTTGCGTGGTCTCACTGCCAGCTTTAGATTATTGTCCCCTCTCCAGCTACCTCTTAGAGTGGGGCTGGAGAAGTGACGTACAACCATCTCTTCTTCATCCGCTGCTGCTCGTGATCCTGCAATGATTACACTCGGGGCAGATTCAGAACTCTGCCTTTTAAAATGCAGCCATAACAAATGTAGTGGGTATCGATTAACAAACTGTTAGTCCGGGGTCTGGTGCACAGAGCCTACTCTAAAATGGCATTTGCTTCCCTACTGCACATGTAGTAGTGTTTTAACAAGTAATAGATTACGTAATGAAGTTTCTGCTGTCTCCCCTGGGAGTCAACTAGACAAACAATGATTAGGAAATCTGAGCTGATAATTGTTTAAATGTTTTGTTTCTTAATAAAACATTTGTTAATGTTGCCCATCCTTGGGCAATTTTGTATTATCCTAAATAGTTCCTTTTCATTCCTCGGTGCTTGTGTTTCCCAAGTATTTGTAAATCACTACCAAGTCTTCCTTTCCCACAGGCATTGCTTATCCTAACTGTTGACTGAAAATCAGTCCCTCCATCTAATGACTCTGTCACTGTTCTCTGAACTCTTTCCATTTTACATTCTCCATCTGGCAACAAAATGTCCAAAATTGTGCGCAGGCTGCAGATGTGGTAGCTCCATAGCTGTAGAGGCAGGGATCTCTCACAAACCATTGTATGTCGGGATCTAGCTGTTTCTGGGATCAGTACTGTGAAAATATGAAGTCATTTGCCCCAAGCTTCTCTGCCCAGGACACCTGGGTGTGATGAGAGATTTGTAGTATAAACCTACTGAAGTTGCGTTGTTTTTCTTTACTCCATACCCCATTCCTTTTTTTGGCTTTTCTACACCCGCAAACACATTTCAAGCTCTCATTCTCCTCAGAATTATAAGGCTTTTCAAGCCCAGGCAGGATCTGACTGCTCTCCCCAGTCTGCTGTCGGCAAATAAAAGCCAGCAGGTTTCCAGGCCAGGCCAGCTGGGATGTGTGATAAGGGACCCTCTGCTCTGGTTCCCTGCCCTGCCTCTGCTGTGTCCCAGGTTCTGTAGGAGTCAGAATTGAGCTGCCATGCGTGACCGTCACACTATTTTCTCTATTGGTTTCCCAGCCTAATGAGCAGCATGTTTTGCATGTGCTTTCCCAGCAGTACCCCACAGTCAGATTCCTGCCCTAAGCTGGCTGCGCAGCTCTTGTCCCCCTGTCTGTTGGGTCTTTTTCTGCTGTTTTTTTTTCTGGCCTGCCTCCCACTGGCCAGAGGGGAAAGGAGGTGCCTGTATGTAGTCTCTGTACTTGCGTCAGGAGGAAGGTTGGGCAGGAGTTGAAGCTCTGTGTTTAGCAATGCCTTACTGTTTAGGATAGACTCATTGGGTTTCTCCTGTCCATTGACTATCTATTTTAGGTACTGCATCTAATGGTTAAGGAAAAAAAAGAAAAGAAAAGAAAAAAAATGTGACTGCACATGCAGGAATTCAATTTCAGCAAAAGTATTTCAGTTTTCATTTGTGGTATCACAGGTTCATGAAGTGGGGTTTTTTTTCCTTTCAATTTAACAGGTTATCACCGCTAGCTTATCACCGTTGTTCTTTGTCATGACTGCCAATGTACTAACAATTTCTTGGTAAGTGCCTACCTCAGCTTTTTTCTTAACAGTAAAAATGAATTTCCACACAGTGCTTCATGTGGAAATACTTTTTAAATGTCAAGTTCTATTAGTGCCAGTAATATTTTGCATGTAAGGAGAACCAGGTGTGCAACAATGGATGCGGTACAGTAATACAAATAGAAGAGTGTTTCTTCTGCCTCTGTGGGAGAACACGGACATTTTGGACATTAAGCCTCACCGCAATTAACTCAGCATGTTTTACAGCTAGACAAATGGATGCAATAGGCAAATGACCCATTCAAAGTCACACTATAAATTAATGGTGGAATTGGAAATAAAACACAGGAGTCATGGTTTGGTGACAGCACCTTATTAACCAATAGAGTGCATTCAGGTTTCCCTAACACAGTGCGTACTGTGAATGCATAAAATGAAAATAGTAGAAAAATGAAATAATGATAACAAACTTTTTCCAAAGCTGTATCTGGATTTTGTAACATGTGGCTATGCATTACGGATCACCTAACCTGAATTTTTTAGGTAGTAATATAAAGGATTGGGGTGCAAACTCCTTTGGTCAAAGACAATGTTTTTGGCCTGTGTCTGTACAGCACCCAGCAAAAGGGAATCCCAGCCCATGGCTGATGCTCCTAAATGCTTCTGCAATGCAAATAGCAACTAAGCATGGGGTTAGGCATGTATCTCTGAGGGCAGATTTGTTGTTGGAAATAAAAATCTGCTTACGTTTGAAAAGCTTTAAGCTTCCTTTTTTCCCCTCACAGTTGGATTGCCATCCTAAAGATTCAGCTCTGCACTGAATGGAATTAGCATATTCTTTTTTCAGGTGTGATAAAGAAGTCACAGGAAGGAGAATCTGTTTAAACTAGCCCCATATAAATATGTGTGAATATGCATCCCCATATGTATGTTAGGCACGTGTAATCTCAAATACTAAAATAAGTCAGGTAATTTTTTTTAGCTCTTGGAATATGGCCTATGTGTGTAAGAGGCTGAACGAATATCAGTGTACCTAAACCACTCCTAGTCTAGACCATTCACTTGCCATTCCTCACCATGTTTTACATGTGTTTGTGCAGGTCTGTCATGTGCGTGCTAGAGGTAGGCTTTTACAATATGTATGTATTCACTGACATGTATACTAAAAAATCATGTGTACCTTTGTTAATGTGAGCACATGGACCCATACAGTTGCACACATACTACATGTCCTATATGCACTGAAAGTAATATAAATGATGAACACATCTGTATCTGTGAAAGAAACTTTGCTTTAGCCCTTAGGCCACTGTTATGCTTTGATTGTCATAATTCAAAAAGATAACCATTTCTTTTATTTATTTTTATTTATTTGAGTTCTGTTGTTTGTGCATCAGCAGTGCCTTGGCTTATCAGCAAAGCTCTGGAAATAGTTTGTTAGATGGTAGCAGCTGCAAAGCACTCATGAGATCATTAATCACTGAGTTTTTTAGTGTTGCTCCAGTGTTGTCATGGACAATATCGTGTGTTAATTTCTGAGTGATGGGCAAATGCAGTTAGCTGTCACCCCACAGTAAACAGAAGCCAGAGGATTTGCCAGATGGTAAATTGAAGGTAAATCAAGGGTTGGCGTTTAGCCATGTTTTTTGCTCTGCTTCATCTTGAAGTTATAATGATGGTTTCTATTAGCCTAGTAATCTGGATTGCATGAGCACGTGGATACCTGAGATCCAGAAAGAAGAATCCTTCAGAAAGGGATTCTTCTTCTCTGATGTAGGACATAAGATATTAAAGAACAACTTAGATGCAGGCACCTTTTTACAGAACAGGGCTGTACAGTTTACTGTCTTTCGTACAGAATTGCCAGTCTAATTTTTAGAATGATACATCAGAGATAGGTTTCTTTTTTAAAGTCTCTGTTAAAAATGTAGAAAACAACACATCTATAGAAATGAAGAAAAAAAAAAAACGAGTCATTTCTAAGGCTCTGTTGGTCTTAGGTCTTCCTATGTGCAGTGGGTTTTTTTCTTTAGGATAAAGAATACGTTATCCAACCTTAGCTTCCAAAGGAATTAATGCAGAGGGCATGTTTATAACTGGAGCTGAAATCCAGGCAAGACATGGGGGTTAACCCTCTCCGGAGAAGAGTGCTCAGAGGATGTTAGTGATTACAGGCAAGCAGACTCATGTGTTTCAGATCTTTTTGAAAAGCTTACAGCCCTCGCAGCCCTTTGCTCCTTGTTGGTAGTTCCACATCCAGAGGTATTCTGTCTCCACAGTGGACTGTCTACAGGCTGTCTGTAGCACCTACTTTCCAGGGCTGTTTACTCTGTAATTGTAAGATACTGTACTGTTGTTATACAATGTTTGTTCCTCTCAGGAACAAGGGCAATTATGTGATTTTTAAAACAGCTCACCAAAGCTAAGATTTAGGTGAATGTAATGCTATTAAAGACCAGAGAGCCTTCAGCTTTACATGCTTTTTTTTCCCGGGGAGAAAAAAAAAAAGCCCTCTCACAAATGAACTTAACAGAAGTTTGTGTTGTTTATAAAGTTCATTATGGAGCTTTTCTGTTTCATAAGCTAACTAAGCCATGAGGCTAAGATGAAAGGTCAGTACACTTAGCTTTGCACTGTTATGAGAGGGGAGACTAGTCGGTATCCTACCGTATTCCTGTCAGCTATGATAGATAGCAGAGGAGATTTGGGGATTATTAACTATTGCACGGACTGAGTGGGTTGATAGCTTATTTCGGTGAATGGTTTTGTTTGTAAAACCATTCATCCTGATTTGGAGCCCTGCTTTTAGCCTGAGTCTTGGAGAGAAGCGTTAGTGCCACCACTGTGCTGTGAGCAGCACAGGAAGGAAGCGCTTGGGCACACATGCCATTTCGGCTGGGGCAGGTTCTTTTACCAGGTTCCTCACAAAGACAAGCAAACACGGGAATTTCTGCCGGCCTCGCTATGCCGGTGGGATCTCCCAGAGCAAAATTCTTTTTCCCCAATTTCCTCAGTCCCCAAAACCTAGGCTTTACATCTCCTCCTGACTTGGTCGAGTGGCAAGTTTTCAGGACGGAACGCAAACAGAAATTGCAAGGGGGAATCATTAACCTGATGAGGTTCAAACTCTCCTGCCTTCCTTTCCTGTCCTTGCTAGTGTATGGGTGTGCAGCTGTTCTTGTAACTAGGTGCAACCTTCTCCATCTAGATTTCTGCCGGTGTATTTTCACGTGAATACCACCAGCCCTAAAATATAGGAAGGGTGGTTTCTGATGAGATCAGTTAAATAAGACATTTCTGGTTTCAGCCTTTTCTTAGCAAGACGAACGAAAAAATCACCTGGGTTACTGTCTCTAGGTTGCAATGTGTTTAGACAAAATAATACCTTTCTCTTAATGTTGTGCTGTTTGGCATTGTATCAAGTAGAGGGACTTGCCTGATGCTAAATTTGTGGTATACTTTGTTTACAGCCTTGTGATCGGTGGAGTTGGAGAAGCTTTGCTTGTTTACACTGAAAGGACAGGCACATAAAGAGGAACCAGATCTCGCCAGCTGGAAAAGAGCTGACTTGCAGCCTAGAGACCCTATCATAAATAA
>NW_008825498.1:8410268-8422029 GCF_000699105.1 Pygoscelis adeliae
TGCAACCAAACACAAGGAAA
The DNA here is from genome assembly GCF_000699105.1 of Pygoscelis adeliae. Taxonomy (NCBI): domain Eukaryota; kingdom Metazoa; phylum Chordata; class Aves; order Sphenisciformes; family Spheniscidae; genus Pygoscelis; species Pygoscelis adeliae. The sequence goes on from NW_008825498.1 coordinate 8,410,289, forward strand.
GAGACCTATTGTTTTTTTATTAGGAAGGAAAAACTATGCTATTAATAGTGCTGGTAAGAGAGCAGCATAGTTGGCAGGATGGTTAGGAGCCTTTGCCTCAAAGCACAAGACAAACTATTTCTGATTGATGTGGTAGAGGAAAAACCGCGCTGTCTCATGCTGATGGCTCTGCTCTCTGCTCGGTGAGAACCTCTCAGAACCACCCTCCTTGCACAGGGAACGGAACTCAGGAAAAGCAGCATTCCCCACTGGATGTCGCCAGTTTTTTTGTTGGAAGCTGACAGCAGGTTGTACCAAACAATGTCAGAGCCCAGATCCTGCCATGAATTCAGGATCAGGAAGAATGGATTTTGTCTCCAACTGTTCTGTAAGCAGCAAGCTCCTGCACACGAGTTTCTAGTCACGTCGTCTGAACTGGCACGGTGACCGAGGCCATGGGGCTTCTGGAGATAATCCCCTTCTGGAACTGCAGCGGGTTGACAGCTTTGCAGAATGGGGAAATCAGCAATAAATCTCAATATCTGTAGTGATTGCTCTTTGTGTATTTTTTCTTCTCCCATTCTCCAAGATTTCTTTTGAACTCTGCGAATTTTTGTCGGCTGGAGGGGGTGGAGGGACTCATACTGTTCCCAGCAGTGGTTTGTCTCTTAAATTATTGGAGGAGGCAACAAAGATTATGAACCTTGAATGAATGTCATAAAGAGTATAAGGCAATTAAACTCAAGAGTTCTTAAAATAATTTCATTTCTGGTTGCTTAATGGCTGTTAGAAATTAGTCTTGATATATTAGTGCCTGGGAAAGCAATCTCTGTGAAAGTAATATTAAATGATGAGTTGATAATATTGTGGGGAAGGTCTACATGGTAAAAGGAGCTTGATAACAAATCTTCAATGAGGAGAGGGACTTGTCTCGCATGCCATTAGATATGTAAAGTGTAGTCCCTTAATCTAAGTTGACAAAGTTTCCTTCATAGTCAATGGAAGGAGAGGGGTGCCCTCACAGAGACGATTCTTCACAAATAGATTGCTGTGTTAATGTGACTGAAAGACCCTCTGGAAGTGTTTATCTCGCTGTAGATGGAAATGAGGTGACTAGTCTAGATGAGACACTTGGCTTTTAGAAGGTTACAGTTAGCTGAGATGTATCTGCTTCAATCTAACAAATTCTACCAGCTGGGTTTTAAAGCATAGCTACATTTTAACTTCAAATAAAACACCTTAGTTTAACAAAGAAGGTAAATTTTACGAAGGATTGAAGTCAATTTCTATGACTGGAGAGTTTTAGGTAAAGATTAGTTGGTTTTCAGAAAAAAATGCTGTAGTTTAAAAAAGAAAATTCCGAGACGTGCTCTGGCCTGTACTGTACCTAAGCTTGTCCCAGTTAATCGCAAGGGGTCTGTTTATACTGGCATGTTGCCTATGTATGTTGGGTCATGCTCTGGCTTGAGTTTGGAGTGAGCCGTTTTCTTGCCAGGCGGTAAACGTCAGGTTTGGGAAGAAAGGAGGAGAGAGGGACAAGCATGAAAGAAACATGTGCTTGAACTTGAGCACTAGTCCTGAAACCAACATGAGCCACATGACATGGGTAGTTGAGCCCATACTCATGCCCAGTGAGCCAAGACACAGCCAGCTATGGACCCCCACGGCCTTCCAGTCTGTAAATTCAGACAATGCTGGGACTAATGGCTGCAGCATGCTGGCTTTCCCCAGACAACTAGCTCTGCCAGCCAGTCGTGGCAATATGGTAGGATCCTTGCCATGCCAACTTTCTGATGATTTTGAAGTGACTAGTGACCCTGGGAGACGTCATGAAAGGGTCCTTGTGTGATAGCTGAGGTTTTGCAATCATGCTGGAACCTTTGCTGGGGGAAAAGCGCATTGTGTACCTCTCTTCTTGCATAACTCTCAAGGGGAGGCTGCAGTCTGGATTTTTTTTCTTCCTCTCTGTCTGTGCTGTTCATAGCAATGTACCAAAACCCAGAACACCCATTCCCTTTCTTGCTGGTGGTCTCAGCGGAAAGCCAGTGGCCAAATCAGCAGCCGGGGTTGCTGTAGCTCTTTGGTTGCAGAGGGCATGCTTGGGGCAGCTGCGGGAAGGTTGTTTGGCTGCAGCAGGCATTACGTTGTCTGGGCTCTGGGGGAATTCAGTCTCTGCAGCTGCTGAATTATTTATCTCCCTGCATAGTAAGTCCACTTCCTTTTTATTTAATTTCATGCATGTTAAACAACACTGAGCTGTTTGCTTCCGTTTTCATTTTTGTGCCTTAGCGCAATGTGCTTGCATTTCTAAGACTCTGCTTGATGTAAGTAAAATACTGCAGGTTTAAACTGATTGCCACATAAGCAAATCAAGGAAGCAGAGTAACAGTGAAATTGGGCTCCTCTGGCAAATATGGCTGGGAAGAAAAGGCACCCTCTGAACTGACCTGACCTGCTTCAGGTGAGGATGACTCCTGCAGACCAGCATGAGGCTCATCAGTCTTGCTGAAGACTTGAAGTAGGGGTGGAAGTGGAGCTCCAGGGCCTTCAAAATCCATCTTTGTGTATTCGGAGTTGTCTCAAGGTGCTAAAGGCATGAATCGGCTTTCTTCTTCCTCAGGCCGTGACAGAGGTGACAGCAGAGCCGGGGTCCGGTGTGGCAGCCGCCCCTGTGGGAGTGCCTGTGAGCAAAGGGCTGCTCAAGCGTTGCTGATGGAGGGTTAGCCCTGCTGTAGGGGAAGAGGTGAGAGAGAGAGCCCTTTGGAGGGCTTCTGGCTGTTGGAACAAGTGGTGCCTTTGTCCACACGTGTGCTAGGGTGGGGATGTCAGCCTGGGAATGGCGAGCTGCAGCCCTAAGATGGCATCTCAGCTGGCAGTTCAGAGCAGGCATGCGATACAAATCTACAGGTAAGCCATGGGAGGGCACCTACGGGAAGAACCCGGCTCCCCCCTGGCCACTCTTGGGAAGGGGTGCATTCCCACCAGCGGCACCCAGGGGAGAAAGAGACACAGAGAGGCACCAGTTCGGCTCCCCAGTCGCAAACGGCCCCAGGCAGGGAGGCGATTACAGCAAGGGGGAAACGTGGGGAGGACAGGCATGTACTGGCCGCTTGCGGAAGCTGGCGGCTGGAGGGCATGGGGCAGAACAAACCTCGTGATTTCCTGAGGAAGCAGCGGCCTGATCTTTAATTCAGCCCTGCCTCAGAAGGAGGGATACTGCATGGTAAAAAACACACTTCAGGGTTGTTACAATGATCTTCGAAGCAGGAAACCTCAGAAGTTCAAGCTTAAGATGGCTCTTGCAAGACTAGCAACCAGTTATGTTCAGTAATTTAGAGAACAAATATGCAAAGAGTGGATTATTTATATCTAATGGACCTTTTTTCCAGTCAAAGATACAAAGGACAAACACACAGCTCTGAGGAAGGAGGAGTTCCTTTATGTAGCAAAGATGCAATGACACTAATTAATGCCTGAACGCAAAGCAATGGGTCTGTAGCTCAGCTGGTGGAAGAACCTCTGGTTTTATCAGTATCCACCATTTAAGGAACTTACCATCTGAAGGCTCCCCAGCTCTTGGGCCATTGGCATGTGGTACTAGAGAGAGAAATCGGAGTGTGCTGGTCTCTCTGAGGGACAGCAGATCCCTGGAGGCTGTTTTCACATCTACTGGTTTTGATCAAACCACTCTGACAGAGATGGTCTTGAAACATGTAATACCTTTTTGATCTTGTCTTGCTTACAATTTTATTTTCCAAATGTCATTTTTTTTCTTGCTGAAGTAATTGGTTTGGGGCAAGGCTTGTATTATCTGCTGCAGAGGTGTGACTTGTGCGTGTGGCTGGCCTTCATGATAAAGGGCCTCTACTTAAAGCCAAGTGCCATCGAAAGAAGACTGAAATAGTAAAGCTGATGGATGTTGACTACAAGTGGGTTACTAAAACGCAGGCAGCAGAGATGCTCTTTTGAAACAATCTTCTGGATCTGGCAGCTGTGACATAGCTTCCAGCTGAAGATGTTATTAAATGAATTAAATGAACCTGATGCTTACCACTAAAGCGACTCTGTTGTTCCTTATTGCTGCGTGGCTGCTGTACTTCGTGTTGGAAGAGAATCTATGCCAATCTTTCAGTACCAGTTTAATACTGAAGCTAAAAATCTGCAGAGCAAGTGAACTCAGCAAAAAGCAATAGGAAAAGCTTTTTTTATTATTTTTTAAAAAAACAATGGACCTATGAAAACACTCGGTAAGGGATACAGTTCTGATTTACTATTACTCTTTTTAATGCCTATGTCCGAGTCAGTGGATGAATGTATATGTATTTCTGTTCTTGTTTCCCATCCTCAAACAAGAAGATCTGAAGAACTCAAGAAATGTAATGTCAACGTAGGACATGTTTTGAAAAGGATGCTTTTCTAAGTATCGTAGAAAAGTTAGTTTCTGGGAACTGTACTGAGTGCTGAGGAAAGGTTTCCTCCAGCTTTGTTTTACGTGTAAGCTAAAGGAGATTGTGGGTTGAAGAAAACGCCATAGCAAATTTGTCTTGCCCGGAGCAGAAGCTTTCAAACAGATGATCTGCTACTGCGAACCAGGCAAGAGGCTCAGTGTGAAACTTTAATCCTGTTCCAGAGGATAGACACAGGGACAGGCTCATTTTGTTTGAAAAGAAGGCGTGGGTGAGGGGAAGGAGACTGGGGGCAGGACTGAAAAAAATTGAGGCCGAAATACTTTTGTACCAGGAGATAAAATGGGAAGAGATTTGCTTCTGAAAAATGTGTTGCTTATTCATAGGGGGTTTTTTATTAGGGTATATTACAAATACATGTCTGTTTAGTACCAAAAAGGAATTAGAGGAGCCCATGAAGGTTGTGTAACTGTTTCCATATTAATTGCCTGGTTTGAGAAGCTTAACCCTTTTTTAACTATGTTTTGAAAGTGGCATTGTGTAAGCCTTGATTTCTGCTAGAAAATTGACTGTTTTTTGGACGAATGCTGGTGAAAAAGTTGTGCTATCTCTTCTTGATCACCGAGGTGGTGAGTGTACCTCCTCCTTACTGTCTGGGATGGGAAGCAGTCACACAGTGCTCTTCTACCTTTAAATAAATGTCTTGGCTTCCAGAATAGGTGGGGGTAACCAGTTGGCATGTTAAGTTCTTGATTTGATGGTATATAAAATCTTTTTGAAAACCACGCTATAGCTCAGAACTTGTTCAATTGCCAGCTTGTTGTCTGTATATAGAATATAGTAAAATGGGTGCGAGCCTGGCAATGGATGAAATCCCATGACTGCATTTGCAGACACGACTGTAGGAGATGCTGCGTAATGTCAGGAACTGAGGGTGCTCGAGCTTTTCTTCCTGCTATTTGCCATCAGCAGTCCCGTACCTTTCATGACTCCCCACAAACGTCATTTCAAGAGGGAGCCAAACTTGCACTTTCATAGATGAGGCTGGTGAAGAGGTGGTTGCTCTACCCTAAGACTTATGTTGGTTCAAGTACTTGAGGGTCAGTACACCTTGGGAAGCAGATGTAAGGCCCATTTTCCTGTAGGAGTTTGATCCATGTTTACACTTAAGCTTCTGATTTCTGTACCCCTTGCCGATGAGGAAAGCAAAACATATGAGAACAGTGTTTATGCTGGAGTTGCAGCCATCCACTGCCTTGCGATACTGTGTAAAAGAACAATGCCTGCCTGAGGCAAGCTGGCTGAATAAAACAAGCCTCCAGCACAACCTGTTTGAAACTGATAAGGAGAAGGGTTGATGTTGTTTGGAGGAAATAGATATCGGATTGAGAAACTGCTAGGTTGGAGTTACGCTCCTTAAGTCATTAGGCATCGAAGATGGAAAGGAAAGGTGGAGAGCTGGGAACGCCATTTGCCATGCCTGAGCGCAAGAGTATCACTAACACCAGATAGATTAACAGGAGGGTTAAAGTGTCTGCTAAGAGGACTATGGTTCAAACATGAAGTTGTTGTTAAGCAGAAATGTTTTGGAGATTTGCGAATGCCCGCTCTAAGAACTGCACTGCTGTAATTAGCAGTCGCATCGCAAAAGCAGAAAGCATTCGTTGATTCGGATGGGAAACACCACAAGGCAAATATTTCTCAGACCTTCCTCTGAAAGCTGTGGAGACTAAGCCGGTCTGGCTAATCGCCCCCTCTAGCCCTGGCTGGAGCCGGGAACCAGAAGGGATTTTTTGCCGTTTGTCTGTCAGGCACCTTCTGGGACACCGAGGGATGAGCTTTGGCTTCAAACAAGGCATGGAGAACTTATAGAATCATAGAATCATTAAGGTTGGAAGAGACCTCCAAGATCATCGAGTCCAACCGTCAACCCAACACCACCATGCCCACTAAACCATGTCCCTAAGCACCTCATCTACCCGTCTTTTAAATACTTCCAGGGATGGTGACTCAACCACTTCCCTGGGCAGCCTGGTCCAATGTTTAACCACTCTTTCAGTAAAGAAATTTTTCCTCACATCCAATCTAAACCTCCCCTGGCGCAACTTTTTTTGCCGTTTGTCTGTCAGGCACCTTCTGGGACACCGAGGGATGAGCTTTGGCTTCAAACAAGGCATGGAGAACTTCTCTCAAGTAGTCACCTCTCCCTTACTGATGCCTAGAAATCAGTCTGTTCTTTGCCTTCTCAGGGGAGGGGTCCCTGTGCCTCCGTGCCAGTTACCTCCACAAGGTCACAAGTTAGCAAATGAAGTTCATTCAGGTTAGAGCAGTCAGAAGAAATTTTAATTGAGACCCTCCATCCCCGTAAGTCTGCAACCCTGCGGGCAGTCCAATGCCAGCAACAAGATTATCAGCGTGTTGCCAGGGGTGCTCAATGTGATCAGACCTTACAGTGAGGTTCTTCCTGATGTCATTCACTTCTGAATGCCAGAAGTGCCAACCCCATTTCGGTGTCACTGGAGATCAAGCTAGAGGTAAAGTTGTATGCGACTCTCCAGGCATTGCCCTGGATCTTGCTTGCCAGCTGTTGAATGACCCATTCTACTTGTGTAGCAAACTTCCGCAGTTAGTGGAGAACACCTCAATAGCTGTAGTGTAAGAGACACGATAAATTTTAGCAGGCAGAAGAAAACAGCATCCAAGTTCTTCTCTTTGCCATCCTGCTTCTGGCTGTCCCGCTGCCACAGACTGAGAGCTGCAAATCACTGCAGCGATGGCCGCTCAGAAAATGGAGTTGAACTTTCTTTCAAACATTATGCTCCTTCAGGGTGAAGTTAATTGTTTTCTCTCATTTAATGTCTCCAGTTATATTCAAAGAATTAGGATGTAGGATAGACACAGAAGCTAAAAATTTCAGCAAGGCAGCTTTTATTTCTTTATTATACTTGTCTGCTCATACTGTCTTCAGCATGGGTGCTCCTTGGGCTCATTATTGATGATGAATAAGAACAGACTGTGCGGAGATTAACACAGATGGTTGTAGCCTCAAGACTTCATGAGCTGTAACCAAAGAAAATAAATCTCTACTTTCAAGGAGAGCCTTACACAACAGAATTTCATGTGGCTCAGCTGTATTCAAAGTGGAATATTAAAATTGCTGAGCGAAGAATTGAATGGCTCGTGTTGTGAATAACCGTGTTGTATGGGTAAGTTGCTTACCGCAGCCTCTCAGATGGAAAAAACTCAACTATATTGTTTTCTTTTGGGTTAAAACAAACAAACAAACCCATAAAACAGGCCCTCTGTGATTCAGAAATCTTTGCAGAAAAGCAGTGTAGTTCACCAGAGCACATGCTGAATTGCAAAGGCCGCGCCACTGAAAATTTTGACAGAGGAACCCTTAACATCCTGCTACAGAAATCGGTGTAAAAGCTAGAAAATAACTTCCCCTTTCCCTTCAAAATCTCTTTCATGTTTTTTACTCTTCTTGTTTCTGAAAACGTGACACAAGGGCACCATTCTGGTTCAAACTCCTCTTTGAAACCTTTGAAAGTCAGTTTTAAGGGAGTAAATGCAGTGGAAAACAGCCGAGATGATGGTGTAACCCTTTGCTGCCAGCACCTGGGGCTTCAGCAGCTCATGGGAAAATGGGGAGAATTTTCTAGACTAGAGGAAACTTGGGTCTATTACCGTGATCTGCACTGTGAGTTAATAAACCACATCTTCTTTTAAACTGATGCAAATTAAGTCTGCTTATCAATCAGTCATGATACTCCATTCATTTTGTATGGGCTTCAGGTTGGATACAGCTCCCTTAAACAGATGGTTGTGCTGATGGGAATGTCTTAGGCTGTGACTTCAGCTAGGAGGAGGAAAATAATGGAATATTATATTGCACCAGCTCCCAGTCCACTCAGTCGTTTCATCCAAAGGTAAAGACTGGAAGGGCTGTGCAAGTGTTTATGTTTTTTAGGGAAAGGAGAGGAAGGGAACATACTCTTAAAGAGCCAATGTTTTTCATGTTGGCCTCTCTGAGAGACTTCATGAACTCACTTCATGACAAATTCTTTCATGGGCTGGAGATTCAGCTATCTTGCCTTAATAGGAAGGTACAAAGCACTTTTTGAAATATTTTTGACCACTCCAAAAATATATTCCTGCTATAGAAGTCTATCATCATTTTCCATGTGATGTTTAAAAACAAACAATAAAGCAAGCCCATGACATGAGATTTCAGCTGGAGCATTCTTTAAGGTTTTGAAATTTGGAGGGGGTGTTTTGGTGTAGAATCCATTAAGTTTCCATGTCATCATACTGGCTTCATCTCCTCCTATATTCTTATATAAATAACCATAGTTACAGTTATGCTAAAAATAAGTATTTCTTTTACTTTATTGCTACACTGTTAACTGAAAAAAAAAAAAACATATGAGAACAGTATTGTTATGAAATCGATCAGTAGGTTTAAAAGCAGGAATTCTGCTTGTTTTTCCAGCTTTTTATTTATCTGTTTTTCCCCTTAAGAATCCCAGTGCTAGGATCTAAGCTCAGTTGCGCTTTGAAAAGTCTGTTCACTGATTTGCTGGCTTCTGCTCTGTGGACAGCAGCAACCCAGGTGTAGATGGGTCTCCATGTACCTTGAAGGGCTTCTCCAGTGTCTGATCAGGTCTTCAGTGAAGGCTGCTACTGTGACTTCTTCCCTCTACTCAGCTGCTTATTTTAGTGAAACTACAGAACAACGTCCCCGAGACTCTTACCACTTTCTCAAACTCAATGATGAGTACAAAAGCGAGCAGGGGGGTCCCGAGTGTCATCAGATATGTCTCAGATCTTTCAGAAATTAAGGGGAGAATAACTTGGATGGTTAGCAAATTTAACGTCACAGTGATAGATGTCCTATCATATACGTTCAAAAGATCAAGTTTGCAAAGTGTCTGAACTTCCCGCTGGTGAGGAATATTTCAATTTCTCAGCCCTGTGGTCTTGCAGACTTTCATGCTACCCGCCTTTTTCTAAGGAGATGCTTTGGGTCACAGACTGCCATTTCTTTAATATTTGCCCGTAATAATTGTGCTGCCGCCATCAATTAAATTCACCAGATATTTTTCTTCCTGGCCTCCTGCAGCTTTAATCTGAAACTTTCCATTCTCCTGTCCATGGACACCATCACAGCCTGAATAGAGTCCAATTTTCCATTAATGGACACAGCAGGCTTTTAAAATAAATCAGACAAAGGGTGGAGTCTGCAGCTCCGGATGCACCGTGTGAAAGAGTCAGCCAGACCCAGCTCCCAGCGCTGCACCAGCTTCTTTCTGCTTATCTCTGCGTTTATTGAAATAATAAAAGGTGAACCAAAATGAAAAAAGAACCAACAACAAAACACCTAAACAGCAGCAGTCAAGCGAAAAGCACCTAACAAGGAATAAAAGAGGAAACAGGATCTGACAGTTCTTAATCCATCTACATGATCCCTAATTTAAACTGTGATACCTGAAATGTTCCTTAGAGACTACACCTGAATGCAATGCCTTGTACGCTCCACTGACTGGTAGAGGTCTAACTCGGCATGATATTTCTCAGGTTAGAGGAAATGAAAGATTGGGTACCGGACAAAAAAAAGGCATTTTTTTCTTCTGTGTATGTTGTTGTCTTAATTCAACTCCAATCTGTACAGAAATAAGATGATATACAGGGCACCCTGGAAGGCAGATGACAGCTTGCGGAGTCTTGGATTCAGAAAACATCAATGAATGAACCTCTCGGGCTGTCATGGGAGATGAACACTTTGCAGTTCGGGTGTTGGCTTTGTGTGCATTGTAATCTTTGCCCACGGAAATACCCCAGATGCTGATTGGCGTCCGGTCTCTGCTGCTCACCGGAGGACACTTCAAGATAGCTGGGAGGATGTCGCTCTGGAAGAAGGCATTAAATATTGAGCTTTCAAAAGCACTCTGTGCTTTTGAAAGATGGGCATTTAAATGCCCTGGGATTGCTTGTAAGCTTGATTTGGTCTAGTTTTGGCTAGAAAAAATGCTCTCAACTAGAAGAGACTGAGATTGGAACAACCTACAGATGTTTGGAAATGTGTTGGACTTTGTCCATCTGAAATATCTAAATCATGCTTAGATGTTTCTTTAAAATGCGTGTACTCCATGAGGAGCTACAGTACGGTTAGTTTGTGGGTTGCATCATGGGAGGTCAGAGTACAGACCCAGTGCTCTTTGAATAGCTCACTTTTGGCCTTGAAGGCAGAAGGGAGGTTGCTAATGATTGTATTTCAACCATGCTGTTCAGCACCCTTTTAGTCCTCTCACAGCTGGTGGGAGAAGAGCGATCCTTTTCTTAAGAAGAGATGATGATTGATGATGATGATGATGATGATGATGATGATGATGATGATGAGTGGGTAGCCATTGCTTCAATTCTCCTTTCTTTAGGTGGGCATGTCTTTGACATGCCTCAGTTCTCCCTTTTCCTCTAGGGATGCTCACGTGGACAAATGTGGTGATGGCTTCTTGCATCCCTTCTTGCCGGCACTGTGGGTTTCCTTTTCAAGGAAAGCTGGATGGGTGGTGGGTGGTTGCACAGCCAGGTCTTACCCCAACATGCAACCAAGTGGTAGCCAATGTATGCAGGTCAGAACCAGGCCCACTGTGTGCTCCTGCCCTGCACTGAAGACAGAGCTAGTAGCTTTCCCAATTAAAAAGGACTGCACGTGGCAGTTTGATCGACAGGAGTCAATTGCCTTGCAGGCTGTGCTCTCACCCACAGAAGTGGGAGGACATGAGGAAGGTGTCTGGGGTTCAGGCCTCTGGTTAGGGGTGTTCATACATGCATTGTTCTGCAGGGACATCCAGCCGCCGGCAAGTGGGGAAGGACATGGGAAACAGCACGATCTAGACCATTAATCCAACTCGGATGGTAACAATTCAGTCATTTTTGCTCTGAGTGGGATGAGAGCAGTTTAGAAATAAAAGCTTTTTATCCGTCTTTTTAAAACTTTACAGCTACTATGTTTCTACATTAGGATTTTATCTTTTTTAACAAAAAAACCAAACCAATCGGGCTTCTTTGGTTGCCAGCAGAAAATACCGCCAGAAATCACAGACTCCCATTGTTTTCTGCATATTTATAATTTCGTGAACGGTTCCTCCCTCCCTCGCGCAGCGTGTCAGGCTGTTCAGCTCTGCAAGTCTTCTGAGTCTATTCCTGGTGCATTATCTCCCCTCCCCATCCAGAGTGGCTGTTTAGTCAAGGCAATGTCAAAGTGTGGAAGGGTGAGGGAGGCCATCACGAGTGTGCTGCTTTACCAGCCGGGGACTGCCACCTGAGCTCCTTGCAAGGGGGGAGCAGACC
>NW_008825498.1:8422749-8470568 GCF_000699105.1 Pygoscelis adeliae
GTGATGATTGGCTAAGTGTGAGAGAAGGAGAAAGAGCTGAGACCTGTGCACTCCCAGGGATTCCTAATATGCAAACAGATGGGCAGAAATTTAGGGACCAGTATGGAGACCCTTTTGCCTTCTGGTGTGAGAAACTTAAAGCCAATGCTGCGACCCCCCTTCTCGTGGGGGGGGTACGACAGGATGCCTTTGTCCTTTGTAAAAACCCAGCACAGTGCAGCCATGCGGGCAACATAAATAATTGGTGTGGCAACAGAGGAGAAACAGGTGGCTTGAAGTAGTCTAGATGTCTCCAAACCTTTCCTTGCTGTAAGGCTCCAGCCTCTACAAGTGCTGAAGAAAAGCTTGTCTAAAGCTTAGTCTAAAAACTGAAAGAAAATCCCAATAGTCTCTCTCCTAAATCAATGAACACAATCCATTCCTGGTAAACCAGTCTCTGTGAACACAGAGGATTTATTACTGGCTTGTAAATTACCAGACTTTATATCTTCCCCTTCATCCTCTCTCTCTCCCAGTCAACTCTCAAAAAACCCTCCAGCTGTCAGTAGAGGGAAGCAATGGGGAAGATGAAAACTTGTCCTTTGTGTCTGTATGTGTTGGGAAGGAGAGAAAAATATAAAGGCTAGCTCATGGATGCTGGTGAATTGGAAGAGGGAAGTTTAGGCCTTGTGTCAATGGTTCTGGAAACCTGGCTTGCACTTCTTCCTTGACGGACATACCCACTGATGTTAGCCAAGGCAACACTTCACTGCACTTGGAAGTTCTTGGAAGAGGATTATTTTCTTGTCTCTCCTTTTAATATCTTGTCTAACTAAATACCGGAACCTTGTTAAGACTATCTGCTGCTGCTGAGGATCCCCCCCATTCCAGAGTTCCCACAGGGGAAAGATTTGTTTCAAGTTAGATAAAATACTGACATGAGTTCAAGAAGTTATAAATTAGTCACCGATGAAATTTGACTACAAACTGGAAAGCTTCTTCTGGTTTGAGGAATTAAGTCCCGGAGCATGTGCCTAAACAGTGCCGCAGAGACAAGGGTCCTAGCTGGTTTAAGATGATGCTCAGCAAGATTATGGCAAGGGGTGTATGACAGGCTAGAGGAATGGGTAGAAAAGGTAAATTAACTTCTGGTAGTAGCCAATATTTAGCTCTCACCAACGGAAGGAAATGTTTGCTGCTCAAGTCAGTGGCAACTTCAGCAACTTCTTGGTTCCCCCCCGGCCTTGCTTTGAAGGTATACAGGCCATTTTCCAGGATCACAGTTCCTGCTCTTTCCCAGTAGCACACTACAAGCACTGCTTCTCCTCTCACTGTTGGTCCTGGTATTTGCTGTTGGGGTCTGGGCAAGGCTTTTTTTGTTTACAGTGACTGAAAAGCTCTCCTCTGAGCTCATCCGGAGCAGCAGGCTCCAGGCTGAGGCAGGGAGTCTCTGGCTGTATGGGCTCACGGTGAAGTCAGTGGGAAGGATCAAGGTTTAAGATTTCAGAAAGGCCTTTTCGCTTGTGTGCAACTTTCTTTGAAGGGATGCGCCTGGGATTCTTTTTCCTCCTTTTTTTCCTCCCTTCTTCACTACAAAGTTTACCATGGAAGATGAACAAATTAAGTTCAAACCTGCCTCCCACACTCCTTTCCCCCCTCCCGAAAGGTGCAACCTGGGACAGATTTCAGTCTCAGCTAGCGGTGGTGGCATTGTTGCTGTGATTGCTCAGTCTCTCGCCTCGCTAAGCTACTTTTACCTTTTTTTTTTTAATGTTTAATGTGGGGCCTGGTGCCAAAATCCTTTAGCATTGTGGGAAGGTGTTATCTCCTAACAAACTACTCCTCACTGCTTCCAGGGAAGACTTACGCTGTGGGCTCCGTATTTTAGGAGGCTGGAGCAATTAACTGAAGTTGTATCATTTAAAGACGTTACAGACTATCCCAAAGAAGCCATTGCCTGTTAGTGAATAGCTTTGGGAAATGATTAATAAAGCATTTTTCTGTATATTTGTATGTTCTGGGGTCTGTGTAAATCCAACTAATGTTCGTATTGCAACAAATGTCATTTACAGCTGAGGGTCTCTAGAGAACCCAGACAGTGATGGGTGGAGGTAGGGAGCCAAACCTTTCACGTTAACTTCATTGATGTGGAACGAAAATGCACAATAAATGGGTGTTGTTTGGTGAGACCACCTAGCTAGGTGTTGGATTTAGGGGGTGTCATAGGTGGAAAAAAAATACCTTGAATGCCAACAGGTGGTGGGTAATTGGGTTTGTACGTGCATGAATGTCCAAAACGGAATTTTCAACCTCCCAAACGGAAGCGGCTGCTTGTGAACTACAACTGGTACGAGGGCCAGTTGTAAATTTTACTACCACCTGGACTAAACCAAAGTGGCATATCCGAAATTCTCAGGTGAACAAGGGGTCGCAAGACACAAGCAATGCTGAGGAGCCTGCTTGTGCCTCGTCCTTCTGCACACCGACGGTTTGGACTGGGAGAACCAGGGCCTGGCAGCTCCAGGAGGAGGAGCTGGTGCCAAAAAGAAGGGCTTAAAAAAACAAACAAACCCAAAACAATGGTCTGGGAAGAAGTTTAAGATCTTGGCTGGAGGAAAGATGCTGGAGGTGAGGGCTCTGCAGGGAGATGAATGCCAGGAAATGGCAAGGGCCCTCGGGCAATCCCACCACTGGCTCATTAATAAGCAGCTTTATGTCCCAGAGGAAGACAAAACCAAACCCACTTGACACATACAGATGAGAGAATGGAATAATTTTACATACCGTCACTAGTGGAAAAGAGTCTGGGTTTTTCAATTTTTTTAAATTTTATTTATTTTTTTAGAAAAGGAATAAACTCTGCATGGTAGAGTGTACGGTATATAATTTCAAAACAGAACAAGTGATACGGAATGGATTATTTTCCCAAACTATTTAAAGTTGAACCTAAAATCATTTGTAAATCAACACTCATTACCATGTAAGACAAAGGCAAACAATCAACATGTTTTTTGTTTGGTACAGATTTCCTCTACCACTTCAGCCTGAATTTTCCCAGGGCTGGGGAGAAAAGGGGGGCAAATCCTGCCCGTTGTCCTAACCATAGTTGTACTGACCAAGCTTTGTGCTCTGAGATCTAGCATCATATGGCTTTATATACGTTCCTAAGCGAACAGTGCAACATCATCACCATCTTAAGTGTTTATTCCACATTCAAACTGTAACTGAACATCACTCCGAAACCCTTTCCCGCCCCCAAAACAACAACGACGAGAACAACAACAAAAAGCAGAAAGTCTCCAGCAATCAGATTTCATCCCAGAAATCTGTGTAAACTGTAGATCAGGGTTGGGTAGCAGCACAGAAGACAAAAGATGTGACAGCATGATTCAATAGTGTCTCTAAAGACTACTGTAAGACTGTCATTCTTTAGTCTGCATCTTGCAATCACAATTTGCTTTTTCCCTGCAATACTATAAAGCAACATAAAAAAAAAAAAAATCATACTCAAAAGCAAAAGGTAGAAGCCTTTACGGAAAGGTAAAGCTTCTGCTTAGCCTTGAGTGGTCACTATTAGAAACAGATCTCTGCAATCAGAAGCAAATCTTGAACGTATATACACAATTTCAGTGGGAAGGGATGCAGCCAAGGATGGAAGCCCTTCTGGCAGACCCGCAGACCGTTTTGGCTTGTAGGTCAACACTACACTGCCATTTTGGGTTGAATAAACCGGCAGGGCAGCCGTAGGTGTTAGGCGTGCTCAAGGCTCTTGGCTCCTCTGTTCCTTGGCTGCTTGGAGGCTGGGAGGAGGAGGAGGGAGCAGGAGCGCTGGCGAGGCCCCCCCGCCCCTCACTCCACAGCCAGCCGAGTGACGTGTGGGTTGCAGCGGCGTGGGGCGTTGCACCGGGGAGGTAAGTGCACGCTTTTCTCTTTACCCTCTCCTCCCCAATCCTGTTGGAATGTATCTAATCAGTAATTAGATAAGTATGAATAATAACTGTAAGCTAGCGTAGTCACCCTCCTCCTTAAAATGGAGGGAGAGCAACAGCATCAAACAAATTCCCATTCGTCCTGACACGTGTAACCTTTCCAGATCCTATAGAGCAATCATACGCAGGCATTTTTCATACTAGAATTTAAAGGAGTCAAAGCTGGTAAAGAAACTGGATGTTTCCTGGCCTAACTGAAGGAAATAATAAAACTGATTAAAGTAAGAGCAGAAGAAAGTAAGCATTAGTGTGTTTACATCCTCTGGTATGTCCCACTTCTCTATGTTCTGCTCACAAGCCCTTTCCATACTCTGAGCAAGCACTCCCAAACTTAGAGAGGTAAGGCTTCAGCTAAAATCTCATACTTGAGATTTTATATTTCTTTTTATAAATACCATAGCTGTAAGTATTTGACTTTACCGGATCCGTGTGGGGCACGTTGAAGGCAAGGCTTGTTAAGTGAACCAGCACAGGAGAAGATTGGACAGGGGTGTAATCTCACAGGATAACAACTGAACGATGTCCGTAAGCATGGCGCTAGCTTAGTGTGTGTGTAGCATCAGGGAGCTTGGATGAAACCCTCCAGCTTTCTGGGTGTCCAGTCAGAACCAGGGAAGCTGCAAGAAGTTTTACTGTAAAACTCCAGTACTGAAATGTCTAAAGGAACTGGACCTTTAACTTCAATGGGCACTGATTTTAGGTTTTGCGCAGTCAATTCTAGTTAAAAACCAAGAACTTTAACGATAGCTGATGCCCCTGCTGTTGGAGCCTTAAGACACCTGTTATACTGCTGAGCCCTACTCTTTTTTTTTTTAATAAAACACTGTTTTAAGATACAGCACAATAAATGTGCTTATTACGCACTCTAACATAGAGCACAGAAATACAACACTACAGAGTGCAAGTCTAACCATCTCCACAGTGGGAAAAGTGCGAAGGTTAAAAATATGCATGTGGCTTAACACAAGATATTTTTAAAAAACATGACATGGAAATCTCATACTAATGCTTTCATCTTTATCACAAACATGACTGAAAACTCAAGGTCAGTTGCTGATCCTTCTCTCGTAGTAGTAGTAGTGTAATCCTTTCAAAGGTACAATGTTGGAAAGATCAGAGAATAAAAAAACCAAGTGTCCAAAAATGATCCCATTTACCACTTTTCCAGTAGTTATGTTTTTCAAGAAGTAAACACGTAAGGTCACCTTGATCTTCACCATCAGTAACTGATACACTCGGAAACAGCTAAGCCAACCACCTGGACTGAGATCAGTTCGGTGTCGCACACGCACACATACACGGATACACACACAAACACCCCACAGGAAAAAGTGCACTTTCAATTGCTGATACAAAAATAGATTGGCACATTCTTTTTGACACAGTGAAGATATCCTCTTTAAAAGCTTTTTCACGTTAAGAAGTCCTCTTGGAAGTTGCAGCAGGTCTGTAGAAAAAGCGCTACGAGAATGCACTCACGTGGGCTTCCAAGGTTTGTGTGATGGAGAGAGGGGTGGTCACGGAGGCTGCCCTTCAAATTTCTGCCTACTTTCATAGCTGTAGTCCCCACAGGTAGGGTCAGTCGCCACCCAGTTTCAGCACGTTAACCATTTACCAACAGCTCAGTCTTCACCTGCTTTGAGAAAGTAACGATACGTAAATTTGTCAAAGCTGAGAGTTTTACATTGACGCAGTGTTTCCTATATGTTGCCGGAAAAACTGTTTTGGGGAGAGAGAGAGAGTGAAGTGTTATGAGTCTGATTTTGCATTTCCAGTAGTAACTGCGGCTCAAGAGAGCCAAGCGGGAACAGTCGGGAGCCCCTTCCCCGCTGAGCAGCCAGCGCTAGGAGTTCTGCACCAAGCGTCTGTAGTGCGGCATCACTTCGTGCTCGGGAAGGTGGAGAGCAAACTCCAAGGCCACCAGCACCGGGAACTCAAAGGCGATCAGCTCTCGCCTGTTCAGCCGGAACTTCTCTTCCAGTTTCTGCAATGACAGCCAAGGAAAAAAAAATAATTAAAAAAAGTCTTTGTGAATGAGGATTTGACTTTCTGGTGCTTTCTTACAGATGACATTACTCAAAACACACGTGCTGCTGTCATTAAACCTCTGCCCTGCTGGACTTGCATGGCTCTAGGTTTAGAAAATGAGAGCAGGATGAACTGGATGTACTGGATGTACTGATTCCTTACTGTGAAGGTGAACTTACAAAGCTCAGCCAGTCATGCTATTTCTGACATGTTTGTCATTTCACTCATTCCATCTCCAGCAGAATCGTCTTCTAACGATCATAGCGATTACCACTGCAGGAAGAGGAAACTCCTGGCTTCATGCAAACACTGAAATCACTTATGTGATGGAAGACGTGTCTCCTTACTGCCCACAAACTTCCTGCGCTGCTTGAAATCACTGATTTTCCTTTCAGCATTAGACTGTGTTACAACACCCTATTGGGGAAATTATTTCTGCTACAATTAGATACGTTTGATCTTAATACCTCAGAGGCTGAAGGTGTCATCTGCAACAACCATAAGAACAGTGAGTAAGAGAAACTACTATCCTCAAGGGGGATGAGATGGGTTTCATAGTTGGCTTTCTGCTGTAATGTACTAAACCTCCCATCTGCTCTGCTGTTTTCACTGGATTTGGATGCTCCAAGTAGGCAACCAGCTGTTCAGAGATATTTCCCCCCGCCCCGTCCTCTTCTTACGATCTCCCTGGCTTGCTACTTCTCTGCCCACTGGGTCTACTGAAAAGCTCAATGTGTCTTAAGGAGGGACCAATGCTTCAGGATAGCAAGAGAGGCCAGATCTTCCAACTCCCCCCGGGTTGATTTTTTTTCTGGTTATTCAGAGGGCTTTCTAACAAACTGACTGTGGACCCAGCTCTGTGACTGTGGCAGAAGGGCATGAGTCCGGTTCTACCCCCCAACCAAGTTTCCACGTCTCTTGAACTAAGTGAGTTGGTTGTAGCCAAGTACCCAGCAATCTGCCCTAACTTTCTGTAGCGTTAAATCAGATTGGTATCTCAGTGCTTGCAAACGGATTATGGAATAACACTCCTTTCTGTTAACTCTTTCATATGGAGTGGGTGGAAGACCAAACAGCTTACTCTACAAAACAATAGTTGAGGTGAGGTGTTCTAATGGGAACACTTCTTCAGGTTTTCTTGCCCAAAAGCTTAACTTGATGAAAGAAATACAAACTCGGTATTCTATTAGACTCCCTCTGAAATTAGTATCTGCATTTACCTCTCAAAGGAGAGTCCTTATTGACGCTCTTGAAAACATAATTAAAAGCAAAATTAATCTCCTGAGGGTTAACTTTTTATTTGTATTGACAGAATGGTGGTCAGATACCTCTCACACCTCACAGTATCTGACATCGGGGTCTTCAATCACATTGAACGAGCTTCCCATGCCTCTGCAGTGACATTGATCACTACTACTTCCACACAAATGTGTAACAAAAAAGGGTATTTAGCTGGCTGTACAGCTGGAAACCTAGAGGAGAGCGTGACCACTGACAAGCAGGCTTGTGTAGACCACACACTGGCACTTCATGTAGAAGGAACACTGGAAACCTATGGATACGTACATCTATAAGATGCTTGACTTCATGTTTTCTGAGGTCACTGCCAATTTTGGCTGCTAAAAGAACACAGGCTCCAGCACAAAGCTTTCTATTCTGCTTGTTCAGCTTCCCCTTGAGAGCGAGCTTCTCAAAGTAGACAAAGGCCATGGCCACTGTGGGCTCTTCAAAACCACATTCTTCTTGAGCAAGCTTGCGCATTTCTCTCTTCAAGCTGAGTAAAGAGACCAGACAAGTATGCTGTGAACTGCGTTTTAAAGCATTTCTCATTTCACCCTAAGAGTCATACTTTCAGAGACTCCCTCTTAGTCAAATAGAGGGGAAAAGGAAAACGTAATTTACTGGGCAGGTATCTTTATGCTCTGTTTTGGGGACACACTTCACGGCACATTTTGACCTCATCCTTCCCCCTCACTGCCCCCAATAGATAGTTGTGTCAAACTCTAAAAGCAACTGAAAAGCTTTGACATTTTTACAATAAATTATTGTTATGAAATAACAATATTCCATCAGAGGTCTTAAGCTGCATAGAATTTGCTTAGTAACAACAGCTTGATTGCTTGTGCTTTATATGCAGCTTTGCTGCAGGTTATGGTTGGTCAAATCCAAACTGACAGTCTTTTCATGTACGGCAGTACTGTCTGGTTACAGAGCAACACGACTCAGTATCCTTCTGGCTACTTCAGTCAAATGAAATTACCGTTACTTCAGTGAAGCAGTATGTCTAGCCTGCTACACTGGAAGCAGTGACGAAATACTAGGACTTTGCTGTGAAGCTGACCACTTGTTTTGCTTCTGGCCACGCTCTCTGGACAAGGCACAGAAGTCAGCATTTTTCTTTCCTCAGTCTCTTTTTAAGCTAAGTGCCATAACTTAGACACTCTGTTGTGTTATTTTTCTGGATATTTTAGTACAGTGCATGCCCAGCTCGCATCTGCATCCCGTTAGATGCCGCGTTTAACACCTGACCAGTGTGCATTTGTACATTCCCCTATCTTGTTTACTCAGCCCACCAATCAAAGCAATCATCTTACTTATTCTGCACCTCTGCCGGTCACTGCTCCTGAAGATCAATCAGTGCTGTGCTTCCCCTCATGTACAGCAGCAATTGCACTGAAATGTGAGACAGCTGCATCACGTTGCAGCCTTACCAAGCTTTGCAGCGTACCTTCTTATTTTACTGAGGGTTAACTTGATGTGAGGGAACTTCTCCTTAAAGGTCTCATTCATGTCCTTCTTGAGATCTGATGGCTTCACGTAGTCTATGACTGTGGTCTGTAACACATGGTCAAGAGAGAATTGCTCTTTTAGTTTGTAACAAACAAGGTCACTCAATTCCCAAAAGCAAGGAATACCAAATGCCAGTCAGTCCCAATACTTTCAGTTGAGGGGAAAATTAAGTCTGAATTAAGGCAACAATTTGTTTGTGACTCCTCCATCAGAACAAGTGACCTGAAATCTGAAATCAGCACAAGCCCCGAACAACACATACCTTATCAGGATCCTCCAAGTATCGCTAAGAGTGAGTTTAAGCTAAATGTGGGTGGATAAAACCTAGCTGAGAAGTCTTGTTAAACCAAAAAAAATTATCACAATAACTGATTTGATGATCAGATTTTGTGTGTATATCTCCATGCGGTTCTGAGACATATTGTGAGTTTCTCTCAAATCAATTCTTCAAAGGAACCGCTGGTACAAATTCTTGACTGCCATAGCGTACACTTGCGATAAAATAGGTAATTAGCCTACATGGCAGGTCATTCAGTAGAGTGCAAGATAGTAATGCTGTCATAAGTTAGGCAGTAAGTGGACAAAAATATTGAGTTAGGACAACATTCAAAGTGTACAGTCTATTTCCTTTACGTTGAGCTTGCTATTCCTTTTTGTCACAACCTAAAGAATTTCCCCAAGTAGCAGAGGGTCCTCCCGGCTAGTACTGCCAACGCCAGCGCTCCCATCTATGGGTGTGCAGCATTTCGCTCCTTCCTTCAGTCTTCATTCAGGAAGCATTTTACCCAAATCCTCTGTCACCACTCACCTGGCCAAAATCTATCAGCTGAACAACAAACCAACCTTCATTCTGGGGATATGCCAATTGTCTTCCTGGCTTTGGCTGTTCTGCCCCTCGGACAGAAGCAGAGAAGAGCCCCAGCTCGGGCAGCCAAGGGACAACCTGGTCCCCAGGCACCCAGCTCCTGGCCAGCTTCAAGCACAGGCAGTGGGAGAACAGCAGTCCGCAGTGCAGTGCGTTCTCCTTCCAGTAAAATTATTTTTCCCTTCTAATTTCTGTTTATGATTAACCTATATTATGGCAAAGGGCTGTTAACATTAAACAACAAGACGTGGAAAGAGGCATGCAAACCACTTGTCGCCAGTTATACCTTTATAGAAGATGGAGCCTTGCTGTATTATATCCTCATGGGAATCTAAATCAGCCAAAAAGACTGACTGCATATGCTTGCAGGTTTTTTTTTTCAATAATTAGCATAGTATATGGAACAGCTTGGGGAGGAGAGAGTGTAATGGCTCTAGAGAGCAATTGGACAACTCTTGTTATCCGATCATGTTCTTGTCTGGATCCAAAATGAGCATAAAGGGGAGTAAAACACACCTAACTTTTCCTGCAGTTTATTTAGGAGATATGGTACTGAAATAATGGATAATTATAGGAATTTAAAAGAAAGCAGAGCATGTGTTTCCCCTGAATAGCACACAGCAGTATTTGAGGTAAACATACTGTAATAGAGAGGAAAAAACAACTTCTTGCCACGGGGTGCTGTTACGGTCATACACACATTTTAAAATATGGGCCATTCTGCTATCTGATTTGCAGTATAAGAAGCATGATCTATCCAGATAAATTGCTCCCCGCTATGTCCTGGCAGGTAATTCTGCTGGGCACATCACGCACAACAGTTGCCTGCCGCTTTCCTAAGTGTAAATGTTTGTGAGCCCCCTCCAACACAGTTACGTGTTAGGCACTAGTCCAAATTTTGCTCAATAAAGGGGATAATTTATTAAGGAAATTCAGTCCTATTACCTGCCAGTTGTAAGAAATGATCAAAAAGGAGAAAGCCACAGCAACCCTCTTCAGCCACCCCTGCTGCCCTGCCTGCGTATGGATGAGCTCCAGCGCAGGTCCAGGCAGACACTGCAGTGCCACTGAGGTCAAAAATTCATACGCGGCCTTGACGCTGAGGTAGGCAATGTGCTACCACGCCTGAATAAAAGGAAGAGAGGAAAAAGACAGGGAGGAGAAACCTTGCCCTACCCAGGGTCGGAGGGAAAGGCTTCAACTGAATGTGTGGGTCTGCCTGGTTTTAATCTTGCTGAGGTTGGAAGGACGTACACACGCACTCGTGCAGCCATGGCTCTTCATCACAGACAGCTTCTCACGTGCTTCATCTCACCTGGCAGAGCTCAGCCCTCCGAAGCAGAAGAATGAAGATCTTACCAATTACTCCTCTCCTTTCTTTCCCTGGGACGTCGCTGCCTGCCTGCCTACTCCTTGGTTTTGTTGCCAGAGGATCATCAGCAAGTTGGGTGCTTCTGATACACAGATATGCTGGGAATTTTACGTGTTATTAAGAGGGTTCCTCTTAGTACTGCTATAAGAGGACTATTGAAACGAGCCACATAACATAATTTAGACCAGTGCCATCTGCTACTCGAAGTACAGAAGCATCGGTCCATGCTGCTCTTACTCACAGAGTCAAGAGACACTGAGCACATAAAGGTTACCCGCTATTAAATCCAAAGATGATTTTAGTTACTACCAGCATTTTTTGGTTGTCTTGGGCAATCCTAGAAAGATTGCCAGTGCTACTGTGCAAAGCTACACGACACCTTATTTCGTGCTTCACTGCAAACCTAACTGCCTGTTGTTTGCTCTCCATTACACGGAGCTCCTTAGTTTTATCTTAATTATCTCCTTCAAAGTGATCATGGGTTCTTCTGGCAGACTTGCATTTGGCTCTCTCTGTGTAACCATCTTTCCTCGCACAGAGGAAGATGCAATCATGAATGAACCTTGCCTGCACGACAGAAACCACTTTGCTGCAGAAAGGGCATGGCAGCGGAGGGAGGGCCAGACCATCCTCTGGACTCAGCTGCACAGAAATTATGCCCGACAGCAAGTTTCAGTTGCTTTCACCTCTAACAAGTAGGTGCCGGTGCGACCCCAGCTCCGGGGGGGACTGTGCAGAGGGGGAGTGAGCCCTGTGCTCTGCCACACAGCAGCAGCAGCCCCCCGGGGTGCACCTTTCCCCACGGCCGCTCTGCAGGCACTGTCTGTTTTACCTGGGACTCCTCCAGCCCGTGGGAGATTTGCCAGAATTCAGTTACATTCTCTTTAGAAGGAGAAAAGCTCTTTTTAAAAATTTTATGTAAAGCAAAGCACTCAGAGGCTTGAGAATAAGCAGACGGCTTAAAACTAAAAATGGTAAGCAGGTATGGCTATTTTTAAACAGAGAGATTTGTCAATTTTGTCCTGTTGATAAGAATCTCCCCCCCCCAACTCCGTATACTGCTGCTTCCTGCAAGACAACAGTCTCTATGATATAAATCACAATAATGAAATCCAGATGAAAGCTGGTGTGTGCTGGTTTTGATTCATGTAACAGGATAACGGCAGCATGTTTGAACACACTGGCTCTAAGGCAGCTGTCTCATCTTGTCAGTGCCATGCTGGAGAGCTCAGCTAACTGCCCTTATTCTCAAGAAAAGGAATTGTGCAACTTCTTTTTTTCTTTCCCCTTGATTTTTTTTTCGTAGCTGCTGCAGAAGCCCCACTTGGTCTGTGCAGTGGGATGCTGTTTGCCCAGCTGGTGCCTATAGAAACGCGTGCATGTGGGACCCTGCCCACCGGAGAGGCAGGCAGCAAAAAAAAAAAGAGAGTATCTGTTGACAGGTAATTTAAAAGCAATGCTGAATTAGTGTCTGTTGAGTGATCGAATCAGTTACCCCTTCTAACTGTTTCTGACCAGGCACCCGAGCACCCCTCTCGCTGTCACGCTGTGGCTGGGGCACAGCACCCACAAGCCTACACAGAAATCCCGGTCCCCGACCTCGCTCCTGCCCGGGGTACCTCCTGCACCCTGCGAACGGCTTGGCACTGAGCAGCAACCCCCCGCCACTGCCCCTGCCCACGAGGGATGGAGCGGAGGAAACCTCCGCTGGTCCCAGCGACCCACAAGTACCAGCTGGGATCTGACACAGGAGCGCTCTGACCTAACGTCATCCTTCGCTGCCTGCTCTCTGCTCAGCGCTTATGCTTCTCTTTTCTCTCTTCTCTTCTCTTCTCTTCTCTTCTCTTCTCTTCTCTTCTCTTCTCTTCTCTTCTCTTCTCTTCTCTTCTCTTCTCCGTTTTAGGCCACGTCATTGTGCTTGAGCTGCCCGTGAGTCCCAAACGAAGCTGCCGTGTTGAGGAGAAGACATGACTGTCAACGGCGTGGATTTTTGTCTGTCCAGAACAATTCTGGTATTGCCTGTGTAGGAGCACTGTTCAACACCAATGCCCCAAATTTTATGAAGGGTTTGCAAGTATTTCCCTAAACGGAGCACAGCATTTTTCTATCCAACCATGCTTTCTTATACATAATGTTATTCCCTACCAGGCAGGCACTCTGCACTCCCGGAGCTGTCAGACACATCAGCAAGTCGCTGGGAACTACCAAACTGTCTCTCTCATACTCTAATCTCGAATGTTTGTAACTTCTGTCATCCAGAAACGTCTGTCTTGTTTCTCACAGCTTCTTTGCACAAAACACATTCCACTTCAGTATTCAGCAATACTCCTTTGTGAGCTCTGTTCACGTTCTCTGTATACAAATCTGTATATGTATATTTTAGTTTGGCAATGGAGTTGCACAAGACAAATGAAAGCCTTGATATATGGTAGCTGACAGATGCCTGGACAACATGATGAATGCTTCGGCTGAAGTCTGTACTCCGTACACTTTTTGCATGGCTGGCAGTTTTGAACTTGGAGGTTAGCTTGTGTGTTATTCACAAGCGTTTTCAAGCAGCTGCTTTCTCATAGGAAAGCTGTATATATAGTTTCATAAATATGGGAGGAGGGAGGATGCCTGAAATGGTTGGAAAGACTGGCAAGATGAAATATTGTTGAAAATAAATCCTACTTGGGCACACTAGCAGTAAAAGATGATCTAGCCTTGGATGCCTCTATCTCCCCATAAGAAGGACAAAATCAGAATAAAATAGGTGAATAAAATGAAAGATAATAGGCTGTCTTCAGTTGTTGTTACTGCGTACCCCTGATAAAGCTACTTCATGGAGAGCAGACAGAAGACTGATACCTTTAACAGACTTTCGGTAGGTCAACGGTAAGTTCTCAACCACATAACAAATGAAAAGAAGTCAACTGATTCTGCACTGCCTGGCTACCTTAACGCCTATCACAGGTGACCAGCTACGTAGCTATAAACTGTCAGTAACCTGATTCATATACTTATGGCTGAAGATGCATATATATGGGAAATCCTGATAGAGCAGAGGCTTAAAATGGTGATGGAAAATGAGAGTGATGCCTTATTTATAATAATAAAAAAACCCCACCAACAAAAAAAAAGAAAAAGGAAGGCTAAAAGAAGATGTTTCTGTTGTTAGAAAGTTATTAACATTCAAGGATCTTAAACTGAAAGATTTCAAATTTCACAAAGCAAATAATCTCAAAACTGCCTCTTTGAGTTAAAGTACATGGAAGGGCACTAGTTTATTTTATATGGTTAACACACTGGAATCATTCTCAATTAATACAGTGTGTCCTTGTTACAAAATAGTTGTTTATTTGAGTCTCAGCCAAATATAGCATCAAATGCATAGAGCACAGGGTTTAAATATGAATATATACCCCCACTGCGATGCTTTGCTCCCTGAGACTTTTGGGTACAAGGTCAGCAGCTGATAAAAAAGCAGTCTGGAGATGCTTAATTTAAAACTACGGAAGTGGCTCGAAGAATAGGGTGACGGCACCGAAGGCCGCTGGCTGTAGCGGAGTACTCCTGACCTTGATGCTCCTTGTGAAAGACAGAACGGGGGAGCGAGAGACCGAATGCGCTGTATCATCATGCAGGGCTTTTGTTAGACTAAACAGCCAGGGCAGCAAGCAGTTCTAATTTTAAAATCACACTGGAGGACTAATACTTAATAACGTAGCCTGGCTGTGCTCGACACTAGTGCAGTACCTGGCGAATGCAGGCTGATGGTCAGCCCGCTGTAAGAGCACTGCAGAGTTTTGCGACATGATTTTTTATTAGTGGTGTAGAGATGTCAATTTATTTTGACATAATTAAGCCCCTACGCTGAAATTGTAGTTAACTACCCAAACCAATTTCTAAGTGTATCCCTTGGGCACGGATAGATGGATATTGCAGGGATGTTATTACAGAAGGGTCACGCAAAGTCAAGATGCTACTGATATGGGCTTTTCTTCTTTTGCTGCAAGTTTTGGCAGTGCACAGCAGCCAGCTGAAGACGCTCCTGCGTTTCGGTGTTACCAACAAAAGCAGGACTGCGGGGGTCTGATGCATGCCCGTTGCAGGGTGAGTTTTCTCCTGCACCGAAGGAGTTTGTTTCTGCTGGCAAGAATGCAGGGAGGCCAGGGAGGCACTGACGAGTTTGGATGTACGTTGACCCTGGTCAACGTGAGACTGAAGCACAGAAATTACTGCTCCGTCTGGTAGATAAAGTTCCCATTCTAGAGAGATTTAAGAATCTGCAAGAATTCCTGTTTTAGCAGTATCAGCCAGGAAGACATCTGTTAACTGTGACATGTTGTTTCCCTCCTCCCCCTGCCCCCCAGCATGAAATTCTTCTACCTCTTACTGTTTATATTGCGGTGGAGATTGTAGGCTCTCCTACAAAGCCAACATAAAGCAAAATAATTTCTCCGGGGTAGGCCAGAATTTAAATATGATTAACACAATTAATAGAAGCCATAGAGTTTGTGTTGGGAAAGTACTGAAGCTGCTTTTTCAGAATAATTCCCTGACATGCTGTTATGGGTATTACTTTTAGAAATGTAACAGGGCAGTATATACCCTTTCAAGCTAGGAACTTTGCTGTAAAAAAAACCCAAACCGAAAGCACTTCTCCTTCCCCACAGCTATCTTCAAGGAGGAAGCTCAGCTACTCCTTGAAAACAGCTGAGGACTTGCAGTTAAAAATCCTCTGCGAGTCAGGAATAATTCAGCCCAGTAAAGTTACAAGACTATAAAGCCAATGTCAGTGATGATAAACTCAGGCTCCAGAAAAATGGAGGGAACTGCATGTCGCATATGCTCGAGAGCTAACTGCACGTATTTTAGAGTAAAATCCAAGCAGGACCACACGTTTTGCCTGTCCTATGCCTCAGGATAAAGCCTGTGGTGTTTAGTGATGCAGCATTCAGAGAGACCTCAGCGGAGTTTTACCAGCGGAGAAATCCTGGCCTGCAAAGCATGAGCCGGGCTCCCAGGAGTAACGTCGGTGCATGTAGCCCTATTCCGCAGTCAGCGCTGCAGCCCAGCACCCAGCCTCGCTCATCCACACCGCCGTATGTTCACACTCCCCTCGCACACCTTCTCCCCCCCTAGTTGCTCTGACATCCCTAAGGGGCGGGGGGAAATACCTGCAAGCTTGCAGCTGCCAAGCATTAATGCTAAATGCTGGCCAAGTAACAAAACTTTAATTACAAGCTGCAGCTCTCCACACACACCAAAATGTTCAGCGCTGACATCAGAGCCGCTCTCAGCTGCTCCGGCACTTGCAAGAGGCAGTAAATTACAGCTGTATTCCGCTCAGAACCAGAGACTGGTTTCAATCTGTGTACAGCAGCTCTACAGCTCCACGGTGATTTGGCAGAGGTCTCTCAATACCGCGATGGCTGTGCACACTCAGGAAAAAAACACAGGTTTCTCGCTGGCCTCAGACTGCAATTTGCTTTAATTGCAGCATACACTGATTTTTATATTTGGGGAAGAAAATGACTTGAAATTACAGCCTATTATGCTCCTGTTCACACTGATGTGAACTGCAGGGAGGGGGAATGTCAACTGAGTCCGGAAAGTCTAATATGGATGTGAGTAGAGTCTCCTACATAGCCAATACGGCCCTATATTCACCAGCTCGACGCACGAGCCCTCCTTACCCACAGCCCGAGTTGCAAAATCCTATTTAACCTGCAAGCTCCCAGACACTCCGACACTACCTTTTCTCCCTTCTCGCAGCTGAAGGAAGCACCAGCCCCTTGTGAAATCTCTCAGACAAGCCCTGAAGAACAACCACCCATTCTTCAGTTTCTTGCAAAGCTGTGCAGCTCCTGCGTGGCATCACAGCTATGCTGCTTCGACCAGGGGCAGGCAAAATCCTTGGACAAGAGAGCTCTCGGCATGTGCCAGCTATTCCCACCAACAAAAGAAACACAGCACTTCGTGTCCTTCAGCCCTTTCTTAGATTAGTGCCTGCCTTCAGAGAGGGAGACGCAAGTGCTGCAGACCCTCAGGCAGTGCTGAAGAAGTGATGGCTGGAAAGCAAATTCAGGGGGAAAAAAAAACCAAAATGTGAAATAAGGCATTTTCCCAGACACAGCAGTAATTAACCCGTAGAGAAAATGAAAAAGCAGGGAGACCCTTTTCAATGCAGATGTACTCTAGACAAACAATGACGCTGATTTTAACAACTGCCCTTGAAGTCCATTTTTCACCTTTAAAGCATCTAATCATACCTCTTTCACAATGGAAATCCCCAGTCGGCTCCTTATTGCAATAAAAGTACATCAAAATGCTGTGGTTAACCAGCATATGGAAAAGAAGGGCATCGAACACCCGCTCCTGGGCCTCGGAGACTTCCTCTACAGGACACTATCCTGGCTGTCCTATTTTGACTTGCCCAACCATGTCCATCTCAGCACCAGGTTGAAAAGGGATCAAAGACCTCAGGTGATCCTAGAGGACTCAGATTGCCTGGCGCACGTTCGCAGCCTGAGGAAAGTTGGAAACAGAACCATGGCTGCTAAAGCTATGTTCACTTTGGAAGCCAGTTAACAACATCTTTCTGTTTGAGGGAAGACAGTTCCCTGTCCACGACAATAACCATATCAAAACCTAATAAATATTTTCCCACCCAGATGTAGCTGCCATAAAAGGTTGACACTTTGTGGGTTGGCAGCCAAAAAATAACTTGCTAACCCTGAAAGTAAAACTGGCTGAAAGTAAGCAGAGGACATACTGGACTTCCCACTTGAAAATTTAGCACAAACACAGCCTCAGGGCTTGATTAAGCCTTTCTGTGCAACAGGCAGAACACTCCTGCCAGCAAGAAGATAAGCTTCAGTCTACATGCAACACGTAAAATCCATTTATTTTGAAGAAGGAGCACCCAAGAGCCCTATTATTAAATAAAGACCAGGGCGGGGGGCAGAAAAGAACCTAAAAAGACTGTATCTTTACATCCATTAGTAGTTTCTTAAATCATATCTGTGTTCCAAGTTAAGTGAGGACACAGATGACATTTTAGACCTCAGTGTTTCAAATCCTATCCTATTTGTATATAGGTAAGAGTAATGGGTCACCACTTGGCGGGGGGGGCAGGGGGGAGAAGAAGCTTTTTGCTGCCTACTACTACTTTAGATGTATAATTCAGACAAATACGTGCTCACATGCATATGACGGCACTGCATCTTGCAAAGTCCTGCCAAAATAGCACACCGAAGTCGACAGACTTGGTGCAACCCGAAAAAGGCTACGTAAGTCCCTCACCACAGAAAACATTGAGTTAGAGCACAGATCAAGGAACAGTTATGCATCGGTATTGTTACAGGTTTGGATATAGTGAAAAATATACAGGCTCTGCTCGTAATTGCTGCAATTAAAGGAAGGACTATCCCATGGTGAAATAAATACCTGGGAAACAAACACTCTACTAGACACCAAAGCGCTGTTCCAAGGAGTGAATGATAAGCATCAAGACACAATGCAGCTTCATGACTTCAGAAAAACCCTAATGGGCATCCTCCTATTTTGTAATAGATGCCAATTAGAGGAAGTATAAATTTTCCTCTGAATGCGAGAGAATGAACGCATTGTTTGAACAAGCCTTTCATCTAAAGCATTTATGAAATACAGCGGTAATAAAAGCATTTACTTTTGTAATACCTCCACGAGTTTGTTTTTACATGTCCGGGTAAGTAACTATCATTTAGAACAAAGCATTTCAAACAGCTGTTATTAGTAGCTTAAAAATAATAATAGTCTTCTTAAAATATGGCCAAATATAACCTCAACCTTCAAAATATTGCTACCAAAATTTATCTGTGCTACACCTAATTTTGCGTATCACTTACCATATACGAAGGAAATATTAAAACCCGCTTATGTTTGCCACATGGCCATTGGGGATCATCTAAAAGATTTGGGTCGTATTCAACAAAGTCTCCCAGGTCGCTACCTATAAAACAATGGTAAATATAAGAAAGGAATTCATTACATCAAGAAATCTCTGGACTTAATGGAAGTGGCAAATGAGTTCACAACTAATGCACAAATGATCTTCATGCAAGATTTCTGAAAGAGTCAAAAGATTTCTCTAAATCTTGAAAACTCTACTAATACAATTTGCAAAGATATGGAGGACCTACAGCTTATGGAGGACCTACAGCTTACGAATTACCTGGTAAATGTGAATTTAGGGCTTAGAGAACTGCAAAATTATATAAAGCTCCACAATGACTTTTATTCCCGGCAACAAGTTTTCATCTGTTTATGCAGATGTTTTCATTTGTTTCATTCAACATGCCAAAATATCTTAAGCATATAGTGCTTTGGCTTGTGTTTTGTGCCGGGTTTTGTAAACACAGCCCTTTCCAGCCTAATAAAGGTCACAAGTATGATTTACACCTTCAGCTTATGACTACTGTGTTGCCCCTGTAAATTTTCCATAGCAAAGGAAGGTAATGACGAGCCTGATGCAGGAGGAACAAACAATGCCGGTGACAAGAGGAGGCACGCCGAGTGCCATCAGGGGCTGTCAATATGACCAGCAGTCTTGTTTACTTAACTTTCCACCATCCATAAGCCAGCTTTGCTAAACAAACAGGGAACGAGCTCCGTTTCACCCACAACATGAGACTGTATTTTGCTTAATTTAAGCAAAAAAGGGGGCTAAAACATGACATATGTCCGTCCTTCACAATACCTGCCTATCACCAGGCTACACAAGGATATTAAAACAAGCTTCCTGAGAAGTTACCTGCATCAATGCTCCCCTGGGTGCTGTTAGCTCTTGCCAAAGAAAGGCTACGATGGCTTGCATTGCGAAATTGGGAGAAGGATGAGGTGGAGTCTATCGTGTTTCTCCGAGTTCCCAGAGCGTTGGTGGGAAACAGAAACTGTGTATAAGAAACCGTCTAAAAAGAAAGTCAGAGTGGACAGTTAGTTACTATCAGCCCAGCTCGGCTGCAGCAGGATGCCTTTGGTGCATCCCAATCGGAAGCAAGGGAAGCCAAATTAGCGAAGGATTTTCTGGATTTAATAGTTAGGCACAGATGAATAAACACCAGTCACCTACATTTGCTTCAGTGCAGCCAGTTTATCCATGCAAAAAAAGCTTTTGCAAAGGCATTAATTCTTCAACAAAACAAAACCACAAACACACACACACAAGCTCTAATACACTGGATTTACAAAATCCTACTCAAGGGTCAGATTTAAAAATATGTCAGTTTGGTTGGGTTTTTTTTCAGTGGGCCTTCTCTGTAGCAGGTTTCAGCTGCTTCTTTACTGAAACAGCATCATCTATACGGGCCCCTCAGCACAGAGCTGCCAGAGGCAAATCACTTGAACGTTGCTAAACTTAAGCACTTTCGCTGGTATTTTTCTCCTTTAGGATTTTGTCTGGCAGAGTCTTACTGGTGTCATAAGCGAGCTCCAGTTTATTGCAATGGTTGTGGGAGATCATTTACGCCCTCCCAACATGGACTAAGTGTGAATGAGTAACTTGTGACAAAATTATTTTTAGAGCGTACTGATTCTCTGCTTGTACCCTTGGCCAGGAATAGGCTACGCCTTGCTTCTCGTAGGTTTATTTTCCAAAAATAACATTTTATATTGAAGAAAAAAAATGAGTCTCAGACTCTAGACTGGTTTATGAGGAGGTCAGAATAGGTATCAAATAAAACATGCGAGCTTTCATTTATTTATAAGCAGACAGATTGTCCTCAGGAATTTACAGCCTGTGGTCTGGCCTGACACCTGGTTAGGTGAGCACACCATGTGTAGCAGCATTGACCTAGGGCCTTTAAACCCACATATGACAGCAGACTGGGTAAACTGAACTGTAAAAGGTAAATCAGGCTTTCAGCAAAAAATTATTTCATTTATGATTAAAATTGTCTCTCCTCTATGTATTTCTTTAAAACGGATCACTTTCCCTAAGGATTCATAATTGCTTATTCTATTCAAGTGAATGCACTCTTGGAATATTGCAATACTCATCAGATTTGTACTACTGTCTTCCCGCTCGTTGGAAAAATATACTGTTAGGCAAAATTTATTTTATTAAATAAAGTTGAGAGCAAACAGAATTACAGCTGTTTCTCACCAGAAATTATTTTCAAGCCCCTGACAATATACTCTGCAGTGATACCTCCTGCTAGAGCCAGGGGAAGGCTGCACGATTCAGTAATGCCTTACAGACTCAGATGTTGCCAGAGGCCAATTTCTTCAAGGAGACACAGTTGTCTGCATTGCCAGCTTGGGCAGTCCTCCTGAATTTCTGCTAAGCTTATTTACAGTTTGCACATACTGTGCTTTAACTACTGTGTTACACTGCATGTTGTAATTAATGTTTATATTTGTGCTTGTTATTAGTTAAGACATTTTTTCCCTTATTGCATAAAATCTAAGGGAGTAGGAACTGAAGCATCCCCACCTTCCCATCCGCTCCAAGCTCCACACCTTCAAGACCAATTATCTCTTTCAGACACACTCCAGTAGAATGGCACTGGCGTCCACCATCCAGCTTCATATCCCTGGGAAACAGAAACCGGAGCAGAAACAGCTCTTAATACACACGCCTTGTTCACCTTCCACCACCCAATGCTGAAATAAGTTAGCAGCATTAATCCAAACATACCAATGCAAAGCACAGACCAGACAACTTTTCCTACAGGCAGCACTTCTGTTGTCTAAAATACGTTACAGAGAAAACCCCCACTTTGTTCCAGGTTGCACCTCATACACCACCTATGGTGCAGAGCAAGGTTCCCCATCATTGGGTGCCTCTGACAGAACCTGGCACTGGGAAGGAACTGGAAGTCATATACACTTCAGGTGAGATCAAACAATCCAGCTTGAACACTTGACTGCCACGTATCCAGAGCTGGACGCTCCCAGAGGACATACCCATGTCCCCCTGTGCCGTTGGACAGAGGCAATTGCCTGTGAAAGCCTCTGGGAGGGATTCCTGCTCCTCCGAGCACAGGGGAGTGCCCAAAGCCCAGTGACCCTCCTGCCGGAGGCCGGCAGGAGAAACCCAGCTCTCCATTGCCTTGGGATGGAAACTTGGGGATCTACTTTAGCAGGACTGACCCACTCAGCATCTTGGACGTAAATGAGACGCCTGAGACAACCAGGCTGTATCCCATGCTTTTGCCTCACGATCAAAATGGGAGCGAAGGTAAGAAAGACTATGAGCGAATTTGTGCTCCGCAAAGGACAGCTGAACACAACTCCAGAGTATTTATCTCGCAATATTTTCCTGGCTGATTTCTGCTGAGGTCCAAGTGTGTGCTTAAAAATCTGTGTGGGAGAGATGCTGACACTGAGGCAGGGAGAAGCCCTGCAGGCTTTTCACCCGATTGCAGGGCTGGGCTATCTCCTACTGTGTCTCTGCAAACCCTGTTTTCCTTTCCAACCTGTCACTCATTTTATTTCTCTGAAACATGGCAATCGGTGAGTCCCCAATAAATCATGTACCTTACTGCTGGAAAAATCCAACACGTCTATCTGCTGGAAAACATACTTCTGCGACAAAGGAAAAGACTGTATCAAGTTTCTAATCCCAACAAAGTCCTCTTCGTTTCTTGATTGGGGTTCACTTAGCACAGTGTCACATTATCATTCTTATTTCCTGATATCACGTTACTGAGGGGCTGGACAAATAATTATGTAAAAATAACCCTCTGTCAGAGGCATGCGATTAGCCTCTCCGCTCTTGCGCAGAACTTGCTTAAAGGAACTATTTCTCATAGAGACAAATGCCAAATAGTAATCATTTCAGCAGGTCTCATCTATGAAACAAACACACAACCTGAGGAAGCCCCCAAACCCCAAAATGAAAAAAAATATCTGAATTACCTGAAATAATATCAGAACAGTTTAGTTTCCTTCCACTCAAAACCTTACAGACATAGAGTAAGAAATAATGCCGCTACGACTTTGAAAACAAGTCACGGAGAAATTTCTCCATGCAATTAACAGACAAGAATAGATAACTGTAACTCATCAAATGAAAATCCAGCACCCTTTGAAGAGTCAGCACAGCAGCTTTAAAAACAAAGAGCAGCTCTGGGGACTGAAAAGAAATCAGTGCTGTGGGAGCAGGGTCAGTTGGCACGTGTGAGCGCACACGGGAATGATTCCTGGACATTATCTGAAGATCGATGGACATTACTGCCTCCATTTTCCCATCTTTCTGTTGTTTCTAAAGAAGACTCTACCTTCGGGACCCTGTGAACAACACTGCAGTCATTCTCCCTCATCCTAGGTGTTTCACAAGGGCTACTTAGGGTCTTCCCCTCCTCTACATATGCTCTATATTTCTACGTAGCGTGATTGCTTGTGTTGTAAAACAGAGTAATAAAATATTACTGTTTGGAGAGAAACTTGTCCATAAAACAGAAAATTAAACTCCCTCTCTTGAGGAAAATCAGTACTAAACAATGTGCAGTTTCTTATCAGCGTATAAATGGAAAGGCTCATCCTAGCTTATACACATCCTTCTCTCACTGGTTAAAGATCTCGGTGAACACCTAGTAAGAAATTCCTAGGCGACTTCACTGTATCCTTTTTGAGTTCCCTATCGCTACAATCAACAGCAAGCTAGTCAAGTTTTTGCAGGACAAGCCTTGATTTTTTTCCCTCCCTCCTATTACAGACAAAAAGCTCACGAATGCCTCAGCAAAGCTCTTGCTGGCAGAGCAAGCCCAAGGGCTGCAACCCTGCTGCTGGGGGAGCCCCAGCAGAGCTGCTTCCTCCCCACACCCCCAAAATCCCAAGAGCAACTAGGAAAGACCTGGGGGATGCCTCTGCTCTGCCCCCTCCAAACGGGTGAGTCGTGCCTGAGGAACAGTCAGGACGGTTGTTTGGGTACAGCCACCGCACCACTGCTGCCAACCACTGCCACCAAGTTCTTCAGGATGCATGCCCTCGCGTGGCATCACAGTGAATGGGCCCCACGGGACAGGAGCATAGCAGGATAGGCACTTTATATTAAAAAAAAAAATCAAGCTTTCACTGTGTTTAAGTTATTTAAATTATCGATGGGACTGAGGAACTGCAGAAACCAATATCCAGTAGTAAAAGGTGCTTACAAAATGCAGAATAGGAAAGACGGTCCTTGCCAAAGAGGCTCTTAAGTGAAGAAAACTTCCTTCCTCCTCTTCCTCATTTTTTATTTTCCTGTTTTATTTTCCAAAAGTGCTTTTTAACAAAGTTTTCAAGGGATTCAAGCAGACACAGAAAAGCAAAAATAAATCATGGGAACTTAATTTTACTACCTTCACTTTATTTGAGCAGGGAAAGCTTGAGGAAATGAGAAGATCAGGGATGACATTTCCTTAGGAGGCAAAAAACTAGACCCCAGTTTCTGACAAAGCTTGGGGAGTTACCCTGATTTACATCAGTGTCAAGCTCTAGATGGTCTACTCGTGCATGCCATTTCCAGAAAGCTGAGCAATGTTATAAGCTGCACTGAAAACTAAGCATATTGTTTTATACAGGACTGCAGAAAAAAACGAAAGTTTCTCCACCTAACAGAATTCACAGGTTTTCTTGGAACACTACCAGGTGACTTGGGATCCCACATTTGTGGTGGGACGGTGAGAAGTTTTACTGAGTAGGTAGATAATAATCAAACCAGGAAATCTCACCGTGCCTTTTATTAGTTAGGCCAGGATTAACAGAATATAAATTGGATGCTTTTACCTTTGGAAGTACAACATTTCTTTAATGAATCAAACATTATGCTTTGACGTGATCTACAAAGCCCCATGCAAGACTCCTGCTGGGCACTTGCTCTTTAAATGACAACAACAGTTGAACACTTTAACCTGTGAATAATTTAGGATTCCATGAAATATTAAATAGATTTCTGGATACATGAAAAAGCCTTCTGCTTATTGCGAAAAGGAATCTGATCATTGTTATTTAGAGATGTAAGCCTTAAGCATATATTTTAGGCTTAGTGATTCCTGACTGTTAAGATTTATTCTAAAAGCAAAGGCGGTTCATGAGACATCAAGAAAAGATACTGTTCTTACCTGTCACCGTAAATAATTTCTACTTATCGTCTCTGTTTAGAGGGACAAGGACAATGACAGCTTTGGAAAAGACACGCTGCCAGCCAGTCCAGCGGCAGATCTCCCGCTGCCTGAGACTGCCTGCTTTAATTGATTGAGAGCTTTCAGATCCTAATTGCCATTAGTGTTGCTAGAACAACAACTCCAGTGGCAATTTACAGGGAGAGGAGGTGGAAAAACTCCTGGAAAGATGGCTCTAATGGGCCAGTATCCTTTTTCTCTCTCCAAACATATGCAGGTGTCAGCACGTCAGCTCTTGTCCTGATGTTCTGCCCAACATGGAGTAAAAGTTCAAAATTTAAACCTATTACCTTTTGGGGATTCATTGCTTAATTTCAATCTAAGGGAACAGGGCAACTCACAATAATGTGCAACGGTGGCTCTATGAAATTCATACATGAGATGATTTGTTTTGAAATGTCCTGGTGTGGGGAAAAAAAAACACATTTATGTGCCTTTCTGTAAAGCTAATATGCACTTGGTTTTGGTTTTTTGTTCAATTTGGGAGAAGGAAGGAAAATGGGCAATGGTAAAGAAAAGCAGGGATATTTCAGTTTCCCTATTATCGGTTCAAAACAGATAGTTATTCTTTCCCGGGCCTACGGAATGATAAATGTTCAGGAAAGGCGCTCAAGATTGATGACTTAATCAAAATTGCCTCACATACAAAAATCCACTGGGGAAGAATAGCAAGGAACTGGGTAACAAATCTGAAGGACATCACAGAGTATTCTGCTTTGCTGTGTGCATAATTATTGCTACTACCCTTGTGACAATTTAGATGCTCTCATTTCTCCTGTAAATATTCCCCTGTTTTCCATGCTCACTGCAATGCTTGTTACCTGACCTGCCAAATAACTGACAGCAGGGGTGCGGCGTACAAGACAACCTCACCTAAATGCTTCTTTTTGCCTCATTTTGCATATGACTTTCTTACCCAGTTTAAACACTGAAGACGAACAAAGATTTCAGAGTGTAGGTAACGAAGGCCGTTGGGAATGCCTGGCCTGTGAACTCACTGATCATTGTGGCTACGTGTTATTTGGGGTGACAGTATTGAAAACCTCTTGCTCTCAGCATCATTGAACTCATTAGTGTTCTGGCCAGCACTTAGTTAAATTCAAAGCTAAATTCAGCAATGATTTATCTTTAGAAACTGGATGAAGCTGGTTTGTAGCATTTCTGAGAAGGACACAAATTCTTTTTATCTAACGACTTGCTGCTTTACTTCAGAAGAATGGTCCGTTTCCTGGGCTTCAATCCATTCAATTACTCATATTGCATTATTTCCCTTAACTGGAGGCAAGTTTAGTCAGATGAATACCTATACTCTTGTCAAGACAGCAATATTCAGCAGCTATGCCTGCTGCAGGTTAAGTTTCTAACCACTTGATGAATTCAATGCCATAAAGAATAGAAGATGAGGTGAATTGGCCGGTTTTATAAGGACATGCACTATCTGATGCTCTGGATTTTCTGTCCCGTAGCTCATCACGTCCAGCCCCAATGGCAGTCAGTCACTGCGAGCCCAGCAGCTGAGAGTCGAATGTAAGACTAGCCATGTTGCAGTGCCGCATCCGCGCGACACCGCCAGCTCTCCTCCTCCCCCGGGTCCTCTAGATTCATCTTCTGGGCAGGACTTCACAGGAACTTGGAAGCTCTTAAAAGGCTCTTACAACATCACAAAATAAAATATCATCAGAATAGGTATGATTTCAATCTGTGAATGTTTTTGCCATTAACAAAAACAAGCCTAGAAAGTCCCTTTTCAAAAACATGTTTTTAAATTATGAACCATAATGATGTGTGCCAAAGAAAAAAAACCCACAACACAACAGAACTATAAATCTAACTAACTGCACTACCTTCTCTTCCTGGGGGGAAAGACAATACGGTACCTTCTTCCTCCTTTATAACACCTCTAACAGTGACAGACTTACATTGCCATCACCTTTTTTGAAAACGCTTAGGCACCTTAAAAACGAGAACTGTATTGCTCTCAGTTGGCTGCAAGCATACGCAGAGCCTTTCTGCAGGCCACCATGACCTGCAGGCCACATGGAGCAACTCCGACAACATCCATGGGAACTGCCAGAGTCATACCATCTCATAGGAAGTTGAAGGAGAAGTGGTGCCTAGAGAAGCTCCAAGAGCAGGCAAGCAATGGAGAATGGGTTCCCTTCTTCCCCTGCCCAGGAACTTTGCCTTTTCCAGGGTAGCTACCTGGAGGCAGAGCTGAACCTGGTCCTTCTCCATCCTGGCTGGGGTCACACAGAGGGTCCGCAGACTGCCCTTGCACAGACCATGCTAGGGAGTGGGGTGGGCAGAAACCTGCAGGCATGTTCCCTGTGCTGACTGCAAGGGAGAGCCTGGCCGTAACAGTTCCTTTCTGGGGACATGCACAGTGACCCTAGCACGTGGAGCATGACCTGCCTAATGGCTAAAAAGCTAACATCTGCTTTGTCTGATCCCCAGCTCCTGTCTCAAAGGGCTGAAATCCAATTCACCTCAAACCATCTGGAGCCCACCTCCAAATGAACAATTCCTTCAAGTCTTGTTTAATCCATCTGCAAGCGGCTCCACTCTTTGGTCTGCCATGAAATGAATCCCCTCTGAGGGCCCAGAGCAGGTCAGTATGAGCTGAGTGTGTGTCTGTGGTGGGGCAGCTATTTGCTAGTGAACCTCTGAGGCATCTCCCCCTGTCCTGGAAGAGGAACAGCAGCAAGGCTCAACTCCACTTGCTGTGAGCTTCCACCGTGACAATCTTTGACAAAGGAGGTGTGAGCCACAGCAGCTCAGGGGTTGCACCAGGTGCACCTCTGACAACTGTCATTACCTCCCATTTTCTGCCCATCTGCATAACTAGATGGAGATTAATTCTCATCTCCTGCAAGGAAGAATAAAGTGGATGCTGAGCCAGAAATCCATTTTCAATACCCTTCACAAAGTAGCTCTTCCATCTTTTGGAGTATTATATTTAAATAAGAAAGAGGAACTTGAAGAATAGTATCAGCATAACATTCGTAGAATCATAGAATCATTACATATGATGCTTCAAATTTGTAGGTATTATTAAAGAATACTGTGGTGTCAACATGATCCATAGTATAACATCAGTGAATGATGAGAAAGGAGAAGAGAAACAATTTTTATAAAGCACAAGTATCTCTCCACAATGCTAAAAAAGGTTCAGTAGTCACTGCTGCATCTCCTCGTGCATGTGTTTTGTTTGTTAATGTTACCACAAAATCTCTGTGGTAACCTCATGCATGTTTCACAGGTGAGCAGGATTTTGTTCAGCAGAAAAATTCAGATCATGAATACCCTTTAGCCATGAAAATTTCCAATACATTGAAAAAAAAGAGTGGCAACTGCACAACCGATCCTGCAGTACCACCAGCAGCCCTTGAATTGCCTCGCCTCTAACACAATGACTTTGTATTTCATAAAAACATAATCAAAGCCAAGCATTCAGACAACATTATCAGTGTTGCTGAATCCTGCAGGTGCTACCTGCCTCTGCAGATCAGCCTGTAATGATAATGATAGTTTGTGTGCGTGTCTGTTAATTTAATAGAAGAGGCAATAACACTGTTACAGTGCTCTTCAGTAGAGGGCAACCCTCTCATCACTGCCCTTAACTGCCACTAAACCCTGCGTAGGGTCTGATGACTTTGGGTTGTAACACTGCAGGACGCTGAGGGCCAAGGGAAGCCAGCAGGCAGGATACCCAGTGCCTCTTTCAGCTCCTGACTTGCAGTACAACCTTCCTTACACTGCTTTCACCTGGCTATGTCTGCTCTGCTGGTCTAGATAGGGGGAGAAAAGCAAGCTCCGGTCCTGCCCATTACCCTACTCTTGGCCACGGAAACAGGTGAAGCTGTGCCTTCATGCCACCAGCAAAGATGCGGGCAGTCTTAACGTAGCCAGACCCAGAGAGGAGAACTTATGGCCCAGATCCACAAAAGTACCTGCCCCTCAGTGACTCCAGCAGGAGATAACGCATCTCAAAACTTTTGTCAATTTCGTTTTAATTCTCCCCTTTTCCCTTGCACAAAAGCACTATAAGCTAGAGCACTAGGTTTCCATCAGATACAAGGTACAGACAAAATTTTGAGGGCAGAAAATTCTAGTGATTACTTCTGCTCATGACTTTTTTCTCCCCACCACGTCACTCTTTGCTTTGTACTTTTCGCTTCTCTTCAGCATAACAAAGAAAACGAGACAAAGTACTTCCCCTGGCACACCGTGTCCTTCCTTCTCAGCCCCAGCAGGTACCACCAGATCGGCCTTCCGAACCACAGGTAGCAAAACCTGCCATTCATCACTGGCAGCCTCTGTGCCGCTCTGGAGTACGTTTCCCTTGAAAAGCCTGCTGTCAGCCGCACTCCAGTGAGCCGGCAGCTGCCTGGCTGCCGGGGAGGGGGATTTAGGAAAGATATTCCAGGGGACAGCTCAAATTTCATCCTCTTGTGTAGTTCCGTGGCTCTCCTCCCCATACTCTCCAGACTTCCATTGGTATTTGTACAACCACTTAAAAACACAGTTTGGGGGCTTGGGGAGGGTTCCTGCTTGACCTCCGTATGGAAGGTGGGCAAGCAAGGGCCACAGGCTAGAGTACATTGCTTGCACCTCGTTGGTAAGGGGCGATGCTGCCCCATCCACCCTGGCCAAGTATGCAGAGTTTAACTGTGTCTGCAGGAACTGCCTTTCAGATCGTTTTTTTAAGTGGATCTGTTAGCACAGTTTAGCTGCCAGCATCGATACAGTAGAGCTCTTCAGTGCTGCCTACAACATAACAGGGGCTGGCAGCCTCCCCAAAACACAGCTGTGCCTGGAGATTTCCTCGCTGGCCGCAGTGCCCACGTGTTGG
The DNA here is from genome assembly GCF_000699105.1 of Pygoscelis adeliae. Classification (NCBI taxonomy): domain Eukaryota; kingdom Metazoa; phylum Chordata; class Aves; order Sphenisciformes; family Spheniscidae; genus Pygoscelis; species Pygoscelis adeliae. Next base: position 8,452,754 of record NW_008825498.1, read on the forward strand.
AGCAGAGGTGGAGAAGCAGCAGCAGCTCCACCATGTGCTTCTCTCACATGGAATAGTCCCCCCTGCATGCACGTCCACCCCGCTCCCCAGCTCCTGCCAGGACTTACTCCAGTTTAATTGCTGACGTGCCCAAGGTTCCTGCAACGATTTGTTTCTTTTCCTAAACTATTCAGTAATGTTTGCAGAACGTAAACCAGTTAGGACATCTTGCCCGGGGACAGACATCAGCAAACCAGAGATTCAGAGGAAGCAAAGCTAAAGGATGCTGGCACTACAGTACTTCAACAGGGTACCAGTGTCTCTCCCCCCTCCTACCACACATCCAAAATGTGCAGTGAAGTAAGCAAGCACTTGTGCAGCCTGAACAGAGTGGCTACGGTTTATGCTATACTGCCTCATCTGTTCTTTGCACCAGCTGTTCCTGGAAGGAGGTGCCACTGAATTGTTTCTCTCTTCCTCTGATGCTCTGGAAGAAAGACAGAGGGCATTTTTCTTAATCTTGGCTTTTTAGCAAAGGGAACAGGACTGGATTGTTTTGCACTGGCACTTGCTACCTTCTCATCCCATGCCCTTCTTGCTGCACATGCATGGTACAAGACATTACATGCTGAAATAATATTTACATTTGCAGCTGGGCTCATTACTGCTGTAATTTAGAAGGTATAACCAGTCATCAGCATTTCAAAATATATTCAATTTTCAAGAAAGAGGCAATTTCCACAGGGCAATGACCATAAATGAATGACAGTGTACCCAAGAAGAATGAACAAAGCTGCCAGTCTGTCAAGAATTTGCCTGACACGTCATCCCAGTTTAATTAAGGGAAAAAATTTACTGTAAGAGACAGGAGAGCAAGTCAACTCTCCTACAAAGGTGCCTCCTTTCCTTTGTGCATTAAAAATAATCTCTCTTTGTTTTGAATTACTGATGCACAAGCAGCTTGTGGCAAATCATTCTCCAGAATTAAATAGATGGCTGAAAAATACGAGCCAAATTCATCCTTTATGCACTGGAGAAATTTGACTCTAGATGATTTGTGGGTCTTTCAAACTCACCTCAGTGTATCAACTAAATATTTTCCCCAAATTTTGTGCCCTGAAGGCACTGAGACAACCCCAACTACAGGCAACTCTCAGCTCTCCGGCGAGCGGCTGTGGTGGCCACGCTTCACTCCTCTGCCCCAGAGGCACGGAGCTGTGGCCGACCAGCACTGCCCTTCCCAGCCCTGCCGCTGCGCCTCTGAAGGCACCCCAGCAAGCTGTGCCCCAGAGCCTGCCAGACAACATCTCCTAGCCAAATCCAGTTTCTTCCATTTCTGCAGTTTCAGTGCAAGAGCAAAAAGCTTTCTCAGTCTTTGGAGAACTGCTTCAATCCGAATAAACTTTTCTATCAGAGGTCTAGTGTCTCAGCACGTCAAGGGATGCAAGGCAGCTCCACGGACATTGCTTACACCAGCTAAGAACCTGTATGGTATTATGGCCAAAATAATCTGTTTTCACTGACTGAATGATCTGACTAATGGATAAATGTACAATAAAAAGGTATTATGTTTAAATCCAAATATTTCTCTATAGTTCTGGAAATCTAGATGCAGTAGCATCATGTTTGCGTGAAGAATGAGAAAGCTAAGACTGCTTATAAAATAAAAGTTGTGCTGTCTAGAGTACCTGTTTTGTCAAACATGAGTTAAGTCAGAAGAAACAACAAAAACAGTGCATTTTTCAAGAACATTGATTTCAGGGGGGTAGTTTTCTCCAGTTTAATAATCAAAGATACCACAACACATATAAATAAACTGGGGACTGAGAGCTGTAGTTTTACGCTGGTAATGTTCCACAAGGCAAATATATCTAAGTGCATTTATCTCTTCTCAGAGTAGACAGGTAAAAGCATTAGCCTCCATCATGCTGTTGTCCATTATCAGGTCTACATGCAGGCCCAGAAAGACTATGTAGTACATGTATAAATATACATACCCGACTTGGGTACAGTCTCGATATGGCAGCACTGAAAATATGCTACAGAAGGATCTTCTGCTGCTGATAAGGACTATTCTAAAATATAAAAGAAAATAAAAGAAATCAAAGACTAAAATTTAAAAATCCCACCACAATAAGCAAAGCAACAGATGTTACCGTTGAGGAATTCATAATCATGAACCTTCCATCACGGATGATTTCTCCCTCCTCTTTTTTATCTCACAGGTAGGGTATCGCGCTACTGAGTCTTCACAGAAGTGCTGAAGCCTGTGCTTCACCACAACCTGTACCCATTACACAGCAAATGAGTAGTGGAGTCCCATCCCCTCTGCAGCCTTTCTAGGAAGACTATCTTGAATACATCACTTGGAATCCAGGATAGATGTTTTTCTAGCGAAAGGAGTCCTAGTGAAAGGAGCCCACCCCGAGAGGCAAGGAGCTGTTCTCACAACTCACCACTATGGCTGAAACTAAACTGACAATTCCAGCAGCAACCCAGGTGATACACACCAACAACCACCTGTGATGCACACCACAACTCTGTGGCTGACTCGGAGTCTGCGTTTATCGGACAAGAATTTCCGGCTGCTGGTCATGACCCTTCTCTGCTAAACCAAAGGACTCCCTTGATTTTCAGCTTCCTGTTCCTGAAATAGCCCAATTCATGGATGAAGTCAAAGTTCGCTATTATCGTAAGCTTTCAGATCCTTTCACTGTTTTCCAGGTTCCTCCTCGAGTCTTTTCCAGTTTTTCCCCATCACCCTTCTTGGTCTCTGGGCAGCATCACTGGCCTCAGCAGTTGCACAGATGGCAGATAAAAACATCACATCTTCCAGTCTTACCTTTAAGATCAGTGTCTAGCCCTGATGACCCACCAGCCTCTGCGCTCAGTAATCACATCAGCCCTCTTGGTTATGATGTTGCATTGACACTCAGGCATGACTGATCCCACAGCTCCTCGCCCCTTCTCCTCCAGCGCCACGTCTATCCCAGTCACTACCTGTCAGGGCTGAATCCCTCCTGTAAGCATGGCTTGCTTTCATTCCTTATAGGCAAGCAGCTCAAGATTTGGCTACATGAAAGCATACATTATCTGCCTGCACAGAGCTTATCTCAGAATCCAGGCCACTCTTACAGCAAACGCCTTGGATTTTTAACCAGTCTCGAAATCTCTGCATCATCTGCAAAGTCACTGTGTGGCATTAAATCAAATACCTTAGAGCAAGCGATCTGTTTTACAGCCACACTATTATCTTTAGCCATCAAGCTCTGACATATCATTAAGCAACATGAAAACCACCTTGAGGTCAAGACCCACTTTCCATAAAACTGCATGGACTACCAATAGCTACATTACTATAGTTTTGGGAGATGCAGATTGGCAAGAAGCCAAGAGAAGCTTGATCAAGATGCAAGATATAAAATGCCAATAAATAACTGATTGTTTATAAATATAAAATATATTTATATTTATATTTATAAATATACCCTCTTTCTCAGGACACCTCTTTTCCCTCAGGACACCGACAATTGTACAATTGTACAACGTACACTAAAAAGACCCTTCTTCCCTCTAAAGTTGGCCAACAGGCTGCATCCCCTCAAATTCCTCTAAGACACGGTGATAGCAATTCATGCCATGTTCTAATCTGATTAGTGTTAGAATTCACTGATGTTTTTACCTTTCTAAAAATCTCCAGTTGTGGTCCAAATGCTCGGACCTACTGCTAGGTTGATTGTCAGGGCTATTGCACTTCCTTGCTCAGCTCTCCGACTTTGGTTTTTCTGATGTTGGGTGCCACAGATCTGTATGTGAGGATTTCACCTGAATTTTTCATCCTTTGTCCTACACTGGTCAAAGTTGGACAACAAACCCTTGCAAGCTATTTTGTTCTTTACTGCCCGAAAACCACCATATGCACCTATAAATCTCATACCAGTTACGCTGTTATTAAAACACTGTTTCCTTAAGGGACCAGCTTAGTCATCGTTCTTGGAAAAGGTTTAGATCCCCAAGACAGCTGCTGCATGTAATGCTTGGAAAAATGCAGAATGATCAATTTTCCTTCTCCTGGATCATTCTGTTATAGCAATCCTATTTTCTTCCTTAAAAGCATGTTTAAAAGCAAAGTGGCATTTACCCTTTAATAAAGGAGGGTTTCTAATAATAAACATGCATACAGTGTTAGGAATTTCTCCTGCAGCAGATAAAGTAGGATTTCATTGTTTGTCTGAATGCTGTAACATCCCTTACCTATGGTAAATATCTTAGATCCTGTAAGATGGTCTCATGGTGCATCAGTAAGTTATAGAGCAGGGGGGGAATAATTTTTCACATTTGAGAAAGGCAATCCACAAGCAAAAAAAACCTGGCATATGATTAATTTTGTGCTTGCCACTGTTTATTGCTGAATGGTTGCTACTCACAACAGCTTGCTTGTTCACTGGAAGCCTTGTTTGCTGATGTATGAAACTTGGCACAGATTTCGAGGCTGACATCAGAAAGCATCTTTGAATTCGGAAAACCACTGTACCCACTAAGCGTATTCCCCCCACTCCCTCTGGTTGCTTCTGGAAATAAAGCTTTTCCACCAATGCCCTAGACCTCCCTAAAAAACCCCCAACTCTTAATACTTAAGAAAAACACACTGGTGCTTCCATGTCCACAAGCAGAGACAACAGTGGGAAGTTACCACAGAAAACTTGCTGTGTGTATCAGAAGGAATCAGACCAGAAAGGAAATAAAAAGCACCAGCCCAGCCTCTAGTTTTTTCAGATTTCCCTCCCTTGGGACCCAAGTATCACCTCTCTTTCCATAAACCGGGGGACCCTCTATTTTACATAAAGATCTCCCAGGCAGAGCAGGAGAGGAACCCACAGCCTCCACTGCCAGGATGCCACAAAACCTCATCTGCAGAGCTGCTGGAGGGGGCTGGTGCAAAACAGCCTTAGGAGCTGGACTGGAAGAGAAGCAGGGAAGGCAGTGGTCAGAAGCTCATCATGGAGGGATAAAACGGCATTTTATTTAGAGGTCTGATGATATGCATGGAAAACAAAAAAATTCTGAGGGCCTGCAATGGTCTGCTGGAGCAGAAAGTCCAGAAACTTGTCACAAAGTATGCTTTGCAGAAGGAGGTGTGGTAGAAGCCTGTTGCTGTTCAAGAAAATCGAATTATTGTTTATGGGAGAAGAGCATTTTCCTGGATTTCAACTCTTCAACAAAGGGCATCTACGACCCTGCGCAGCTCTGAATGAGCTATCTCCGATATCAGAAGCAGCTTGAGTCAAGAGTGGGTTTACGTGCCCTGATTGCCATTGTGCCACCTAGACATGTTTAAAATTACTTCATGAAAAGGTTTTCACTCTCTAATTCTCACATTTCACCAAGAAGTTATACTAATTACTATGGTTCAGAGCAATCATTATTTTGCAAGAGAGCTCTGACAATGCAACTGTCTGAGACTGTAAAAGCTAATCTTCCAATTTCTTTAATGAGGTGTATGCTATGAAACTACAAAAACTTACTGAGCACAAGGCTCTCAACAGAATCAGTAATTCGCTTGACTTGGAGAAGAAGAATGTCTGTTTTCTTTAGCGTCTGTCTAGGTTTGATTGTGTTGCACCAAAAGGCTGCGATCAGGCAACGTGATATACATCATATGTACCATATACATGCGGAATACTGTAGCCTCTCTTCTCATACCTGATTGGTGATGTTTGACTACCAAGGCTTTGCTGCCCTGCATGCTAAGGTGCACACACAAACCATGGATGCTGTCTGGGTAGCAGCCACCATTTTGGAGTCTCCCAAGTTCAAGTTGGGGCTATTGGAAGGTGGCTGAGGGTAATTATGAACTGTGAGGACGCTGCGAACAGCCAACCTCTTAGAGTGCATGTGTGTGCATTTCCACAATTAAAAGGGCAGCAAAAGAGACCTTTCATAGCCTACGGGTGGTGTTTGGCCTTGGCTTAGATCTGTATGCTAACAAAAAAATTGAGAGAGCAATGGCATGGGTGTGGGAGAAGAGCATTGTTTTACTGTTTTTGTATCTGCTATATAGGATGACTCTAGAAATGTTCTTGTCCCATTCTCACCATGAATTGTTTGTTCAGCTGGCTCAGGTTGCTGTTTTGGTGGCCTGTTTCTGCTAGATAGGAAATCTTCTGCTTTACAGTTTATGGAAGATATCACCAATAAACCTGCTGAGTAAAGCAGGTGAAACCACACGCTGGTGGCTACCTATGCCAATTTGTATGTTAGAGTTGACTTGTCTTTTGTCTTTTAATGGGAAAATTTATTTTGTGCTACTTTACAAGACTGCTTTGATAATACAGTCTAAGAAACCTAATTTTCCAGCTCCTTTAATAAGCCACGTCCTACAAGAAACCGGTTTAACCAGTGCACAGAACCATCAACAGGAAGCTTTACAAGGACTAGCTGATAAGCCGTGGTCTGTGTATAGGTGGCCTTTCTCCGTGCTAAATAGCTGAACTCTAATTTTAACCACAGCTGGTCCTGCCTTGCTGCTGGACTGCTGAAGGCTGGATCCAGAGCATCGGCACTCAGCGCGTGCCATCCCCAGGGCTGAGAGGGGAAGAGCTCTCAGTGCTGCAGGACGAGGACACGTCACTTTACAGGTCGAGAGCCGCAAATAAGGCCAGTTACCAGAGAAAGAAGCCCTGAGCTATCATCCACACTGCAGTTTTCTTTGCTGTGACACTCACAGTCATAAGCCACTGAAACAATTACTGAAAGTGCCAGCTATTTTAAAGCCCAGCTATCAAATTCACCACTCAAAAATATATTCTGTATAGATGTTTTCAAAGCTGGGTTCCTCAAGTTAAGTGAAAGGCTGACATGCTGCGACAGAAGGGTCAGGGGGTTTGGGGAGAGCTCAGAGACCCCGACTCCACCGCGGCTCAGCACCTGCATCCTACCACAAGCCACCTAAGACGAGGTCCCGGGCACGAGAAGGAGCCCCAGGAGGGTTTTCTATCCATTACAATACCTGTGCTCATCCATGTCACAGCAAATCGAGGAGGACACCAGCTTTAAAGGTCTTAAGGTACTCAGAAACTCTGTTGATTTTACGATGAACGCATAAAGCAGATCCACCTGAATTTCCAGAGGTCCTTTTCATCCAGAATGCCTACTAACTTCAGTGACTGCAACAGCATCCAGACCCCTCAGAAAAACAGGGTATGCACTCAGATTACTTACTGCTAGACTTATCTGGCCTTAGGGGTGACACAAATTTGACTTTGCATTTTATTTTTAGGTAATATCGCTGTGGCTCTTTGTCCATAGGACAAAAAGCATTTTCAAAACTGTGTATCTTATTCTTATTGTATCTGTGCTCTAGATAAAGGGATCTTTAATATGGTTATGGAAATATTCTGGAAAACTCTGTCTGCTGATAAAGATAAGAAGCCAGCTGAATAACAGAATCTTACTCACTGTTTTCTTAGCAAGAAAAATATTCAGTTATATTATCAGATGTAATGACTGATACATAAACTAAGACAAAATGCTAGGATATATCCTACAAATACTTTTTTGCAACAGATCGAGAAAAGAGTTTATGAATCAAGTATTTATTCATTTTTCTGCAGGTAATATTTCTATCAAGTTTATGGATGTATTTTATATATGCATCTCAGAAATGACTTGTTCTCTGTGGAATTTGCATTAATACTTTACGAATAATTATTTTTGGCTACAAGAAATTCCCAGAGTGTACATATATTTATGTACAAACAGACTAAAATTAGAGGGCTGCTTTTCAGCATTTGATTCCACATGTATTTGTTGTAAAGACAATAATCAATCAGCTGCTAGTCAGACAATAGTTAAGTCAACAGTTCTGCATGCGTCTGTTTGCTACAAAAGCTGTTTCTGAAAAGCCATCATCCCTCAGAGCCACCTTCTGCAATATTTATGCTGATTACTACCTTTCACTTCATTTAATTGTACATGTGAGAATAAACGTGAGGAAAATTTTGCTCGAGCCAAGTGACACCTACCAGAATTCAATTCATAAAACCTGCGGTTCGATGTAACGCCAGTTTCTATTGACCCGGTTCCACGTTTGATGGAAACTACAGGCTACATGCACAAATCGGTCCACAGAAACGGACGTGGTTCTTGCCCACGGCAGTTGTATGAGAACAGGTATGTGCAAGGGTCAACTCTCAGTGGGATGGTTTAGTCTATATGCAACCTGTTCAGGTAGTCTATTTAAAGCCTATTCAAGCTTGGAAGGACAAGAATAAAATCATGAGGCACGTGGGGAAATTGCCTTGGGAAAAAAACCAGAGAGGGCAGATGTCTTCTTTATAAGCAGGGAGGACCTAGTTTTACTTCTGAGCTGGATGATACTGCAATAAAGAACCTATTTTGCTGATGGGAACACCACGACAGGCACCGTGCCTTTGCAGTAAGGGAAGTCCCTGCCGACCGGTGCTGTATAGGTCCCACCTGTGCCTATGGCTGCAATCCGGGCAGTGCATGCCCCAGCTCGGGGTGTGCCGTGGCCGCAGCTGCACTCCTCACACATCCCCTGGGAGCCCTTCTGCCTGCGTCTGCCCTGAAAACAAGGATCCCACTCCTCACCTTGCCACAACCATCCCCAGCTGCACGCTTACCAACCAGCACTTTGCATCCAGGAGGACACAACGGTGCAATTGGGATCTGTCATGTTTATAATTTATCTTGTAAGACTCAGGATAATCTTAAAACCTTTCCCTGAAGCTGTTTTCTTGAGTCACTTGTCCGGTAAGCCTCCCACCACAGGCTGCCCTGACAACCCAGCTAGCTTGACGCCTACCCTTACACCCACTAATAGCTGTTGAAATGCCATTCAGCCATTGTTAAACTTGTTCCCGGCAGGTTCGGCCATGCACCCCTCTCACACTTAGCACCTGGCACTACCCTTGAAGAAATGCAACCAGATTATGCCTAGTTTACTCAGACTGATTTTCATTTTACTCAAGTTATTCGTATTATGGACACACAGGTCTTAAAAATCCATGAGCTAGCACTTCCATTGACTCGTACTTCACCTGAGGAAGGAGCGTGCACTGCAGCCTGCACCTTCACAGACTATTTTAAAGCCCATTACTACATATTTGGTTATGTGGCAATGGCACACTGTGCTCTTGCACGGGGATGCTGACCCTGCCCTTTCCCTTGCGCCCCATGGATAGCCTTTGCAGAAGCAGCCTTTGCATGCGCAGTACCTGCCGTTTCTGGTATCGTGTTGCCGCATGTTCTTGATAAAATGAACCTTCTTAAAGTTCTTTGGTCTGGGTGATCCTGAGAGTGTCCGACATCTGAAAAATAAATCAGTTGGGAGGGGAAAAAAAAGAAAAAAAATAAAAGTACTCAGTTCCCTGCTGTACGGCCAAGAAGTCTACACAAAGGCAGGAAGGAAAGACGAGACAAATGATTCAAGTCACCCTGTGTTAGGAATCAGCAAGAACAATAAAGACAATAAGTCTGGAAATGTGACAGCTCAAATAAAAAAAAATATTTAAAATAATAATAAGAAAAGGCACCACCACCCCTCCCTTCACGCAAAAAAACACATCATAAAAAAATCTCAGCAAAATAAAACTTCCTGTAATCTGCTGTGACAGGTTAGCCCAAGCTTTCAGAGGAAAAAAAAAAACCAAAACTAAAACAAAACCTGGTAAATATGTGATTTTCCCACTCACACCAACACCCACACTTTTGTATCCTCCTCAGCTATTGATAAAGGAGCTATTGAGGAAAGTTCTTTCGTGTTTTAATTTTAGAAAGATTTAAAATTTCTCATTTGCTTTTAACTCTAACTATCACTTTTCACATTCCTGACAGCATACAAAACAACTGAAAATAAAATAAATTACCTCAGGAAAAAAAAAAATCATTCTTCAAAACATTAATCCTTAAATCCATTTTACATCTGAACGTACTTTTAAAATTGCAGTTAGAGAAAGAAATTGCCAGAGGGAGGAGAGATGAAGCAAACAGCAGTATCCCCCCCCTTCCAGCCTTGCTCTTTTTAATCAGCTGAAACCACAGCACGATGTGAAAGCTTTCTCTGTTTCATCTCAGTGCTGTTTTGTTGCAAGGCACGGCATGACGCGCAGGCACCGGAGATAACTCCTGCGCTCGCTGCGCGGCCAGGGCTGCTGGACCGCAGCCCCTGCATCCGCCGTGGGAGCTAAGGGACCAGCATCCCCCGCTGGCGCACGGGACCAGCACAGTCCCTCTGCGTTGAGCCTCGCTAACCTATTTTTCCCATCCTCTCCTATGCATTGGCAGAGTTCAGCAGCTTCCCAACCCCGAGAGGTCCTTTTGTTGGACCGAAACCACAGACCACCAGTCCCAAGGCACCAGGGACTGCCAGTCCCCGTTGCTGTACCCAAACGCCATCATGCTGCATGGGCACACCCCGAGGGGGGGGACCCCATCACTTTGCCATTTCTGCCTTCCTCCTGTTAGTAAAATCCTTGAGATTCCCTCACCCTCTGGTTGCAATTAGCCTTGTTAGCTTCTTCACGGGAAAATACCACCAAGAGAGAGGTTCTACCACCAATTCTGCAAATTAGCAAGTAAAAATACTGCCTCGCAAACCATACTTTGTTTATATCTTTTGCCAATTATACGTGTTTGAATCATTTATGAGAACACTTTCATAACATGCTGGTAAGCATTCAACGGTAAGCTTTGTAAAAACAATCAAGCCTTGATAATAGGCCAGTTGGTACAGCCTCTGCTATTAAGTCTTTGCTTCGAGGTGGGGAGAGACAGCCAAGCTGCATGTGGATAAACAAGGCTATACGCTAAACACTGATATAAACCAGCTGAATTACAGGTCCTAAGATAAAGAGACATTCAAAATTAAGCTGCCGCCTTGCCGAACAGCTGACCTGGAACCATACCATGCACTGGTCAGATTACTGATCAGCCTGTTTCTAAACTGTTAAGCAGTTGCTCCATTTTCCATCACCCCAGAGGACTGCCTAGTGACTAATTACTGCGGTCCCCAGAGAAACTGTGGCCTCCTGGATGCAGAAATAAAACCGCACCGAAGCTGCTGATATAACAAGGATGGGGGCAGATTTATTAGTGAGGTAGCAGTCACAAACCTACCAGCCAACACACAAAGACATAACACTGGTTACTGAAATAAGATTGTGTGTGCTGAGAGAACAAACAATAAAAATCCATTAAAAATAAGAATACTAAAATACTAGCCTTCAAAAGCTTACTTTATTAAACCAGCTGTACTTACGTTTTAAAGGCACTACGTACATCAGGGGCTAGTCATTCATGTTAGTGACAACTAAACTTTTCTATTAATCAAATCTGACTTTTTATTTCCTGACATTTTATTTAAATACTGACTTTTTATTTAATAACCTAAAGCCAGGGAACGTGTCATTCATGTCACCTACCACCTTGCAGGGCGCATGAGGTTCCAATGCCTTTACCCACTATGAAGAACGTCTTAACGTGAACACCCACCCAGCTACTTTTCAACATGGGGAGAGACAGCAAGTCTGTCCGTGCATGTGCCTTACAGACAAGTAACCAGAGAGAGAGTAAATAAAATGACCTCCGCAGTGGGGCATTTTCCTCGATGTCCTCCAGAGTCTCCAGAGAAGATCGCTGGGAGATCAGCCGACGTCTGCAGAGAAAACAGAACACAAAACACCACCGCTGGTTAGAGCGCATGAGAAAGTCCTCAGAGCTGTTATTTAGTAAAGCTCACAAACCGCCGTTCACTAAGCCATACCTTTGGATATTAATAAATTCTGTCCCGTTCTGCTTATCTTACTAAAACTATTTGATCCCAACCAGAAGCAAGCTTACTCCATACAAGCTTCTATAGCAAAACAGAAGTTGAAACTTCCCAACAGCTCCTCCTCAATTTGTGCTTTCAGGTCTTCCTTCCTTCAAGGGTTTAACACCCACCTAACACCAGTCCCACATTTGCTGTGGCGTAGCTTGCAATGCTACAAGTACAGTTCTTTGATAAAATAATGCAGACGTAGATCTACAGAGACTGCCTGTCGTTCACACTGCCACAGGGGACACTTCTCTTTGCCCCATGCCCCATTGTCCTTTTTACCAAATAAATGTCACTCGTTTCTCAGTGATGTCCACCTCATCACTCTTGTGAGGAGTGACTGAAGAGAGACGAAAGATGATGGAGCTGGCAGCACCGGGCACAAACCAGCAGTTTAAAAGGGAGCCCTGACCACCCCTGTGAGCAGCACAGATGAGTTTAGTCCCGTTTTAAACCAGTTTTCTACGGCTGAGTCAGATCCCTCCTCCACCTTCAGTGAAATGAAGTAAGGAAATCTTAGCATTTTAAGTTTTCTGACTGTCCTAGCAGTCAGGGAAGGAGCCCCGGTACAGGCTTGGTTTTAGCAGCAATTGCTGCTGCACAACCTCCAAACACCCTGTGGTGGGTTGACCCTGGCTGGATGCCAGGTGCCCACCAAAGATGCTCTATCACTCCTCCTCCCAGCTGGACAGGGGAGAGAAAATATAACGAAAAGCTCGTGGGTCGAGATAAGGACAGGGAGAGATCACTCACCAACTACCATCATGGAAAAACGGCAGCACAAAACGAGGAGCTGCACCCAGCCCTCCAAAAAACACCGTAAATACAAAAAATAAATGTGCAAGATACAGCCCACCCACAGGCACATAATGAAAAATTAAGCTGGCAACCGTCAAAACGACCCTGTCGGTGGGTGTTAAGCAGCTGCGACAGCCAGTGGAGCGAAGGTGCCGTGCCACAGCACCCGGCTAGCACGGGGAGTGTCAGCACCCATCGCTCCTGGGGGCCATTGCTGAGGTGTACAGTACCTCGCCAGTGATTTTATGAGTGTGAACTTAAATGATAAAAGTTGTCGCAGACTACCACTATTTTTTCCCCAACTACTTTAATATCGTTCCCACTGAGCAGCCTTACTCCCTTGATTTGCATGTAAAGAGTATCCAGAATCTCAATGTGTTATGAGCACCCCCGTGCTTGGAAGGGTGCTCATTAATTTATTCCTGGGCTGTATTTTCACAATAAATTGTTTTCTCTGATGCCAGTGTAAGCAGTTTCTAATCCTTCTTGCAATTTGCTAGCCCCTCCAGTTGTGCTGCTACAACTGTTCCTGCAGCCGTGCTGCAAATCTGATTACCGAAATGTTTTTCGGTCCAAAATAACCCTGAGTGAATTCAGTGATTCAGTTTACTACTAGTTCAAACGCCAGATTTCTATCACTAAACCCCAGACAACACATTTGAGGACAGTTTAAATGTGTGTGCGGCTTTTCCTGTACTTAGAAAATAATAAAAAAAACCCTCAAACAATTTATAGAGCAACTAAGCGTGAAGCGTAATCCTCCTAGGAAAATATGTAAACCTAAATCCCCTCAGGCTTTGTCTAAACTAGAATTTTAAAAGATCTGGTACATGATAGGATACACTTTCAAAATATTAAGAAAAAATAAAGTCTGCATTTCAGGGTGTGCTGAACTTGCTGGCATAGACAAGGAAGAAGAGACCAAATATCTGTCTCCTGTGCCCACGGGTGCTCCCTTGGCTCCATCCACAGTCAGAGGACACACAGATGTTCTCACAGGGAGAAATTCAGGTCAGGAGGAGATCCGCCTCCGTTTTCAATTACATTGGTCCATAAACAAAAGTTGGAAGTTTCAACTACCAGCATCACTGATGTAGCAGATGATAGCTTTGCTTTTTAATACCTCTTTATATGTTATTAGCTTAATAACACACTTAAATGATGGTACCCTCCCATCTTGTGGTGTTACAACACCAAAAGCATACTTTGCATGTTGCTAGTCAAAGAGAGATAAACAACAGTACAACCTTGCCACCTTCTTCATATTAAATTTATCAGACTAGTCACACAGTATTTCCCCTTGCTGCCTGCTAGATGCTGTAAGGCGCTTGTACAACACTAGATGCATATTCCAGCCACCACCGCAACCCTCCTCTAAGCCTCTCCTCACCCGAAATTATCCACCATCCTCCACATCCAATGGCTTGGTGGAGATGGATGCAAGACTTTGAAGACTGCACATTCTGCATTTGCATCTGTTATTAAGGCAGATGCATTGGTTGGCAGAAATACACACAACTGCATTTCATCAGCTCCGGGGCAGCTTTAAACGCTGGTCATCCAGTTGCCAGCTGACTGTTCAGATTCCTCTGGAATTCCTTGCTGGTTGCAACTTCTTAAACCCAGTACCAGTAATGCTGCCTCCTGGTTTTCGCTTGCTAACCTCAAATGCAACACAAGTGGGATGGGAATCGCTGCCACCCCTCTTAGCACAAAAGAGCTTACAGTGATTTTCACCGGTAGTAACTTTGCAGTATTTTGGGGACCTAACATGGCAAGTGAGACTGCACAAAGAATGGGGGGAAGCTCTTTGCTCAGCCAAGTTTGGGAGAAGAGCACTGATAACCTGAGCTCCCTCTGAACTAGTGTGAATGTAAGCGTGACTCTGGATAAATTCATCCAGGAAGAAACGAAGGGAGAAAGCAGATGACCCCCCCCAAATCACCAGCGATGAAGAAGCGTGGGTCACACAGAAGCCTGCGGTGATATAAATGGGGGCTGCCCCAGCCCAATCCCTCCCCCTGTGCTGGCATCGGTAGTAGTGAGAGCAGGGATATCCAGCACAGCACCCAACACAGCTGAAAACTGGCACATCTTTCACCTCCCCCCAAAATCGTTAGTTTTCATCAGTTCAGCTCCCTGGCACAACCACAGGAGCACTGGTGAGGCAGATATGCAGCAACTCTGCTCAAATCAGTTCATACCGCCTGGGCATTGCACCCTCTTTTCACTGAAGAAGCTCAGCCGCAATGAAGTATGTGCAATTATTCCACTTTATCTTAAATCTTTATTTTGAGGCCTAATTAAGATGACCTAAATACCACTATTTATAAGCTTTCCACAGCTGGATATTATACCAGAAATGCCAACTAATGAACCTACCTGCTGTGAACCAAGTCACATCCTGTGCCACACACATAGGAAAAAATACTTTGGAAAAGCAAAGCTTTTGAAAGGGTGTTCCAGGGAATACAAGCAAAACCAGTTTTTCATTGTCTTCATTAAAAATTAATCACCTCAACCGGTGTTTAATATTTAAATTAATTTATCATCTTTCTTTCTGCAGGCAAGCAGTCAGGGCTTGTCTATACAACTTCTAAAAGGGTTATTTTTCAAAAATTGATTAATGTGCTACAGCAGCTGGTATACGTAGACACTTGCACTGAAATAACCCAAACTGGCTTATATCACACATCACCATCACTCTGATGTAAAGCTGTATTGATACCTATTTTATAATTAAACATGTCCTATTTCAATAATAACTAGGGGAAAATCCTTCTATTGTAAGGAAGAGTATCTATACACAGACTAAAACAAAACAGCACTGTGTGACTCATACAGGATTCAGGCTTTGGGATAAGTCTTTAAGCAGATGCATTTTCAATATAATATGCTTTAAAACTTGTGCAGAGTAGACGTCAGCCAGCTAACACACACTAAAATACAACTGCCCTTAATAACAAAATTAAAGATGTTTCAGTAAAAATGTTAATTTATCCCAGTTCACGGAAAGCCTTAAAAAAATTCCTCCTGGTTTAACTACCACATGCTAGGTATACCAAACTCACCCCTCTCCCCACACCCCCATGCACACAGAAGGCGTCATTTTAGCTCTGGAAAGATGATGACCTCCTAGCTCTAACGATCAGCCCCTGTAGGACATCGTCGGTCACAATCTCATGCAACTTACAGATTTTTTTTGTTTTAAAATCACGTAATACCACTTTCCCTTAAACACCTATCTAAAATATTTTTTTTCTGTTTCCTCCCTGTTCCCCGTGCAATTGTTACATGAGCCCAGAAATAACCAATACCCTACAATCAAATTCCAAGCCCAGTCCAAAGAAAGAGACTAAAGAGGTATTTGATGCCTTGGTACTTGAAACGGCTGTTTTCTAAGATGTTCATGACCCTGTTTGCATACCGGATTTATTTTTGACCAGCTGTCTGAATCTCTGTGGAAGTTTCTTAAAACCTAAAATGTTGTCTCCGTTTCCCCTCTCCAAAGTCAGATTAATATGTGCCTCAGTTGCAAAAATGAAATAAAATACAAGGACAAAAAAAGAAGTAAAATACAAGCACAAATAAAATAAAGCAGGTCTGTAACCAAAACAGCAAATAGCCAAAGTGAGTAGACTGCAAAAAGATTCACTGTAACCAACCCATCCATCAGTGGAAAATCATCTTCACTGTCAATTGCTGCAAAATACTCAGCTCAATTATGTTAAACATACAAATCTTAAGCCCCATAGACAGGAGGTGATAAAAAAATGGAGCTGCAATCAGAGCACTGGATAAATTCATCCAGGAAGGAAGGAAGGCGATGATAATCCAAGAGATAAGGAAAAATAAATCCATGTGTAATGAC
The DNA here is from genome assembly GCF_000699105.1 of Pygoscelis adeliae. Lineage (NCBI taxonomy): Eukaryota > Metazoa > Chordata > Aves > Sphenisciformes > Spheniscidae > Pygoscelis > Pygoscelis adeliae. The sequence goes on from NW_008825498.1 coordinate 8,469,241, forward strand.
TTTCTAGCACAGCTACAAAACCAGGAAGAAAAAGCTGCATTTTAAATATGCCTAATTTTTGTGAAAGTTGTGGGTGTAGATCCCCCCACTTCTGTTAAGATTACAAACCTACAGTGGCTGAAGCCAGTAGCGTGGGTGCCGCTGGCTCCCAGAACAAAAGCATCCCTCAGGACAAGCTTCTCCACTTTGTCTGGGACAACCGAATCCCTTCAGAGATGCAGTCATGATGGGACACATGAGTGTTAATCATCTGAACATCTGCCGACTGCGGTAACACTGATGGGAGAACTTGGGAGGGCAAAGACGTTTCAGCAGCTGAAGGCTGTTGGTAGTTCACATGCCCACTGGGTCACCTCCCTTCAGGTGGGCCAGGGACAATGAACGTGCATGAACAAGAGCCACGGGGCAGAAACATCAGGGCTATTACCTTCTGGTCACAATCACGCTTCTAATATTGTGGCTTGGGAGCATCAGAAAAGCACAAGGCTGCTTGGCACTTGGAAAATGTTGAATTCCTTATTTTCACTGTGCCTTCATCACAAAAGATGTATCCTACACGCAGGAAGACTACCCTAGATATGTACACAAGGGGAGTGGAAAGAAAGTCATTATAAAACTTGCAGCGATGGGGAATGAGATCAGGATTCCTGTAAGGATACCTCAGGGCCTGCCTAGAGGTGTAAGTGGAAGGTTTCTCTCTGCCATCCATCCACCCTTCTGAAAGGTGCCAGCTCTGGACTCAAAGAGGAGCTTTTGCCCAAAAGCCAACCTACTGTTGCCCAAAAGACAACCTAGCCCTTTGCAAACACTCCCTGGGGAGTTACCAAAACGTGCTCTGGACATGCAGCTCCCATAGGTCAAACCAGGCAGAGCATCACCTTGATCCTACCTCTATGCGAACAGCAACCCTAGGGCTGTTTTTTCACTGTGCTTCATATTGTTCCCTCCAGTACCAAAATGGCTTGAACAGTAAAAGGAAAACAAGGAGACTATTCAATGAGATCCAAGATCAGGTTTCTAGGTGCTAGAACGGAAAAAAAAAAATCATTAAAAGTAAATATATATATTATATATTACAAGTAAATATTGTCGTGGTTTAACCCCAGCCAGCAACTAAGCACCACACAGCCACTCGCTCACTCCCCCCACAGCGGGATGGGGGAGAGAATCAGAAGGGTAAAAGTGAGAAACTCGTGGGTTGAGGTAAAGACAGTTTAATAGGGAAAGCAAAAGCCGCGCACGCAAGCAAAGGAAAACAAGGAATTCATTCACTCCTTCCCATGGGCAGGCAGATGTTCAGCCATCTCCAGGAAAGCAGGGCTCCATCA
>NW_008825498.1:8471375-8501981 GCF_000699105.1 Pygoscelis adeliae
TGGTGTGGAATATCCCTTTGGTCAGTTGGGGTCAGCTGTCCCGGCTGTGTCCCCTCCCAACGTCTTGTGCACCCCCAGCCTGCTCACTGGTGGGGGTGTGTGAGAAGCAGAAAAGGCCTTGACTGTGTGCAAGCACTGCTCAGCAGTAACGAAAACATCCCTGTGTTATCAACACTGTTTTCAGCACAAATCCAAAACATAGCCCCATACTAGCTACTAGGAAGAAAATTAACTCTATCCCAGCCAAAACCAGTGCAATATATATATATATATATAAACACAGTTCTGGTCTACAGTCCACAACAAACCCTGGCTGTTCAGTATTCTAGTTCCTTCAGCACATGCTGGCCACAAACGTATCTTCCAAGCAACTCTGAGTTTTGAATAAGGTACATTTACCATTCTCCTCCCTAACTCCTTTGGAATTAGGATTTGGGTATAAACAGAAACACGGCTGCCGGCTCTGTGCTGGGCCAAGGGAGCAGGTAGTCAGCAGAGAGCTGCCAGATGCAGGCAATGCCCTGTCCCCAGCAGCCCCAGCCCCTTCGTCACCCTGGGTAAACCTAAAAGCCACTTCTCTCCGACTCCTCCTCAGCCTGCCGGCTGAACGCCTCTGCCCAAACTCCCAGGCTAAGCTGCTGTCAATTAATACACTCTTCTGAAATATTATACAAGACATCAGCTGTGTACAAATCCCCATTCACTTCCTGACCCCTGACTCCATGACCCAGCATGAACCCAGATGAAAGACCCGCTAACGAGTCACCTCTCACCCTCCCTCTGAAGTTTTTACTGGGATCCTTACGTCCCAGCTCATTTTCTTCCTATCTTTTGCCAATATCACAGGAAGACAACACAGGAAAAACAAACCCTGAGACTATTAAAAATTATTAAGGGAAACAGAGTTTCCAGGAGGTACCCAAACCGATATAAAGCAGCATTTAATTGTGTGCTATCATAATTATGCAGCAGAGCCATTCTCTGCAAAGAACATCAAACTCCATTTAGGACTTCCAAGCTGCGCAGCGTATTGGCAAGGCTTCCCACAACGGGAGTTAAGAGCATCTGGCGCACGCTGCAAATGGCTTATTTTGTTAATTCAGCAGCCCAGCCCAAACACACAGAGACTATACCAAGAGACCTCCATTTAGCTGTCACCTACGTGCGGGCAGGATGCAAACATGGTTTAAGACTACAGCCTTGTGCAGTGGGCTGTGAAGGAAAGTCTCCAATGCAGAAATCCTGAGCTAGCAGGATCCCCAACAACCTGCTCCTCTTGGGATATGTATTGCAAGGAGAGACACCTTCAAACCTTAGGCTAGCGACAATTAGGAGAATAATGCCATGCCAAATGCCTCCTTGGTCTCCATCAACCTTTCGGGGGTAAGCAGGAAGATGGGCAGAAAACAAAGGGATGAAGGGAGAGCTATGGCATGAACATCCCTCCATGCCAGGCTCCTCCCAAACCAGATGTCCCCCCTGCACGGAGTATCCTACCTATATTGCTATCCAACTCCTCCTCCAAGCCTCATCCTCCCACAATACCCAAGGCAGAAGCTTCGAAATACACAGCACTCAAACTGCTGCCTGCTGACCTGTCTGCACGTAACATCTCAGCGTAAAAAATACCTACGTTGCCATCCCAAAGGTAGGATTTTTTTTTTGTTGTGTACTCACATCAAATACAGAGTACAAAAAGAAAGAAGTAAGAAACAATGAAGGAAATCAACATGACAATAATGAAGTATCCTGCTGACCTTTCATAGTGTGGCAACGCAACATAATGCTCTGTTCACAAATTGTTATGCAGCTCTACACACGTGATCCTTCAAATGGCCCACAAAATTCTAGCATGGCTCTGTCCCAATGTCCCAGAGAGATCATCTGGGTCTGGTTATATCAAATATAAAATCAGGAGTACCAGCACTGTGAAGAGATAGGGGACTTACACTAGAATTGCTGAGAAGCAAGCTGTTCACTGACAAAGCATTTGTATAGTGTGAATGTGTATACGCATGTGTGCAGAAAAACAGAAGGTATGGTAGAACTGGTTTTGGGGGTTTTTTTAGCATCTTGCACAATTCAACTTGATACATTAATTATTAATCTTGCTAGAAGACACGATTCTGGGAGGAAATGCATTCAAAATTAGGAATTGATATGAAATCTCTAGTGAAGGAAAAAGCAGGGTTGAGTCTAGGGAGAATGGATGAGCAATCACCACGTGTTGTTGATTCGGGGGGCCCTTCTGTTTTCACCTTCCCCAGCTGGATTCCCAATTCACCGAAGACGGATCTTGTTTGAAGCCTACCATCTTCCCTCTGCAGGCAGCTGCCTCGACACCCAATCCTCCTACTGTTGGCTCTACCCAAGCCATAATGAGGAGCTACAGCTGCAATTCAGTAAGATTAATTTAAAGACAGCAGAGCTCTCACAGATCCTGAAGCGCCTAAAATCTACGTCCTCTATTATCTGTAACCAATGATTTACAGATTCACTGTTCTTCACTTTACTGACTCTGCAGCAACATGATAGCTTTCAGAAGGCTTGCCCGCCGTGATTTATTTTGAGTATGCCCAAACACTGCCACAGCTATGTTTTTCAGAACAGCTATTACCTTATAACCTAACACATATTATCATGGTAAGACATCAATGGGCACCAGCTTAATTAAAGACACTCAAAACTAGCAAAGAAGCAAACAACAAGATTAATCATCTGTCCTTGTGAAAAAAAGGATGCTTGCCAAAGCAGATACAATAGCACTGTAAAGAACATACAAATTCTCCATCTTTATGTCCTTTTTCTACAGTACAACCCACACCATAATAGCCTTTGTCTGATCAACATTAATCTAACATTCTTCATGTGTCATTTCTGCCTGACAAACTCCATGCATTGTAAAATGATGCATATTTAGGTCTGTCCACAAGAATGTTGCTCCTTAAGTCAAATCCTAAGGATACCTATTCCTAAGAAAAGAAATGAAGAATTGACACTTAAACCAAGGACACTACTTGAGTAAGCCACACTGCAAGACCAGTTTTTAAAGTATCAATCCCATAATGTTGTATTTCAGAGCAGCCAAAGTTCTGGAATTAACTAAGAAACTCGCTTGCAAGTCAAGGCTATATGCAGTAGATACCGTAAACACATGGAAACACATATATGCACTACTAAGTTATCTGAAAATACTTTAATTCTAGCCTGCATACATAACTATGCAATTAAAACTGCTGCCTTTTCCTGTTTGTTTTCCTTTATTTAATGTGCAGTATTTCTTAAGTTACCTACAGCCCGACCTCATATCCCTGTCTTGCCTCCAGATGCACATGTGCTATCTGGGAAACATATTCTGCAATCCCACATCTTAACATTAGACTCAGAAGAGATCTGAACAGGCACTTAACAAATCTCATTGCTAAAATGAACACTCGTATTCAGTTTTGGGCCCCTCACTACAAGAAGGACATCGAGGTGCTGGAGTGTGCCCAGAGAAGGGCAACGAAGCTGGTGAAGGGTCTAGAGCACAAGTCTTATGAGGAGCGGCTGAGGGAACGGGAGTTGTTTAGCCTGGAGAAAAGGAGGCTCAGGGGAGACCTTATTGCTCTCTACAACTACCTGAAAGGAGGTTGTAGCGAGGTGGGTGTTGGTCTCTTTCTCCCAAATAACAACTGATAGGACAAGAGGAAATGGCCTCAAGTTGTGCCGGGGGAGGTTTAGATTGGATATTAGGAAAAACTTCTTCACCGAAAGGGCTGTCAAGCACTGGACCAGGCTGCCCAGGGAAGTGGTTGAGTCACCATCTCTGGAGGTACTTAAAAGACGTGTAGATGTGGTGCTTCGGGACATGGTTTAGTGGCGGACTTGGCAGTGCCAGGCTAACAGTTGGACTTGATGATCTTAAAGGTCTTTTCCAACCTAAATGATTCTGTGATTCTAAAAAAGTGTATCCTAGACACTGTGAATTGCCTGGATAAAGTTCTTTTGATGGAAAAAAGAAAGTCCCCTATGTGAGCAGGACATAAAGACCAAACCGAACAAGCGAAAGCTAGCATGAGGCATTTCATGCATGAGATATGAATGCTGGCACAGGTGCTGGCAATCAGAGTGTTTACTGGTGCATACTTTGGATTTAGTTCTGGGCGCATTTGCTACAAATTCCCTCGGGATCAGGCGCTTTTCCCACCATCCTATTACATACCCAGGAGTCAACACCCTCCTTTCCCTGGCCATGCATTGCTAAAGCCCAAGCCAATTCATATGGTTCAGAGAAGTCAAATGTTGCATAGCTTAGATATCCAATACTGGCTATACTTTTGGATATCTGTGATAACGCAAGACAGTCCACTGCCATAATTTTAAATATTATTACATCCACAGGGATTAATGCCTTCTTGCCTGGTAGTTCACGCACAGTCAGTTTTAATGCCAAAGACATTTGAGTACAAAAAGATCTATTTACTTAAAATACTGCATTTGCTTATGCTTTACTTAAAAACATACTTGCAATAACGGAGACACATTTCAAAAACAGTACAAGATCCATTATTAGGGTAAAGGAAGATCCTTACTGTCCAGCAGAATTGCTTCAACATGCCTGCGAGCTTGCGGGCCTGGGGCTTGCAAGAGAGAGCTCGGTTCTTCCCTGCTCTTCTCGCTAGGGACAGATCCTGGAGCCAACCAGCATAATTGCTCTGGGAAAAGCAAACTCCCTCCTCTTCCCCTCCATCCCTGCCACTGTGACTGGGCATGGCATCTTCCTGTTACCGGGCACTGGGTTGATAGGTGGTAGCAGAGGATTAGATCATTTTCTTCTCTCTCTGTTGCGGTCCCTTTCTCAGCATGGCATACCATAATTGGCACCTTCCCAGCCTGAAGATGCTCTCTCCTGGTACAGACCTCTACTAAAAATTTAAATGTTTTCAGAAACCAGTTTACTCCATTCAGAACATTTAGTTCGTATGATCAGCAGGGTAAAAGACCAGCTACAAACCGAACACGATGGTACAGCTTATCACAGGTACACATACAAAGACTAATCATGGTTTAGAGGGTGACATTTAAGAGATTCGATCTCTGGATTGGAGAGGAGTAGAGTGAGGAACCCTCACTTCTCCCTATCTCCAGTAAGCAAGTATTATGGGGATCCTCATAATACTGATAACATTTGGTTGTGTAGCTGTACCATTTGCTCACTATTAAGGTACAGTGGTACAGTAGTGTCCAATATTTAGAGAAGCTTGCCAAGAAGCCTCCTCGCCTGTTTTCACAAGCGAGAGTACCCAGCAGTCACCCTAATGAACTTTTCATTGACTTGGCAAATGCAGCCTACATCTGCAGGCTGGGGAACTGCCTTTCCCAGGATCAACACTTCCCCAAGTGCGTACACCACAATCAGCAGAGGCCGGAGGCTCAGAAAGCATCTCTCCTACTCTCTACTGCAAACAGCCTCTTCCAAGGGCACCGTCCCCACTCACTCACTTAGGGGACACATGCTGCTCTGCCACCTCAGAAACAGCTGGACGTGAAGACCTGAAAGGGTCCCAAGTTTATGGCCTTTTATATTCTTATATTCCCCACATACTGTCGAAGTGCTGGGTTATCAGATGGACAGAAATAATGCTTATTCTGGTAATCTGAGCAGTCTCCTACTTAGTAAATTAATTATTAGAGGACTGAATTTTTCTGGGTGCCAACTAGTTGGTTGGTCAGCAAATACCCAGTACTGAGATATCAGTTTTCAATCAGTTTGGGGGGAAAAAAAACTTCCAAGGAATTTGGACAATGCCCTTAACAACATGCTTTAACTTTTTGTCAGCCCTGAAGTGATCAGGCAGTTGGACTAGATGATCATTGCAGGTCCCTTCCAACTGCAGTATTTTATTCTGTTCTATTCTATTCAAAAAGCAGATTCATCAACACACCAAAAGTGAGGAAAGCTGCCACGGCACTCTGCTAGACTGGGTCTACTGATTTTTTATATTATCAGAGCAATAACAAGCATCTTACAGTGACAAATCTGGCCAACAAAGTGCAATTTAGAGAACTGCTTTAAGACCAGCATTATTAGAAGGCAGCACAAGACCCACACTTCACGTTTACATACTTGGCGAGCTCCCCTGCCTTGGTTCATCCATGTCAGTGCTGTGTTCACTATCTCCATGTACAGCCATGCTGTGCCAGAAGAACCAGAGGCAGCAGCTCAGGCAGATGCAAGAGCAGGCAGCCCTCTTAAAGCACACTGATTGCCATACCAAATAACTCCAGTGATGATTCCTGACATGTTCAGTCTCTCCCCAGCACATCCAAAAGATATGTTGCATTCATATCATGCAATGAAGAAGGGAAGAGGTTGGCTGACCTACCCCTAATGTCACAGTGACCCACTTCAAATGTCTCTTGAGCCCTTGACCTGATCTAATCTACAGTGCATACAAGAAAACAAATAGATAAAGCAATCATTAATAATATAGTTGCAACCCATCTTCTGGTAAAGATGGTCAGCTGAGAACGGGTTTACACCCTAACCTTACGGGAAGTCTGGAGGATCTGAGCTACCCAGCTCTTCGCACCACAAACAAATTGTTAACACAAATGTTAAGCTGCCTATGGTGAGTTTATATACCCTGTACATTACTTCAGGTGGGGGCCTATACACATAGGCAGGTAAAAAGTCTAAAAATGACAGTAAAGTTCCAGGAGGGGCAGTTTGTTAGTGGATCTCCCTCCTCGGCTTCCGAGGCTCAGCAGAGGCAGGGACGGCTTCCACAATCCCGCATTTGATGATGGACCTCTCCCTTGTCAAAAGGGATTCCCATAAGCTTTTCTAACAAAGCATTTAGAAGGGTGTAAGACACCACTCAACATTTTCGTATCTTCCCAGCAGTCAAATCTGGCTGCCCGAGGTGCCTGTCTCCAAATGTCTGGGAAGCACAGGAGCAAATCACAGCACCAGACCTGAGAAAGACCTGGCACGGGAACCTGAGCCGATGCAGTGGTCGGTCCTCTCAAAGCCGTACCCTGACTTAGTCTGAATGATTTCCAGGGTCTGGCAGGAGTAGTGTTGTGGTTATAACTGTAGCTATGCTAAGTACAACCTTGGGCAGAGTAACAGACCTTTGGATGGCAAATGCCATGACTATAGATGCAAAAAATCATTTAGGTCTTCTTTAGCCGAGACCCTTTTTTTTTCTGGTATTTTTTCTTGTTGGTGTTTCATTTGTACTTTTTAGACGGTTTTAGGAAGAAAAAACACTAAGCCAATGCAGGAATGGATATATTTCATATTTAAGGCTTTGCCTATCTGCCTGGAACAAATCAATCACATTACCATTTCCCTAGGGTGAGCAGGCATAAGGATAAAACCTATGCGGATGTAAGCTAACAAAGACTTTCTGGTTTTCTGGTCTTCCCCTTCCTTTCTCTTCTCAAAATCGCTGTGCTTCCACCGGCACCCTTTAGAGACAAAGGGCCCAAGACTTTTCAGAGTTGCGCTACTGCCTAGTCCTCCATCAATCGGAGGATTTTTCTTGTTAACATAAAACAAGGCACTTTGTCATCTGACTCAGTGGCAATTTTAAAGCTCTGCAATGAATTGCAATGAACTTGCAGCTCGTTAGCAATGAATTAAGTTGATGAAAGGTTACAAGGAACCAAGGACAATTTTTACTGAGCATCTCCAGGCAGTTTTTCCAGGCCATCAGCTCTCTTTTGCTAACCAATGAACACATCTTGCATTCTTTAGAAAGTCAACCGCCTGTTTCCCCATAAAAAACCCCAAAGTATTGCCTAATGAAACACACAAAGAGTCCTTCTCATGCTAAAGGAACACATTTCAGGATTCTGCTCACATGTGTTACTCGGGGATGCTTTGATGGGAGCAAAGCATGGGAGAGAAATGTTGAAGGATTTACAGATTAATCGGCCAGAGCAAGGATACGGGTTAGGACTGCTAGAAGCGCGCTCCTTTGGGATACTATCTGCAGCTCAGCTTACCGCAGATGAAATGAAACATGCTTTGGGAATGCAAATGAATTAGGATGTCACAAAAAGTAATTCAATTTGGACCAGCAGGGTTTTAAATTTGGTTAGTTACCTACAAGATCTTTATTTAACTGTAAACCTGGCACAATACCTAGAATGATCACCGACTTGGACTTCATTTTACTGCTATTTTAAAAATTAGGCTTGATAACTTATTCTAACAGGTTTTCAGGTCACATCTGTATTATCTCCCTCTCTCTCTCTATGCACTTGCACACTTATGCATGCTCTGTAACAGATTTGCAGAACAGTGGGATCTTTCATACACATAAAAACAAGGGTAAGATTTTCATTCACATCACCACTGTGGAAGAGATAAGTGGAACAAGACAGCTAATTATTCATTCTTCATTTCAATCCTCAATAACCTCGGAGAGAGCTTATTTTTTTACTGCAGGCATTGTCTTACATCAAACAATTTGTAGATAAGAAAAATAAGTTCTCTTCCTGAAGGCACATAAGCAAGTATTTTGATATAAGAGATGAAACAGCATTAGAAATTAACTGTAACACTTCTTCCCTTCCCTAGCCACTAGAGTATGTCCATTAGGATGCATTGCTAATATATAACTATATTATCCAGACTGACAAATTTTGCGCAGTCTGCTGTTTTGGTACTACAGAGTGCAAGCCATTAATAGCTGACTGCCTCATTCAAATGAAACAAGACAATTATCAGCTGTAACTTACACAATTAATACTACTGCTGCCAGCATTTTCAGCAGAGATTTGGTTCTTTTATAGCTCACTTGAAGTCTTTAGGGGATGTGTTATTAGTACATCTGTCCTGCTGTAAACATAATTATCATGCAAAATTCCATTTATCATGCTGATCAGGAAGCACTTTCTATCAGCCTTTCAGCTTGGGAACACTGATAACCAGGCAAGGGAATTTGACTGCCCCAGCTAGCCGGGACCGTGCTCATCGCCAGCAGCATTTCTGTTGCTTTCCACCCAAGACCATGGCAATTTTCTGAATAGGCACGAAGCTCATGCTAACCTCCGAGCTTGGGGTACGTTGTATTTGAGCTTGGGGTACACTGTATTTGACACTACTTGTTTGTCTCATTAGTTGATTTTATGTTCTCCTGTAATTCTCTGCTCCTCACTCCTCTCCAAGACTGAGCAAATGCCTTGTAGGCGTCCAGGGTAATGGAGCTGCCGCAGAGGGAGCAGGCGGCAACCGGATTCAGCATGATCATGACCCTTTATTGGTATCATAAATCATGTCCCTGTCATAGACAACAGGCAACACCTACTTCAACGCAGCATCACTTTCAATATACAAAAATGGGCTTGGGCCAGGTGTAAACAGACATCAGTTAAACAGATGCCAACCCACATGACACTGAATTTTGTCTAAGATGGGTATGAGGTTTTAAAAAGTGAACACTTTTAAGACTTAGCAAACTCTGGTACCTTACATGCAGAATAGCCCACAGCTGGAGGCTTGATGTGCAGAGAAACTGTCCTCGTGGACAACTTAACCTTCAGAGACCTACAGAACATCCTGACACCAAAATAAGATTAAATGAAGTAAAGGCCAGCCCCCACATAGACCTCCTGCAAACTATGGCTTCATAATTGGTTTAAACCAGACTCATTTATGCTAATAAACTTATGCTGTGACCAAAAGGCACTGTGCTGCTTCAGCCATCTACTCCCCATCATGCCAGCAGAAGGGCTCCTGCAGCCGGCCAAGGGAATCGATCCTGCTAACAAGCACACAAGTGAAAAAACCCTACCAGTGATCAGCTCTTACTGGGTTTTGTGAGGGAGGAAAAGACCTGCTGTCCTCAACGGGAGCAGCCCAAAACAATCCTCAAATCACAGCAACGGACTTGCCGTTCCTGCACCCCTGGCGGCTGCTCCCCTAGCTCCCGCCTGTCCCCAGGCCTTCCTCTATTGCAGCTACAGGTCTCACCTTCAACTCAGCCAGTTAGCGGGCATCTAAAACAGTCACAGGGAACAGGTTTAGGCTGGACTCCTTCAAGCTCAACAGATACAGACGCCAAACAGGCCTGTGGCCAATACTGGCCAGATTCAGCCTTTAGGTACCTGATAGCACAACTCCGGTACAGTTGATGCTTTTCTGCTTGATGCAAAGGAAAGAAAGCCACACAACGGCAGCAAAATGAGAACCTAATAGTTTTTCTTTATCGGTTCAAACATTCTTTTTTTTCCTAGTGTTTAAAAACTGCCTGGCAGGACATAAGGGACTCGTAGGATGCCCCGTGGTCGATGGAATCATGAGCTGCTGCAGCGAAGGGCGGAGGAGGAGACCAATTCCCAATGATATCAGAAAGCAAATGTTGTTTCAAAGATAAATTATTTTACTGCTGATAAATGTGTGATAAAGTATATGAATATTTTTTTTAAATGTGGGAAAAATTCATAAATCTAAACCAAGACAACTGCTATCGCAGGCTGACATTGGTACATGCAGAACAACTGCATGTCCACAGAAACTACTAAATTCACTATGTTAATACATTGACCCATTATGGATTGTATTTTAGGCAACTTATTCCCAGATCATTCTCATGTTTCACTTAATTTTGTTAAGACAGGGTGGCTGCGAGAAATGAGCTAGCGCAGTGGTTCAATCAATTATTCCCTTTAAATTCAAGAACCGTGCATATCCAGACTGCTTAATTTCTCCCATACATCTGCATTTGCACATCTTTCTTCTCTGAAGAGCTTTCAAAAGCTCAAGTTTTAATCAGAGGACTATTTTTGATCCTAATTTTCCAAGCTGCAGTAAAGCTGCTTCACGACCTAATCTGATGGCAAATGTACCATCATTATACAGTGGTTTCAAGCCAGTTGTACAGTAACTAGTCATGTTTCTTATTTTTAATCACTGATACACCAGGTGCCTTGTGTCCAATTAGAGCTATCTGTCTGCAAACATCGCTTTAACTGAGGTCAGCAAACGACTTGCTGAAGCAAGCGCTGCTTAGTGTGAATAAAATACATTGCAAAACAGCATCTGAACATCAGCCCCCTCAGCCATACCCCAGTGCACCAACGCTGCGAGCAAAGGCAGGCCTCTTTACCCTTACACTGAGCTCAGACTTTCGCTAGCAGAAACGAGCAGGCCAAAGGGACACACTTAGGCCCGTAACAGCAAAGATAATGGACAGCACAGCTCTAAGGGCAAAAATCTTCAGGCTGAAAATGCCAAGCAGCTCCAGCAATCAGGAACACGGACTACAACACTGGAGGGCAGAGGCTCCTGCTAGTCGCTGGGTGCAGAGTTTTGACTCAATTACCAAAAAAAAATATAATTTCTGTTTTAATTTTAGCCACTATTCTCAGCAAAATCAAAAGATCTCAGATTTTGTGGGGAACAGAGCATTTTGATTTGCCTGAAGCCAATGTTTCACTTTGAATTTTTTTTTCTTATTATACACACACACATATATATATTCATCTGCATATATGATATAAAAGACTCATACTCAGAAAAAAAAACTTTTCCTACTGTTTGAACATGTCACCTTTCTGAAGAATTTTGCTTCCTGAAAAAAAAGCTCAGAGTTTCCTCTGGTTTGGCTTAACAGTATTAAAGGTTGTGTTTCTAGGCAGACGGAAAATCTGGCTTACCCACAGCTTCCCCCCTCTTCTCCACATTTAACAGTTCGCTGTTGTGACCACAAGAAAGACGGCAACCGCTGCTAAAACTTTAATCCCCCCTCCAAAGTCGTAATCTTTATATAGCAAATATAATGAGCTTTCTCAGTGACATACTGCAACAATGTTTAACAGGATTGCATAAGCAAAGTTGTATTTAAATCCACTAAAAATGCAACCCCATTCTCCCAGAGTCTGCTCTGGTGATAATTAATGACAGATTTCATTAATATTCACTTATCCAATTTTTTTTGCTTGTAGGCTTGTGCCCCACTAACACAAGGACAGCGGAGAAGAAATCTCTTCTATTAAAGAAGCTCTGTTATGCATTACAGATAACATATGAAGTGTGGCCATGCTGTTCTCCATCCTCTCATTACCCCTCAATTTTATTCTCTAGAAGCTCTTTCAGCAGTTACTTCCAGGCTGTAACCACAGGAGGAGCAGGAGGTATTCTGCCACTGCTGGCTTCAAGCCCGTGGAGGACAGAAAAGGAAAAAAAATTAATTTCAAAGTACTTTGCAAAGTGGTCCACACCCTTAGAGGTGGCGAGGTTTCTCTCCTCCTGCCCATCTGGCCACAGTGTGATGCTGTACCAAGGCATCACTAAACCAACACATTTATCCTGTATTACTGTGTATTTCCTGAGCTGTCCTACCTCTCTCATGAGGAGTCACTTTGAATTTAGTTCTCCCGGTTATTTGCCACAAGCATTTGAAAAAAGAGTCAGGAGACCAACCTGATGGCTGCTTAGTTTCGTGTGCAGGCAAACAGCATGCACTTCGCTTCACACACCCCAAAACCACAAGTTTTCATGCTTAAAGGATAGCAATTTTCTGAGCAACTCAGAGCAGCAACTCTCTGAAACAGGGAACGCCAAATTATCTATCCTATTCTTAAACGAGAACAGTTAAGAGACATATTTTTACATCAATGAAATTGCAGTTTCCCGAGGCAACACAAAGGCTGACACCCCAAAAGACTGCCTCTTCAGGGCAGGCCTCAGGAACGCGGCTTCTAGCTCTGCACTTAACGCGAACGTCAGAAAAATTACATGAAGTCGTATCGCCCAACCAGTCTCCCAATTCACATCTCACCATAAAGTAAGTCTTGAGCCCAAATCTCTGCTGTATTTTGAGATCCTCCCAGCAACGGGGGAGGGACGGGGAAGTGAAGAGGAAAGCGGAGGAAGAAGGAAACGGCTGCTTCCCCTTCCCAACCTTGCTCTTCCGCCAACCTTGCTACTCAGGTACTTTCTTTTCCTCTGCCCTGGAAAAAGATGGACAAAAAAGCCCTACCCTCCTTTACTCTTGCAAATATCCCCCCCTCTCCCTGCCAGGTTTGCTGGGGAGCTGGAGCACCAGAGCAGCCGTCTGCACTGGGCTGCAGAGTCCTGCACAGAGACGACCTTCACTCCGAGTGTTTCTTATTTTTAATTCCCATTTGAAGCCCAGTGAACTACTCCAGAGTATAACTAAATGCCCATTAAGCTTTCCACAGAATCAAGCCTTTAATTTTAAAAATATTTATCTTGATCGCTGGGAGCCGCTCACTCTACCCTCTGACTGTACAGGCAAATGATTTCATAGACCATACATACATAAAAAAGAATCACAAACCGAAAGGAAACTCAGTAATACCAACTTCCCAAGCTACTACAGCCAATAACCCTGTCCAGTTCCACAGGGACTGGGGAGCTGGCCATGGCATTGCCCAATTTCCTGAATGTTCAGGATAAGACATGATGTTATTTCAATTCACAGGCCACAACAATTGGAGAAAAATTCTTAAAAATGAGGGTCACAAATACAAGGGGCAGCTCTGTGTCCCATCTCAACATTATGTGCTGTGACAATTTTGCAGTGCCACTTCGTGGTTTTCAAGGTACTTTTACTATTGCTGGTAATTCTGTTTTTGTCAAAAATTGTGAAGTCATCCAAACCCAGGTATTTTAATCAGACGCTTCATGGCCGGCTTCATACCCCAAAGACAGGATTGTGGACAGCAGTCAGCCCTGCAGCCACCGTAACCCAAGCGAGTGGCTGCTGTTGGGACTAGTTTCAGCAAGAGCCAGCGATGAGCTACTCGCAGGCACCACCCCTGCTGCGACCATAAAACACCGTTACGAAACCTGTATTCGTGCAAAACAGGTAATTTTGAAAAAGCTCCGAGCTGGATTTGAACATCTCAGTCCAGCAGGAGATGACACCCCGTCTTACGACAGGTTAACAACCTGTCGGGGATTTAGCACACCCCAGAGCAGCCGGCTAGTTTTGTTGAGACAGGCCACAGTGCCACTGGGTCACATCCACAGGTGAAAGGCATTTCTGAAACAGGAGGCAATTGCCTTGCAGAAAAAAAAAAAGTGATAATAAAAAAATAAAATCAGAATTCCCTCTTGACTGAGTTCAGTATCACAAAATTCTGGGAGAAGAGGACAAAGGAGGTCCCTGTATCCAGACCCTTCCCACAAATATCACTGGAGGGGTGAGGATGCGAGAACAAAGTTAAACAGTCAGAAGGGAGTACGGTTCCCCTTGCATTTCTCTACACCTCCTCCTGTAAACTCAGGAACCACACTGCTGATTGTCAGCGTGTGCTGGCTTGTTTTCCAGTTTCACATCTACTTTACCCTGGCTCCTGTCGCGGGAGATGTCAGCGCAGAGGCAATTCATCAGACAGTCCTACTCCTGGGGGATGCTTCGGTACCGAGGTGCCCGAGATGCCCCAACCCATCTGTGCTGTACCCACATCTGCCTCAGAAGCTGCATCTTCCCGTGACTGGCGGTCCCAAGGCAGACGCTAAAAGCAACATCATGACGGGGACAGTTGTTACCACTTCCATGGTGGTATTTGGCATTTTTTCGGAGAGCCTTATCTCCATGAATAAATATATGCAAAGACTCGACGTGTGCATACGGTGCCTCCAGTATTCATTGCTGATTCTCCGAAAACAGAAGGCACGAGAGACTTGTGACTCTGTATTATCCATTTAAACAAGAAATACAAAGCTAAAACATATTAAAAATTTATGAACTTCTGTGAATCCTTAAAAAGTCTTATTTTTGCCTTCTGGTATGTAGGTCTTTAAGGCTGCCTCTTTTTAAAAGCTTTTTTTGATCTTGAAAGTTAGGAACTTTGTCAAAAAGACAGAATACAAGAAGATTGGGCTGAGCATCTCCACCTCACCCCAGCAGTCCAGGAACTTTTAAAAGCCTCTATCATACATTGCAAGACTTTGAAGTTGGTGATACTGGAGTAAGTTCCTCTGTAACAAAGACGGAGGGAGACATGGGATCCTTTATTGGATCATGCGATTTAGAAATGTTGCTAGTGCTTCCAACCATTGTGAAAAAACATACTAAAAATCTTAAACTGCTAAGCTGCGGCTCATTATCTGTTGTTTGCTCCTCCGTTTCCCCAAGCCAGGAGTGTGATGTGCATGCATATGCTACCTTTCAAACATGATTACTGAGTTCTGCTGAAGGCGCTTGCATATGCAGGAAGAAAAGAAAAAAGTTTGCGTCCCTGAAAACAGATGCAGTGGATCTGGCTCTCCTACTCCATTCAATCTAAAAAGCTATGTATTTCTGAAAGCTGAAAAACCTAAACGTGGGGTTATAAGAGAGCAGAGTCAGACCTGTGTGTTAGCTTAAATCAGCAACTAATTCAGTTTAAGGTGATACTTCGGGTTGTGAAATAAAACGTTGGACTTGTGAGCACATTTGCTTTGGCCAGCCTCTGCTTTGGGGCCAGTAATCCCTTTAATTGCCCCAAGTCACCTAGAGGCACTTCCAGGCAGAAAAGTCTTTGCTCTTTAAGCAACATCAGATAGACAACAAAAAACTTAAAACAGAAAACCAGCTGGAAAAAATTCTGATAGCAGCTCATCACATCTCTTTAAAGGCTAAGCATATAAAGGAGAATGTAAAGTGTGAAATGCCTTGAAAAGAATCTCAGTGCCCAGTATTCTCCTAGGTTGCTATAACTTATATTCAGCTTGTAATATTACAGGAACTAAATACATGCATTCATTTACAGAAACATCTCAAAGGTGACCACTGAAAGCCCATTCTCTCCCAGATTTTAAAATATACCAGACTAATAACTGGAAAAAAAGTCACTAATACCAATAATTTGATCTGATCCTGCAAAACCTCATGCACTTCAGTGTTCTAAACAAAGGTACTAACTGCATGACTAACGATGCACTTCTGTGGAAACTTCAGCTGATGGGGCTCGTGCTCAAATGAAACTATGAAACTGCTCATTTTGACTGTGTTAGGCAATGGCTTTGTAAGCCAAAGGCTTACCTGGCAAGTTACCTGGGAGAGTAAGACTGAATGTATCTGCAAGTGATTGCAGGATCAGGCTCCATTTTTATACAGCCCCTTTTCAATGACAAAAGCTAATTTAGAAACACTTGCTTCAAACCAATCACCTCTTTCAAAAGATGCGACTAAATATAATGCAAGAGAAGATTTACTTCAGAGCAGCCTTGGGGGGTGTGAAAACACACAAAAATCTATGTTTTAAAAAAGTAATTAAGACATATTTAGATGGCATAGATATTAAATGCAGATGTAACAACTCAGATACAGATTTTAAATTATTTTCATATGAAACATCTACCTTATAATATCACACATCTTAGATCATCTGACTCGTGTGTCTGTCTGCATATTCAGCATCACAGCCCCAAGCTGAATCAACACGGACAGAGAAGAAAGAGATTCTTGTTTCCTGGTAAAGCTTCTTGCATTAAAGAACTGAAAGCAGCAAAAGGCCCATTCAAAAATGTGTCACAAAACACTTCACCGCAGACCTAGGAGCTTTGTTGTGAGAGGGGGAAGAAAGAAAAAAAAAGGATTTTGAACAACAATATTGCCTAATGGGATTATGTATACACAACAGTTTCCCTTTTACAATACCCTACCGGGGAGTTGAACAGAAGCTCGAGCTTTACCTGCGCCAGTACCAGTTACATCATTTTACGACAGATATTAAGCAAACAGGGTATAGACTACAAAGCTGCTACCAAAAATACTTAATATTCCAAGGAGGATATCAGACAGGCAATTAAAGAAACAATATTCCTCTCCAAAACAATACATTTTATTATCTGTAAATAGACATCTCTCTCTTTTGGCTTTAAGTAGAAGCTCAGGAAGCATACACTTTTGTAGCATATTTTTGGTAACTTAAAGCTTTCAAATTATATATAAAGTAGTATCTGAGGAAGCAAGTAATACACAGAAAATAGCAACCTGATGACAATACTACAGCATAAGAAGACAAACTGTTTAGCATCCTTTTGAACTTGCTTGCATACAAAAATTTCTCTGTATTTATATTAACCAGAAGGGTACAGAGAAAGAGGCCCTAGGAGAGAGTATTTCCCCTTCCCAATTCCTTCCCTTAGTTTTTTATATCTGAACTAATTTTGCACCTAACCACAACAAGTATACTATGCTTTGAGGGTTTTTAAGAAAAAAAAAATAATTTGAAAACCAAATTTGGGAAAAAAAACACTGCAGTTGTAGACCAGAAAAAAACTTGTGTTTTAGCAACTGGAAAAACTTATCCCTGCACCTCATAAAGAATAAATACAGCTATCAATACAGAATAAACACCCTTGCTTGTACCAATAAAGACAAATATAATGTGGACATACAGTTGTTGTTTGAAGTAAAGCACATCACAGTGTCAGCTCCAGCCACCCCACCATGCTCCAACAGGCGCTACACAGCCTCGCAGACTGCAAGAACAACGTCAACAAGGGAAGGGATGGTCAAGTAAACCCTGTGCCGCGGTGAAGCCTTCCAGAGCAAGAGGGCGTAAGGAGGTGGTGGGGAGGGGAGCAGACCAGGCGTCTGCAGCCAATGCCCAGACTCTCGCACTGGCGCTGTCGCGGGGCAGCCAGCAGCGGTCCCGGCAGTGGTAATCGGGATACTCGATCCCGACAGCAGGAAACCATCTGTACAAGTTCAACAAGTAAAATGGGAGATGCAAGTGCTAGCAGAGCAGCGTTCAGTTACCTGTGACAGAGCTACAAGGAGAACTGGGAAGATTTCCTCTCTTGGGCAGGATCTGTTAGCCGCTATTTGGAAAACAGGAGACTTAGACGCCTTTATTTTTCCTTTAGAAACAGCAGCACCTTACAAAGAATCCATCCAGCGAAGGAACCAAAAATGCACTTCTGCCGCTGTCTCTCCAACTGCCCGAGCACCCGCAGCATTTTCTCTCCCCTCTCCGCAAGCCTCTGCAGAGGAGGAAGTTTGAACTAAGCGTCACTGTACGAGGCCCATGGCCCCCACAGCAGCAGAAAAAAACCAAATTATACAAAACTTGTATTGGTTTGCTTCTGTCATCCTATGCCTCCTCAGACCTGAATAATAATGAGCTTGTCTAACGTGGAGGGGAGAGGGGAATGGCTTTGTGCTTGGATGGGATGGGGCAGATCGATGCATAGATGGACTTGCCAAACACTGCCTGCATCTGGCTGGGAAAGGGGAGAAGCACAAACGTGCACGTGAGGAGCTGCAGATGGCGGGGACGGAGGAGAAGCGCAAACCTCGACCTCTGTGCGAAACCCCAGTGTGGTTCCCCCTTGCTAATCTCGGGTGGGACCCGACACGAAGGCTCATTTGGTAGGTACTTACATAGAAGTCACACGCAAAATTTTGCCTTATTGCATCCACTGAAAGTGAGATTAGTTATACTTTGTATAAAAGTGTGTTTTTTTCCCTTTCTTTTAATCAAACAAACGAACCTTCCTCCCCAGACCTCACAAACAGAAACCACTACTTCCTCAGCCGCTGCATGTTCACTTCTAAAAACAGCATGGGGCAAGAGTAAAACCGTGCTGGGTATGACATTAGACGTCTGTGTTGATCAAGCTCAAACTGCCATCAACATGTGATGCAGAATTTTGAAATTTTGGTTTTCCTGTTTCACCTTTTCCAATAAACAGACGGGAAAGATGTCTGTTAATGTGAATAACCGTAATAAAAAACCCCAAACAAATCAATTTTCACAGAATTTACCACATTACGAAATGAAGATTTAGAAAGCCCACAACTGACCGGTAAAAAGAAAACAGATGTTTTCTTTTTCAAATCAGTGCTCTGATTCGACAAGCAAAGAAAATATGTGTTCAACTACAAAATCTTTTTAAAACCCCCAGTGGAAAGAGGGAAGTCCGTAATTCCCAGTGGAAACGACTAGGGGAAAAGCATCTGAATTCATAGGGTCAAACAAAAAGTGTATTAACCCAAGTGGAAGGAAGGGTGTGAGAAATTTAAATTAGCTCAATATGAATCCCTTTGTCCTCGAACAGGGAACTGAGACTCTACAGGCATATCTCGACCATGTTTGACTTTGGATCAGAAGCACACTTTTGAATCGAGTCTCCCAACCATGCCCGCTTACAACATGCTCCTCTTTACAGCATGGAGCGGCCCCGGAGCACAAAGGCTTCCCCTCCGATGGAGGGAAGCCAGGTGACACACTGCAGGAGCACAGCACCCATCCTCAAACTACTGCTGGGTGTCCGGTCCACAGGTCCAGGCTAGAGCTGGTCTGAACGTCCATAGCATGGACATCTGGTCCTCAGCACCAAGCTCCTGGCTCTACCAACACGCTCCTGCTGGGCCCTGCTGCTTGCTGACACAGACACGGCCCTTCTGGATGGAGAAGGCCCAATTCTCTCGCAAAGGCTCCAGGTTTAAATGATTTATAGTGCCGGTGGTTCTTGTTTAGCTTTGTTTCAGCGCACTGGATGTTTAAACAGCTTGTGCAAAACAAGAAAAGAGTGCAGCCCGGTGGGACTGACCATCACCCCACAGCACGGCATGGGCACATCGTGTGAGGAGCTGACCAAGCCTTTGAGATGTCTTTTTATTCCAATTTTGCTCTCGTTCTGAGCTTGTGGAAACAACAGCTTGAAGAGCAATCAGAGAATTAGTCACATTGCGTTAGAAAAGCACAACCTGCACCTCAGTTTTCTGCTTCTTATGGCCCACGTCCCTCTACAGGCTAAGATGCAAAGGATTAGTAATGCTGTGGCCTCCGAAGTCACATTTCAAGTTTTATAAAGAGCATTTTTGTTCATTTCTATTAATATGTCAGCACAAAGCAAGCTCTCTGACCCACTGATGAAACCAGACGTGTGCTGTTAACTTCAATAAAAGCAGAACCACAATTACAGTCTGCAACAACGCCAACCGCTTCCCCCAAAAATGCCAGGGAAGACAAGCATACAAATGGGAGCAGCTCTGGACAGCGCAGGCAGCAAAATTTGTGAAAACCCATAAAGAAAAAGCACATGCTGTCTTTTCAAAGTGAGATTTTCAAAGGAGCTCAGAGAGTTCCTCAGAAGTCATGGTTCAGAGGCTCCTTCAAAAATCCCAGCTTGAATTGCTCGACTGCTCTGCTCTCTTTAGCTGGAATAACACAATTCAGAACAAACACTGGAGAAATTAAGTCAAGTCTTCGTCACCATAACCCCACATCTTTGGAAAGTGGATGTGAGGGTCAAGAGCCTCTCAAAAGCTGCGTTTCTTCTAACATACGTAAATGACACACACAAAAAAAACCCCAGACAAGACCATGTTGAAATATTCCTGGGGATCGTACAAAACAGAGAACTGCAACAACTGCAAAACATCTGCCAGTTACACAAAGGACCGTGCCACCCTTGACTGTTGATATCACATTCATTTATCCAGTAAGATATTCGAGATATGCAATCACTCGACAGGTTGGAAATACTACCTCCGCACCTAAAATAGAAAAGACAGGCCTAATCCTGTTCTCATTTGTACCTGAGCAGCCTTGCAATTAATTCAGAACCTGTTCGTTTTCAGATGTCTCGACCTTTGCAAACACACAGTGGCTCACGAGGGCTTTTTCACTCCAGCCTCTTGGCCCCCACCCCATCCTCCCCAAGGGAGTGAATTCCAGTTACAATCCACACCCTTGTGCGGTGCCCTACTGCACAAAACAGTTCATGGGCTTGGGGCTTAGCTCCTAAGGGATATGGAGGAGTAATGGCATTTTGCACAGCCCTGAGCATAGCACTGGTACCACACCATAAAAAAAAAAAATCCTCGCTCCTGCTGCAAGGCTACATCCTTCCAAGAGAAGGAAGCTTGCGAGCTCACAAACTCACTGCGAGAAAATACATGTTTCCGTTCACATCATCCATTCAACCTTCACACAGAGCACGAGGATAGCAACAGAAAATACCGCCTTGAAAGAGCCTATTTAAGGGTGCTGGCAAATTCATACAATTTGCATTTTTTACTTTTAAATGCATTTGCTCAACTCTGCTCCCTGTTACACCCTAGGACTATCTTTGATTTGAATAGCCTTACATCAATAAGGAAGCTAATGAACAAACAAGAAACCAATATTTATAATAATCTCTTTAAAACAAACAGAAGCAAAAAACCTTGGACAATGAAGTCTGTTCCTTAAAACAAATGTGCGCAGCCACTCTCTTTTTGCGAGGCTGCTCGTGAGTTCTGCAGTACCTGGAGTGCCTTCTAAAATAGAAAAGCATTTTATCTTGAGGCAAGCCATGCACACGGAAAAATACAGATTTTACAAATAAATCTCAAAGGTCACGACAGAGGTACTTGACAGTGGCACTTTGTGTTCTGCTGTAAATAATTCTGCCTTTCTAAGCAGCCACCTCTTAGCTGTCACTTCTTCTGGTTTAGGTTATGCCAAAAGATGGCATTCTACAAAACAGTAACCACCACCAATTAAAAATCAAACCCAGTTTTGCTTTAATTAATAAAAGAACCTTATAAAATTAAGGAGGTTCCTAAGATACACAATGGGTTTATGATGGGAGGTTGTGTGTAATCCATTTTAAAAAACGTAATTACACCTTTGTGTTTTAAAGACCACGCTTCCAAGACTATTAATAGCAGACGGCGAGCTTTCCATGCCTTTTTACACAACCTGCTGCAGCACCTGCGCGACTCCCCTACCCAAGCGATTAAACCATACTTTGCACTGTAGCATCTGAAAGCTGTTTTTCCTCTCTTCCTATTACCCAAAACCCACCTCCGCGTTTTACAGTCGGAAACGGTATCATTCACTTAAGTAAATTTGGAGAACTACAAAGTTTGCTTGCAACTACCAAGCCTGCTCAACTGTGCCCGTGTCCCAGGTATCAAGATGGAGTCTTTGTTTTCATGTAGCTCTCTGTCACCTAACGAGGACTTCACTCCTTGCTGTGCAAGTCCACCGCACCCCACCGACATGTGGGCAATCCTTCTGTCACCCCGCATTTGCCTGGGTGTAGCTGATTGCAATCTCGACTGAAAAAGGAGGAAATTAATCTCCTTTTCTGTTGGATCTGTAGGTACTAAAGCAAGTGCAGAAGCAACAGGAAAATAAGTTTTGTCTGTAGAGGGGTGTGACAGACAAAACACAAGGAATAAAGTTGGTGAATAAAAGAAAAAAAAAGATGTTTTCACGACACATTTCAGACCATAGCTGACATTTAGCTTCTGCTTTATGTTACATCCTTCAGACAAGTGGGGTGGGAAGTGCAGGTTCCTAGCACATGCCAGTGTGAACAGGAGTAACGAGAGCTCCTTGAACTGTAGGTATGGACTGTCTTTGTGTACACACAAACGAACGTATGCGATCCAAGCAGGTCTGAAGGCAAAGGGCCTTATGTGACATTCATCTCCTGGTTCCCCTTTCTCCATCCCTACATGTGCTGGAGGTATTGGATGAAACCAGACATCCCTCCAGGTGACACAACGGTCCTCCCTGAGTGCCAAAGGCATCCTAGGCCCTTGGGGTGGTGAGGCTCTGCTCCCCATTTCTCCAGCACCATGCACCCAGGAAACTAAAAATTCAGCAAATCTCCCTCTGAAGTAGGCTGGCGAAGCTGTGCTGCCTGCCCCCTTCAAAGGGCACACCACCATGCTGGGGTTATAAATCCGCTTCTCTGCTAGCAGCCGCAGTGGGGAACAGGCTGCTCCAGAGCTATGAGTTGTCTCTGTAAAAAGCAATGGTAATAACATCTGACCCTTTCATCGTGATGAAATTAAAATCCATGCTACCGTGCCAGCATGTACATCTCCTGTCAGACAGGGAGACAGCTCAGCTTGCGGTCTTTCACCTCCTCCTCTTCCCTTCTGGTATATTAACCTCTCTGTGATACAACCTTGTTGGAAGTGCAGGACCTCTCCCTGCACTTCCACCCATGGCAGACCCACCAGAAACAACGATGCTGGGAATGCCGGAGCCTCCCACATGTTTCCCCATCCACTTTCCTTACTGGGAGTTGCTGACCCTGTACCTGCAAGTGGCTCTTCCTCCATCCTGAAATGGGAAAGGAAATGATGCCCCACGGCGGGGAGAGGACAGAGAGAGACCCATCAGCCTTCCCACACTGCAGCTCAACTCCAAGGACAGCAACAGCGCCTAGTGGCTGGTACCTGTTGAGGCTGCGCTGGCACCACCACCGCATCCCAGTATCACTTCTCTGCCCCTTGTGTCTACACAAAAAATATGTGCAGATATGTCCTGTACAGTCACTGGCAAGGCCACACACAGCAAACAGCACGCGGATGGCTGAAGAAAACAGTTACCTGCAAGCAGGCTGCAAACCGAGCAGCACTACTGACTTCTTGGTGCTCAGCATCCTACCCAAAGCCCAGAGAAAGGGAAAAGCAAGCTGAAGAGCTTCATCCCTGTTTGTTCCATGTGGCTCAGTTCCAGCTGCATGATGTGGTGCAGAAAGAAGTCAGCATAATGTCACCTTACAGATTTTTCCTGTTACACAAAATCAGCGTGGGTTTTTTTTTCCTTTGCAGGAAAATTTATGCTTCTTTTGAATGCCTTAACCCATAAACTGATATGTCTATGTCTGATTTGCCTTGACAGCGTGTAGATTTGAAAACCTAATCATATTTACCTTGGTAATACGATTATCTGTAGGAGCACCAAAATGCAATCTGTTGTTGTTGGAAAAATTATTATAAAGTTATCTAGCTTTCTATTTTTTAATCCCACCAATATTATACAGTAAAATCCCTGATATTGCAAAGGTTTATTTACTAGCATAACTTTATACACTGGCGCTTGATTTAACTGAGTAATTTTATACGTGTGTAAATGTACAGTTCAGGCTTTGCAGGATCCTGGGTCAGAAAGGACATACCTTCCTCTGCCATCCAAGACAAGCAGAGTGAGTCAATCTTTTTTTCCCCAAACCTCAATTTCACAAAATTGCTAGCCTAATCTAGAACAACATGGAGGAAAACACAACTGCTTGCTAAGAGCATGTGCTTGTCCTTTATATTCACGTATAGGGTGAAAGGCTTTAAAAAAAAAAATACTTCTTCTAGAAAGGAAGTTAGCCTTTGCTTCACTTTTCATTCACTTCTGAATTTTCCACAATAGAAAACCTTCCTTAGGCAAAAATGCTGAAACATAGCTGCTAAGAGCAGTGTTGACTTTGAAATACATCATGAGAACAGAAAATACATTTAGCATTCATGACAGGAAAGCAGTTGCTATGAATATAACACAGTAGCCCCTGTAAAGGAACCTTGTAGTTCCTTAAATATGTACTCCTCTAAATCTGCATATTGCAGCCTGAAAAGCAAACCCTGAGAGTCCTAAAAGTTTCCCACTGGCACATCATGTTTTCTCCAACCACCAGTGAAATTTTCTTCCCTTAACTGATTTGCTGAGCTCTTTACCCTACCCTTGCGGCAAAGAAAACTTCTGCTAAGCCCTTCTTACGAAATCAAATACCATTCCTTAAATTTCTCAGTGTGTTATTTGCAAACTGCAGGCCGGCAGATAGATACTCTCCATATGCCAAATTATGTCATTTCCATTTTCTAGGAATAACACTTCTTACAGCAAAGTGGCAAGGGGTTTTTTAGTTGGGTTATGGAAAGAGCCAGCACTGTGTCTTGTTGCACCTGCTGCGTTGCTAAGCCTGGTGGCAGCCCCACAGCCATCAATAGCAATTCTGGGTGTAGAAGAGGGTGTTTCTCAGGAAGGACTGATTACATCCTTGGAGGTATTAGCTCCAGAGGTGAATTTCGTGGATATTTGCATGGCTCAAATAGAATCTGATTTCCCATATTTATCATGGGATAAGTTGGTGTCTACTGAAGTTTCAATGTACAGAATTCCCAACGTGTAAAACCAAACTTTTGCATTTTCAGGTTAAATTATGAAGATGAGTCTTTATGTTCGTGTAGTGAAGATCTTGCCTGAGAGACTACAAACAGCTGAAATCGGGGGGGTGTGTGGGTCGGGGGGGTGTTAAAAAAAAAATAATAATCTGGATTTGGTTCTGCTTCTCGTCTTTATCTCCTATCGCACTCGCCACTCTACAGAGCCTCTGAACAGCCAACCTGGCATTTACTGCTTTGAAACGAGGAAGCCACAGAACTACTAGAGGGTTGGGTTTTTCTTCTTTCAGAGAGTACACTTGGGAACCTCATATTTGTGTTTTAGCTGTTTTGAACTGTTCCAAGCTAAGCTATATCCTCCACCAGAAGAGTTCTCAAAGTCATAATAATTACAGATTAAAGCATACTTCCTATCCAAAAGCTGTCATCAAACTATGATCTGACATTATCCTATCTATCTACCATCAAACTATGTTTTTGTGATGGTCTGGAGGGCTGGTGACTCACATGGTTGCTACTGATCTTCATCATTTCAAGACGCTCGCAGCAGCATTGTGTAGGGGAAAGCTGTGTAGCAGGCTCCTGAGGAAAAGGGCCAGTCTGGCTGCCTGCACAGGAGCTTTGCCGGTAAAGAAAAGGGTGAAAAGAAAGATCGAGTAATGGAAATGCACCGACTACATAAGCAAACCTGCTGAAATGTCTCGCTCCTCTGCTCTCCTGACGGCTAATGAGGGGTCACCGCATACCAGCTAGGCACCTGCGCGATATAACCACGCGACTTCCCGAGGCGGGGTTGGACCTAGAAAGCTTTGAATTGGTGGCCAGCGAAGGCAGCCAACACAAAACACCACTCCTCACATGTTACCCCCTCAGGTTTTCTCACAGGGGTTTATGAGCACCCACCCAAGCAGAGCCCTCTCACCCATCTGGCTCTAAGGCCGTCTCACTCCGAGACCTGCCGAGTTTGAGGCTTCAGCAGAGGCAGCTCCCTCTCAGTATCTGTCCCTCTGTGAAGGTATCTAATTAATTCCCTAGTAGTCATGAATGCTACGTTCTGTCCCAGCTCCTCTTCAGAACTGACAACTTCCTTGTCTGATGAATATTACCTTTTTTATCTGCCAGAGGTGCTTTGTAAGTAGTATACTAACAGCCTAAAATATGCCAGAGTAAACTTCTGCGGGATTTGTTTTAAAAAGCTTTTTATATTAAGGGAACAAGGCTGATGCATCTATGCTGTCCATCTGTTTGTGCATCGTCCTATAGCAGTGACTTCTGAACCACTGGTCAACTTCAACTAACATGTGGAAGATGACCACATTTCCACAAGTTTCAAAGGAAGCAACAGAGGGAGGCATAAACCTGTGCCCTGAACAAGGGAAAAGGCAGGCAGAGACCAACAGTGATGGCTGACGGTCAGTGTGATGCGGGGCTGGCCATGCTTGGCATGTGCACAGCTCAGAAAGCCCACTGGCAGTCAGTGCCCACTCCTCCACAGCTCGAAGCGACTGTGAGAACCCAGCCTCTCAGCGTGCTCATGCTAAAGGACATGGGTGCACTCAGTGTCCCTCACAGGGCTCCTGGAGGAGCTTGCAAGGTGTGTGCATGGGGACTGCAAGCCCTTTCTTGGTGGGGCAGCCCTTGGGAACAGCATCAAAGACTTAACGCAGGGCCTGTAGCACTGAAAACGGGACATGAGGGACCTCTCCCAAGAGATGCAGCAAGATGCTGGTGCAACCAGTGAAACAGGTCTTATTACCTGAGTCTTAACCCTGTTGTTGAACGTCCCCTCTTCAGGGTGGCACAGGAAGGCCATTTAGCCTCCTGAAGTGACAGCTGAAGTCAATAAGCATCCCCTTCTTTAGAGACAGCAACCATCAGTGGTATGGTTGACAAGGTCACACACCTATGAAAAGACTTAGTTCAACACGTGCGCTTCCCATTCACCTCTCAGACCATTAAATTGCTGTTTTCACACTATTCTTGTATACATCATTCTGAAACTCGGGCTGCCTGAAGGGCTTTAGGTTCAGTGAATAGCAGAGGCTCCATCGCACACAAAAGGTCTGATGTGCTTCCAGCGGCTCACAAGCCCACTCCTGATGCTGGCATGACCCCGCAGGGTGGACGGTGCCCCCAGCTCTTTGTTTTGTCCCTCATTCAGGACTCTGCCTGTAAGACACTTGTTTCTGAGAGACCCTTCTCTTGCCTCCGGCATGTTCAGTTCGGAGGCATCTTCTTTGGTGGGTTGAGCCTGCACTGCCTGCCTGCCCAAGGCCACGGAGTACCAGGCTCTGACCTCACAGCCCTCCACCACGAAACTCAATGGTGGGATTCAGCTCCTCAGCAACATCCTGGAGGCTTACTCCAGCACCAACAACCCATTGTACTTTGCGAGCCCTACAAAAGCCAGGCAAGTCAACCATTCCAGCGTCCCCCTTCAATGCATCTCTCCAGAAGATGAATAGCGAGGCCATACACAGCTCTGTATTTTCTAATGGGTAGAAACAAATTGAATCTTCACAAGCTTTACTAATCATAAATTAATTTTAAAATTACTCAGGAAATGAGATTTGTCTTGTAGGTCAATAAATTCTGAAGATAAATTTATTTGGACCACGATAACTTCAATGTCCTTTTGAGTGGACCTCCCCCCAGTGATTACTCAGCAGATACTCCTCTCTGCTTCCTTCCCAGCACCAGCTGCTCCCAGAAGGAATTCTCCTGCCCATCTGCCTCCAAGCCTGACACAGCGACTGAGACAAATGCAACTGTAAGCGATGTTTAAACTCCAAATCAAATCACTGATCTGTCTCCTTAGTAAAAAAAAAAAACAACACAAAAAAGCACGCACTTGTTTCTAACCACCTGGCCCACTGGAAAAGGCCTTATGTAGAAAAGGAAACTTCACGTATGGAAACAGCAGTATTTTTCCCAAACAAAACAGTGGCAACAAGAATTCTAGGCGTACACAAAAACAAGTACCTGGGACCATCACCTAATCTACAGGATCTGAAATTATTTTAAACCAGTGTTGCTGAATCTTGTTCCACAGAGTTCCTCGCTAATTTAAGATGAAGCTATTAAAATGAATTATAATTTGACATGAAGGAAAACCTGGCAGAACCTGGCCCTAGTTTCCAGCAGCCTCATGTCCTCGGCCACCCATTCACCACAAAACTGAAACAAACTCCTTCTGCACTAGACAGGAGCCTTTGGCATCAACAAGCCCACTTCTGAACAAGCGGGTTTTTTTCCATTTACATATAATTACATACTAGCCTCCAAACAGCTAGAAGCTCCATGTTCTTTTTCTGTATCGTTTGTTTCTTGTGAATACACATAGAGCACGAACCCAAACCACATTAATGATAACCTTGTTAAATATAAACTAGTACGCAATTATACAAACTGCTAACACAAACAAAAAGCCAGGAAACTCTGATTATATGTTCACAATGGTTTCTGAAAACTAAATAAAAACAACAACATAAGGCAGCCTGTCCTGCCTGATACTGTATTAGAAAATGGTTTCACGTTACAACATAACTTACGTGTCTCAGCACAGAGGACTAGTCTGTCAAACGACTCATCAAACTCAATTTCAACCCCGCTGCAAGGAGAGCGGAAGGGTGGGAGGAGAGACAGCAGATGCACACACGAACTACAAAAAAAAAATCTCTGATTTTCCTCTCTGCTTCTCCGCATCCTCCTTCAGGCGAGCTAATGCCTGTCTCTGGGCAGTTGCTGCGATTCCCACCCTGTCGCGCCGAGAAGGGCAGGCCACGTGCTGGGCATTTGGCTCCTTCCTCTCCATTAAGAGAGCAGCAGCAGGTCTGCTCGAACCCTCCATCCCTGGGCTTGCGCCAGCCCTGTTCATGCCTGCAATTTATCTTCTGTGCAGCTAAGAGTGAACCCAGCAATGGGAGCCCCTGCCACGTCTTTTCATTGGGATGACGAGGAGCAAACGCTCGATACAACCTCCGTGGTCTGCAGCTATCCATTCCTGATGTTGAAAAATATATACCTTTTCCAGAACAGACACAAATCTATTGAAGGCAGGCCAAAGTCTGCCCCAGGCTGCACATGTGCAGCGTCACAGCAGTCAGCAAAGCCAGGGGCATAACCCAGAGCTCTCCTGCACCGGCTCCAGCCGTAAGCAAGTGCTACAACAGAGCCTGACACTTGTTGGCGGAGTTATGCAAGGTCTCCACCACAGTTGAATCTAGCTCTCAAGAAAACAAAAGAGCATGAGAAAACCAGCACTTTCCTTACGTTTTACACCACAAGAAAATATACAGCATAAAGGAGGGTCGTTATAGGACTGGAGGAGCACCCTGACAAGGTTTCATTAGGTGACTTCCCTTGCCATGGACTTGGGCTATCCATTCAGACTGTTTGCACGCTAGCAGCACAGCCAAACTTGCGCGATGCTGGATTTCTAGGTTGTAAACAAAAACAGTAATTACCTTTTCCTCTTAAACTCCACACTGTTCTCATGTAACAACAACAAAAAAAAAAGCATCGGTTGTGGAAGGACAAATTCAGAGAGTGGCAAACAGGGGCACGCGAAAACAATGGCAGGCGGAGGGAAGAAGTGATACAGGTGAGATCTGAGCATCCTTCCCAGAACTGTGCGCAGGATCAAAGCATGCAAGCAAGCAAAACCAAGGAGGATCCTTAGGAATCCAGAAAGATGACGTAGGAATCCTGCATGAATAATAAACTCAATAACTGGAAGGCCAAGGAGAATCCAGTCTCTTGAACGCTACGAGGGTACTGCCAAGCGCATTATCACCAACAAGTAAAAAGTTCAAGAGTAGAAAAGTAATTCCCAAATCGTGGCCTGCGGGTCACTCACAAGGCCACGGGCAGCAGTGTGCAGAACTATGTCACAGACTAAAACGCACGAGCGTGTGTGTCATGTTGCTGTGCTGGTGATCCACAGCACAATTAAAGGGTTGTCACTGCAGGAAATGTTTTGAGAGACACATGACTGGGAGAAGATGGGTGATAAGCCACCAGCAGGCATTTTACTCGGGAGGGTGGGGCTCCCTAGCACAACATCTGGAAAGGGGCTCAAAAAAGCCACCAGTACAATCCAGCTGGAAGAAAAAAACCCCAACCAACGGTGGGGCACACAGCTAAGACAACTTTCTCCTGGAATACCTCCAATTTCTCCAAGCTGGTTGGTTTTGAAAGGGATTTTTCTACAGCGATCTATGCTCAATTACCATTATAAACCCTTGCAATAACATGTGACTCAAAGTCTACCTATTTGTCCAAGGGAGAAACAAGAAGGGAGTGTGGTAAATGGGGAATGTGGGAGTGGCGACCGATGTGGGCTTGGGGAGCGCAGTCATTTCCTCCAGCTTCTTCCCTGGTCCTTCCTCCCCCCCCAGCCTTTGATATCCGAGTACGTTGTTGAAGAAGTGAAGGAAGATGATTTTGTACCCGTGGAGCAATTAATCCATATGCATTTGCATGTTTTTACGTGATTGCACCTTCTTAGCCAAAAGTCTCAGCTTTTCAAGCAGGTGAGGTTATTCCTTTGGGAATTAAAAGGCAAAAGAGTACTCGGCGGCAAGGAACAACCCAGAGGAACATAAAGTGTTTGTAGAGCTTATTTAGGGAGGTAGTGAGGCGCTGCTTACACCGTGCGCGTACGCCGTAATCCATGAACATCGATGGAAAGGTTTCCTTCCCCTGTGGGGGCTACAGATCTGGCTACAGCCCACTTGGC
>NW_008825498.1:8503659-8510706 GCF_000699105.1 Pygoscelis adeliae
TGCCGGCGGCGCGTCCCCCGGTGCGGCAAGCCTGGCCTGCCCCAGCTCGCCCAGGCGGCCTGCTGCAGTGTAAGGCGTGCGTGCGTGTGTGTAAGTAACGTCCCACGAGTTCCCTAAACCGTTGAAGCACCCCCCTCCCCAGCCTTTCCCTCAACCCCCTCCCCAGCCCTTCCCTCTTCCCCTGCAGCAGAGAAAGTGCAGGTATTTAGTTTGCCCTCTCCTATGTAGCCTGAGCACCAGAACTTGTGTATTCCCTGTCTTTTCCGAGGCGATGGCTGTTGTGCAGCTGACTGCAGGTCTGCACGCTCCCTCCTCCTGCAGCTGCGGCTGGGGAGGGCGAGCGGCCAGTCCCACTTCAGCAGAAAGCTCCTTCATTTCTTCGTTACTTTATTTTGATCAACTCAACCGTGCTGCTAGTGTTCTTGTCCTGTGATGATAATTTCATCAACAGCTTATGTAAGGGTTGGATAACAGATACATACAAACAGCAGAACATATGGTTGTTGCAAGATAGGGACGTGCACCTTCTTCATAAAGCATTACAATGACTTGTATTATATTCCAATTATGGTTGGTGGATGATTTACAGTCATCCCACACTGTCACAAATATTGTAGTGCCCCCTATGATTTTATCAAAAGTTTGCTAATTTGATAAAAAACAGAGATTGTTTGGTCAGAGAGGGGGACGTAGTTCTATTGTTGGAGGAAGCTATGGACCCAGGTTTGTGCTCCTCTCAAAATCGACCTTCTGAGCATTCAGTGACTTTAGAATCGAGCTCTGTGGCTTGGATTGATTTCTGAAAGTTTGGCCTTTACTGACACCGAGTGCCACAAACCCTGAACTTTAAGGGGCCAATTCCCGGGTGTGGGCTCCTTACACGGTAAGAATGCTGCATCCTGAGCAGGAAGCGCCGAGCAAGGGAAGGGGAAATGGTGGAGGAAAGGGATGTTTCCCAGATCCCACCTTCTCAGAGGGGTAAGTGCTATTTTGAGGTAGGCATTCTCATTTCAGACTGCTCTCTTGAGGTTTAAGCTGATGCTTGTCTTTCCTAACAGAGGGCACTGGTGTGTCTGTCCCTGTGGCACATCGCGGATGAATCATTTGGATGGGAAGTGGATTGGCCTGAGTGCTAGACTCGCCTCCCCAGAGAATAGCCCATCTGGCATCTCCCACCTGCTGGTAGGATGCTCTGTACCCCTGTGGTTGCAAAGTGTCCTTCAAACTTTGGTTTCGGAGAGGAAGTCTGAGGAATTGCAGGCCTGCCACCTTCCTTTGGTGGGCAGGCAATGCCCGTTTCTGACCGTAGGCCCCATCCCTGCAGTGGGAACCAGTGGGATATCTGGTGTTGGGGCAACGATGCGCTCAGCTCCCGTGGAGGAGCTTCGTGCTCCTTTTGAGACAGTACCACTTTTAAAAGGATTCAGGACTTTCTGGAGGAGGGCTCCTGGGTCACAGGGAAGTGTCACAGCTTCATAGCCTGATGGTCAGCACGTTCCCTGAATGCTGACCTCTGGTCCAAGGACTACTACTAGATGGTAATAGGTCATGAAACTCAGGCCTCCCACATTACAGCCAAGTAAGGTATACACTGGGATTTTTTTTTTTCCTCCTGCATTTCTGAGGGGAAGCAGCCACAGTGTGTATTTTTCTCTGGAGCTCAAAAGCTTGCTATGGCAACTGAGTCCTGGAACATATTTCCAAATCCAGCCTCTCACGAGAGGTCTGGGAAAGAGAACCACCACCAAAACGCCAGGTGGGGTTCCAGAGGTTGGTCTAACTTGGGACAATTTTTGAGTGCAGAAGTGTGCACTCCTTTCACAAAATTACTCTTGTGATGGGATAAATCACTCTCTGTTGTAAGCATTATTTTAAATGGAGCCACGACCTCTGCTCTAGGGCTCCTCTAGAGCTGTCCCAGAGGAAAGTGTTACCCCCCCTCGTCCACACTTGTGTCCAGATGCTTTTTGGCACCTGATTTTTACAATACTGTCTCCGAGATTGGGAATGCTCATGTGAATGGTTATCATGGTTCATCAATGGTTCGAGCTTATCGAACCTCCTTGCATCAAAATTAGAGGGGTTGGGATAAATTGCAGGTCTTTGCTAGCCTGGCTTATTCAGCTGAGCTCACCTTGTCACCCAGCACAACCTTTGCAAAGTGTATGTCTGTGCTCACCAGTCAAACTACCTCAGTGGACCTAAACTGATGCCCATGGTCTAACATGCACAGACGCCTCTGGGGGCTCCGTGTGTGCACGGACTGCCTTTTCCAAAAATCACGTTGAAAATGGATTAAAACATCCCTTCCACTGCACGTGAGAATAAACCCATTTGAGAAAGCCACATACAAGAAGAAAAGCATGACTTTTTCAGTCTGAAGTGAAGCTATTTTTGATAGCGAGTGGGGTACCACAGTACGACGATAATTGGCACGTTAGAAATACCAGGTTCTCTAGACCTATTTATACACTCAGTAGCAAATTTACATGAATGTGCACAACCTAAGGTGAATGGTTTTTTCCAATTACTTATGTACTTTTGATCAGTGCTTAGCAAAACTATAGATGATTACATGTGCTATAGTAGTCCTGTCTGCTGGAGGATATGTGGAAATGTTAAACAAATTGACTTTGCCGGTTGAAACCTTTTTCTTTGATGGGGAACCAGTGGTTGACTAGAGGAAATAGCAAAGTTGAAAGGAAAACCAAAAAGACATACTCTGGAAGCTTGCTTCTGTGACTGTTTTTTGAATCATTTCCCGCTCCGAATTCTCTTCCAACCAACCAGCTCTACCCAAGTGCAAGCAAATGTTTTTATTTCAGAGGTCACAGGCTTATGTAAGTGGCTGGATGACAAGTGGTGATAGGAGTGGTAGAGCATGATGGCTTTTTCACCCAGTGCACCAAGAGCTGGGAGAGAGACTCATCAGTTGTGGGTGTTCGGAGACAACATGGAATTTGGGGGACCGGTCAACGCAGGTGGGTGGGTTTAAAGAGCTTGAGGAGGGTGGAGAGAGTTTGGACAAAAATGAAAGCTCAGCAATTTACCAGTCTGAAAAATTATATTGTAGAAATGGTGTCTCTGTGCACCTGCCTTCAGAGGAAAGTTAATCCAAGTGTGGAAGCCTCATGTTGTCTTGGTTTTCCTGTAACTAGTGTGAGGGCAGTCCTGCTGCAGTGCAAGCGTGCGGCCAGCAGGACATGAAGAGCCAGTCTGAAAGGCCACAGAGCTTGAGCTAAAGCTGGGCTCCTGAGCGGCTTGCCAAGCCAAGCTTAAAAATATTTTTGCAGGTGAATCGAAAACTTCACCTCTAATTTGAGTTAGAGGCAAGATTTTTATTATACTGAGAGTTAACTCCACAGGAATAACCGGCCCTGAGTCACCAGCGTGCGTCACCAGGCCAGTGCTTGAGTGGCCTCAGCATAGTGCTTGTCCGCTTCAGTGACAAAAACAAGTTTCTTATTGTCACTGATACTTGTTAGAGCTGCAGAACCGAGGCTGCTAGTGGAAGAAAAAGTAAATGCAATTGTCTCTTGTAATTTTGACAGGCTTGTTTTCTGGCTGTCAAGGATCAATCGGGTAATGCTGTTATGCAAAGCTGAGCAAAGATGTAGTCTGGAGATAATGCTTCTGCGCTCCTGTAGTTGAGAACAGACATCATTATTACTGATGGTCATGGATGTCACTATCAGATCCCAAGAGTCAGGCAGATTTCCCATAGCCTGTGAGCACTCCTGCTGTGCAAGACTTTGGAGAAACAAGAAATGTGCAATCTTTATAAATGCTTTTTTCTTTCCTTCCCAGAGTCCCTTTTTGGAAGAGAATTGCGCTTCGAAAGAGGAAAGCAGTTGTAACATTGGAGAAAGACTTGGAACATGAATTTAATAATCCTTCTGCTTAGAAGGAGTGTCTGGCAGAAAAAAAGTAGAGGGAGTTTGAACACATTTCACCGAGAGCCATAGTTAAGAATGGAAATTGGATAAAGACAGAACAAATTCTTTACAAAAGACTAATACTGCATCTGGATAGCAAGGCCTGTTTTGGTGCCAGGCCCTAACCTTCAGTCTGTTGTAAATTTAGCCTGATTCTCAGAAATGCTAAGTACTTGTGCTTCCCATTGGTGATTTTTTAGGAGCCTGAGTGTTTTACTGGTTGAGGGCTGCCTTTGCTAATTGAAACGTGAAAGTTTGAGACTAACATGAGTGTCGCCTTGTTTGAAGAGCGGCGTTCCTTGGATAGGTGTAGGTCCACACTTGCCTCTCTATGAAGAACCTAACTTTGTTTGCTTGCATCATTCCAGGGTAGGTGCCAACATTACCAAGTTAACATAAAACCAAATTCATATATGGCAGTGGGAAAGTGGGAGAGATTTGTGACCGCCTAACATCATGTTTGGAGCAGTGTGTGTGACTGCGGGGCAGGACGTGCAGAAGCAGATGCCCTCAGCAAAGATGAAATGGCGTCTGTGCAGATCAGCTGAGGTGTGGATGGTCAGGGCACCCAACATGCCAGTTATTTTGGATGTCAGAGGTGCGGCAGGCGTGGTGTTTGTGTGTGCGTCGAAAGGTTCCTGAGATCTTCAGTAAGCTAGTAGTGCACATATGGGCGGTAGAGCCAATTTGATAGTCATTTGTCTCTTGAAGAAATTAGGACAGCCTAATTAAGTCAAAACTGGAATCTGTATCATTTTACAGTACCTTTAGGTGAGGCTGGTAGCAACAGCTATTTATTAAGAATCCTTAACATTTTCCATTGCTAGATCCATGCTAGATCCAATTCAGGCCAAACATTTCTTGGAAAACTTTGGCCAAAATGGTTATGCCAGCTCCAAGGGCAAGACCAAGAAAAACACATCACTTCGCCCACATTAGAAATTCTTGTGACCTTTCCTTTGAAATACCCCAGGACCCCTGCACCGAGACAAGAATTCAGGAGGTGGGCTTCTGTCTCTGAGGTGGGGCTGGGGAAGGAGGAGAGGGTGCCCTTCCTGTCAACCCACCTCTGTCCAATTTTAAGCCTTTGAATCATAGCTCGCATATGCTAGCTAGGGACTTATTCCTGCCTAAAAACGGCCGGTGAGGATATATCTTCATGGAGCAAACTTCAGCCTTTCGCATTTGCTGAACAGGCTGAGCACATGCAGTCCCCAGACCTACAGGAGCGCTGGGAGGGATGTTCCCAGCTGCTCTGGGGCACGGTGGAGGCAGCTGCCGGACCACGGGTGCAGAGCGGGCAAGCGGAACGGAGGAGGGAGCAGCCTGTTTGGATGTGGAGAGGGAAGGAGCTGCAGGAGGGAAAGATACCATCCTCGGGTCTTATGCATACACACGGGGGGCACTGAGGGCTTGCACATCCAACATGAATTCCTCCCCACTTTTTTTTGCATGCTTGAATTTTTAAAGTTCCTCATTCAACTTAAGCTGGCTTTGAGGTTTTTTGTTGTTGCTGCTGTTGTTTGTTTGCTCTATATGCTGTCGGATCCCTTAAAGACCCACACTAAACCGGGAGCTCAGTTTTACTGGGTGTCACTAAAATGCTCTCCCATGCCTCAGTGAGCTTGCGGGATAACTAGACAAAACAAGGAAGGTGGCCATGTCGGAACTGCAACTGGAATGTGGCCGTTGCTGGCTCCTACTGGAGTGATTAAATGGGAACAGGGCCACATAGCTCCTCCCTCCCTTGAAAAACAAAAACTGTGGGCACTTGTACAGAAAACAACCCCTGTCTCTGTTTGTCCTTGTCTTGCTGCAGTTTTCTTCTGTGAAATCAGATTTTTTTTTTTTTGCAGTATCATAATAAGTTGAGGCAGGCATGAGGTTCAAAATGGAGTAGTCTTTATTGAAACGAAGAATGGGCAAATGTCTGGCTGGAAATCTTAAGCAGCAGCATAAATAAAAAGCAACTTGTAACTGCAGTAGAACAGAACGACTGGTCACTAAAAAGAGCTTTTTTAAGATTTTCATTAAGTGACAGTTGTGATTTATCCTGTTCTTTACCATTTTGAGGCAATTTGGAATCAAGTACAGAATCACTGGACATTAAGATTTCAGAGGGAAGCCTGGAAGAGCATCCGTCTTCATCATGGCGTCTGTTAATTTTTAATCGCCTCAGGATAATTTTAAAACAGGCTGCAGGTTTCTGAAACATTCATGTGAGCAAGTCCTTCAGTTTGCTGGCTGCCAAGGGTAGGAAAATCCTCCAGTTCACAGGACAGTCAGACCGAGGAGCTGGGTGAGAGTGAAAACGCTGTTGACACCTTCTCAGACACGGTCTTCAATGAGTAAAAACATTAAATAAATAGCATCTGAAGTTCCCGGAGGGACGTGCTGGTGGAGTGTTTCACTTCAGAGACTCTCCTACGAGTTCAGCTTGACTGGAAATGTTAATATCCAAGTAAAAGAAAAAAAAAGTTCAAAGGATTTTTTTTTTCCCCTCCTCTTGAAAATACTAAATTCAGGGAGTGTGACTCCAAGGGGAACGAAGGAGGCAAACGGAAAACTTTTTGGCGGCGGGAGCTGGGGTTTTGCGTTCAGCTCAATGGCATTTTTCGGTCTGTGTGCAACGTGATCTCCCATGAGCACTGTGCTCGGTTCACTCCGAAATTTCAGGGAAGGTTTCAGAGCCCTTTTAACTTCAGGAGATCCTCAGCGGGTAGTGCTCATCGCAGGCTGGTGTGGAAAGCAGGCAACCAGAGGGGAGAAATAAAACCTGCGCCTGCACCCTTGTGTCCTGTCACCTTGGGCTACCTGCGCAGAGGTCCGGGGGGTCTGCAGCCACTTCTCCTTGCCCCCGGGACGGG
This sequence comes from Pygoscelis adeliae, assembly GCF_000699105.1. NCBI lineage: Eukaryota > Metazoa > Chordata > Aves > Sphenisciformes > Spheniscidae > Pygoscelis > Pygoscelis adeliae. Next base: position 8,510,462 of record NW_008825498.1, read on the forward strand.
GCACGGGTCCTGCCTGGATCCTCCGAGCAATACCCCCAGGTCAATACGTGCCATTGGCAAATTTCTAACATAATAAAACCCAGCCAGGTGAGCTCTGTCTTTGTCCCATGGCGGCCAGAAAAACTGGCACAAGCAACTGAGCTGCTGAGAAGGAAGGCGAAATTGCGGCGACCTTGGTGGCAGGGGGATATGGGGCCAGCCTCAGCTGTGAGCTGGGTGGGAGGAGGGTGGCGGGCGGCTCCTCT
>NW_008825498.1:8510815-8518140 GCF_000699105.1 Pygoscelis adeliae
GGCCGCCGCCGTGGTGCTCACGTGGGGCTGCTGCCTGCACTTCCCAAATCCTCCTGCTTGCCTTCGTGTTGGGAGGGGAGGGAGCCCAGCCCCGGGCTCGAGGAACAGCAAATTCACCTGCAGAGGAATGGCCATGGGTCCCCCAGCTCCGTGCTGGGGTCCACCAGGGCAGCTGGCTGCCTGTGGGGCGGGGGACGGCTTGCTGCCATCGGAGGGGAAACCAGCAGCTCAACCCCAGCCCGACTAACCTTAACTTGCCACATGCACGTCTCACACAATCCGCTAGAAATTAAAGCTGCTAAAAATTGGACTAAACAGGATACATTTCTCCTCTGAATGTTTTGGCAGGAAAGTTTTGTAAGCAGCAAATGGAAATGACATAAACGGAAAGGCGCTCCCCTGGCAAGACAGATCCAAAGTCTTCCGTGTCTGCCCAAATTGAATAGCACCTCGATGTAATAATCTTCATGTTGAGATCAATGAAGCTGTTTAAATAAATGAAGCATGCGAGTGTGGAAGAAAGTAAGGGAAGAGAGACGGCATTCAAATCAAAAGACTAAAATTCAAGCCTCCTTGAGCCCCAAGGAAAGGATAAATCCATTAAGCTGTGAAGAAGTAAGTGATGGAAAGAGTCTGTCAGAGCCATTCTAAAGTTTATCACAAAATAAAACTTACTTAGGGGCCAGAAAGCAAACTGAAAGAAATGGCAACGTAGCAAGAGGGAGCAGCTCTCCTAGCATGGCATTTGGTACATATTTGGTGCCTCTGCAGATCTTTCTGTTGGGAAGCTTGACACACCAGCGTTTACTTCTTCCAAAGTGAAGGTTTAAGTTTAGTTCTAATTTACTGCAACTAAACTTTCCAAAGTTTAGTTATAATTTACTGCAATGTCTTTGAAGGTGGCTGTTTTTTCTGCCAGTCCCTCAGGAAAAAACTGAAACGTTCAGATACACACCAAAAGGAATTAACAAGATTTTGGATGTATATGTATATAAAAAAAAAAAAAATGTGAATGTATGTGTGTGTGCATATGTACATATATTTATTTCACTTTGCCCTGTGGGGATGTAATTCCAACTAGATATAATAGGACATAATACATCTGCTCAAACTAGAGCAGGAGAAGGAATACGTAGCAGAATTATTCTGCTGGCTGTTTTTGGAAATGTTTTAGCCGTCTCCATGATGCCAGCTTGACGGTGTTCCTATGGGAACAGGCTGCCTCAAAGCAAGAGGCTTCTATAGCAAGAGTAGGTGAATCCTGGCTAAAAACTTGGGGTTTAGCACAAGACTAAATAATCTATAAATATCAAGTATTCTGCAATACTCTGATTAAATTCACGCATTTTCAAAACTAATTGAAAGAGTTCTTTTCTACTCCGCCAGTGAGGCAAGATGCAATCAGCCACATTCAAACCATCATTAGGACTAACTAGTAAATCCTCAGTAGTAAAAGCTTCTTCGCACCCTCCTTGCAACCACGGTGTTACTTCCCAGAGATGCACCCTAATGATGATACCCCTTTTGAAAAGCACCGTACTGCAGGAGTAATCCCATTGGCTTTAATGGGACTACTGCTGGATTAAAGTACTATTCTTTGTGAGGGAGCGTATTAGAATCTGGCTTGATGTTAATGTTTGCCTTAAATGCGTATCTCCTCCTCTGAAAAACAAGGTCTTGTGTTGTATATTGTAAGAGTTTTATGTTGCCTTAAGTTGACTCGCAGCAGGAGCAATGCTTACAGAAGAAAACCCTGGAACTTCAAAGCTCTGTCGAATATGACTTGAAAAGAAGGGATTCTGGGGAAGAAAAGTGTCATTCTGACCAGTCGGTCAGAGACCAGAACGATTGCTGCAGCTAGCCCCATAATTCTTTGAACCAATATTCTGAACGCTCATTCCCTGAACTGAAGCTGATCAAATGTATCTGTGCTTTATTTTTAACTCCAAGCTGTTAAAATTGCCGGCAAAGTAGCCGTTATGCCCGTAAGTGGTATGAATGAGGCAGAACTTAACCTGCAGTTCTTTGCCAGCAGGTAATGAATGAAAGTTACGGGGAGGCTGGGACTCGAATTTCAAGGCAAGTTTCTAAGTTGGGGGAAGGACACGGTTAAATGGAGTCAGATGTGCTGTACATCAAGGGCACAGATGTAAATGAAAGCTCAAGTGTGGTCCCATCATGTCCCATCCGGTACTAGGAGTCCAGAAATACCAGTTTTCTAGTGGAAAGAAATGAAACAAGGATGTCAGAGGCATGTCTTCCAGTTCTGGTCTTATCCTTCCTGTAACCACTGTTGAAACTTCTCTAGCTCTGTTCTCAGTTGGTCTATGTCTTGTCTCTGCTGGCGTAGTCCTGGCTTCCCTCGCTGATGCTCTAGTGTCATTACAGCTCCTTTTGCACCTCGCTTGAGGTGCAGAGGGTGGCCATGGTGATACATCCACCTGCTGAAGGCACAGGGACCTTGTGTGTGCCAGTTCCCCTGTCATCCTTAGGGCAGACAATGGTGACATGACCCTAAGGAGAAATCTTAAAGGTGCTAAGACACAGCAGATTTCAGACACCGGTAAAAACCTCCAAGAAAAGGGCTTGTTGAGAAACTTGAAGCGTGTTTCAGGAGAGATCTGCTACCTGCACTGCATTATGCGGTACTGGTGTTACGGGTCACCTCAGCACCTCACAAGGGGTCACAAGGTCCCACCTCCCTGTACAGTTTCACCTGAGTGATTGTTTATTTTTGGGGGTAGAAAGTATGTTTGTGAGAAAAAAGGAGTGAAGAGGAACAGACTGGCAAGTAAGGTTTACTAATTGCAGAACTTCAATTAGTGCTGAAATTCCTCTTTCTAATCTCAAGAAACGTCCTGGTTTAAATTTCCTACTGCCTTAAACAGCAATGACATGTTGCCACTGCTCCCTATTTTTGTTCTTAAGAAGGTACAGGAATTCTAAATTGACTGACACCTAATCAGCATTTCAGTGGACGGAACATAATATCTGATAATATATCATGAAGCATACTCTGCCCTTGGAAACAACCATTTGCAGTTTCTGTCTTACAGCTCACAGGAGAACCACACAGTGAAAACATGGGTGTGTTAATCCTTTGTAGGCTTGGTAGGATGTGAATTTGTTTGAATAAGCATCTGCTGGTCTTGAGCCTTTAGTATTTGCTTGCCAACCAGAACAAGGTAGGTGAAGGATACGTTGCTTTTATTGCTCTGTACGAAGCATACCTGGACTGCAGAGAGAAGCAGGAGGATGATGGCCCATAAAGGTAAGAGGATGACAAATGCAGGTAGGGTCACTTGTCCCAGGACTTCCAATGCTCAAATTCAGTATGCAGTCGTTTCCGAACTGGGTATTTTTAAAGGACATCAAGCCAAGTAATTTTAGGCCAAGTGTGTGGCTATTTAAGAAAATACATTACAGAGCATTAAGAGCGATTCCCATGAAACATCATTTTAATTGTGCCCAAATATGTGCAGTTTTGCCCCAATTCAGAGCCAGAGGACAGCACGCAGTGAGGGAGGACACTGTAACACTCGGTGCCAAACAGACTGATCTCTGAAAAGGGGCTGATCATGTCCAGGGAGGATCTTTCTTTTCTCTCTCCCATTTGAATATTCCCTTGCAAGTGTTACAAAATGTAAATGCGATAGCCTTGTGTGGGTGAAACCTAGAAAGAGCAACTCCCCGCATGAAACGTGCCAGCCCTGTTCACCATTCACAGGATAAACCTGTTTCGTGCCAGGGTGCCCCGCTTTGTACAGGGAGTTTCCCCAAACAACAGCAACGTGGGTCAGCGTTGCCCTGAGGGTGAGTGTTTATTTAGAGGGGAGGAGGTGCGCAGGTAGAAGGTAAATGGTTTGCAAGAGAAGCAGGACTGCTTTTTCCCATGAATGCACCAGGATGGTGCTACGCCAAGTCCCCTTGGCGTGGGGTTTGCTGGTTTTCCACCCGCCATGTGGACGAAGAGTCTTTCCCCTGGACGTGGTCCCTGACCTGGGCAGTGCTCCCCGCTCATCCCTCTGCCCTCCTGCAGCATCTCCTCTGGAAGCAGCGCGGCCCTGCATGCACAGTGGATGATCTCAGCAGGCTGTTTGAAGTCCATCAAAGCGATCTTTAACACAGTCTGACCGACTTGGGGGCTTTTTCCTTTTGCATTAGGAGCACAAGGAATAAAGCACATCGGATGCAGGACGTGTCAATGCTTTGTCTTGTGCTGGAGCATGGGGGCTTCAGCCAGACAGACTGCCAGAGGAGCATAATCTCTGCCCTCACTCTTCCTGACCAGGGCTAATGGAGCTGTTTTTCCAGTGAATTTCCAGATAGGCTATTAAAATAAACTTCTTCCTGAAAGCTTCTGCCTTGAAGCAGCCACCCTGCCTCTGTATTTGCCTTCTTTCTATAAACATCTGTGCTGTTGAATGAGGCTCTCCTCTCCCAGGCTATCCCCTGTGCAGCTGAAGTTACCCCCTACGCACTCTTAGAGGGCACTAATACCTCACTTTAGTCACACAAAACCACTATTTTAAGGACTTGGAGGCATCCTGCCTCCTGATAGCTATTTGAATGCCACCCATCAGCTATATCACAACCTGAAATGAACTGGATGTTGTGCTGTGCCTTGTGTGTATTTTGTCATTAAGTCACTAGGCAAAGGGTTGGGTTTTGTCTGTTTTGATTTTGTTTTGTTTGTGTTTTAATCATCATTATTTGCAGCCAAATTCTAAAGGCCACGGTTAGGGCCCCTACGGTCAAATTTCCTTTAACTCTTGCTGGGTGGGGGGGAATTGAGTCTTCACCTTATGATCTGAACATAAGCAAACAATCTGTTGTGGTGAACTTGTGGGGAGGGATAAAAAAAAAAAAAGATGATTCAAGGCAACAGCATCCTCAACCTGAGATCATCATTTTCATGAAGGCAGGGGGTAACAGCTGTCTGTTCATCAGAGGATTCTATCTTCCCGCTGTTACTGCTGTGACCCTAAATAAAACCTCTAATACCAGCACAGCGGTATGGCCGGGGAATGCAGCGATGGCAGGGATAAATCCCTCCCTTCTGCTTCGAGAAGGTTCCTGTGGACAGGGTTGTCTTTCTGGAGCCTTACTAAATTATTTTTCCCATTACGTCCAGAACTTGGAGATTCAAATAATCCCCCTCCTACCACAGATCCCTTTCTAAAATCATAGGTGAGGGGTCCCCACCCTGCTGAAGATGTAATTGAAAAGCATATACAAATACAGTGTTTAATTCCAAGGTTTTCCTGTATTTTGTTTAAAAACCTGCAGGATTCTGAAACTTAGGTTGTGCTAGATTTAAAAACACATGTCCATCCAAGAGCACAACATGAATGAATATGAGCATTAAATTCTGCTGACCATTCACTTGCAAATTTTTCCACCGCATGTGATTCCAGGACAAATATTGATTGAATAATCTCCGTGCGTGTGAAGTGTGGCCTGACACCCAGAGCGACCTTTCTCTTCCGTGTCTAATCACCAGAGATAGCTGTAAGCTTCCTTTTGTATCAAAAATCTTGTTTCATAACCCAGCTCCCCTGCTCTTTGGAACCTGAGTTTCTCCGTTTGTTTGTTCAGCCAGCTGAGGTCCGCTGGGATATTTCTCTGTTTGATTTGCTTGTTAGCTTTGTCGCTGGCTGAATTGGCCCGGGGCTGGTTTGTTCAAGGTTTGTTTTTTTTTTTTTTTTTCCTGGAAGAGTTGGTGGAGGGATTTGTTCTCCACAAGTCGGCCGGCATCGCTGCACGTGAGGTTTGCCTCGCTGCCCACTGCTCGTCCGCCCAGGCAGGCGGCATGGTGTGCGTGCACGCGCGCGGGCACCGAGCATCCACCGGGTCTCCGACGGGTTTTATCTGATGGGCCTCCCTTTTTATTTATAAAAGCGCCAGCTGATATTTTTAGATGCTGTTTTTTTGGGATGCAAGGTGATGACAGCTTTTCTTACAGAGGTGCTGAGACCTTGGGGCAGATGGAGAGGGGAGGGGGTCGGGGCTGGTGTTTGTTCGGGCACAGCTCAGCCAAAGCTGGGGAAATGGAGGGTGCAGCAGAGTGAAGGAGTTTGGATGAGACGCTCTCTCTTAGGGATGCTCTTTGTTATAGGGTAAGAAGAAAAATATTATAACTGACCTTAGAATTGCTTTTCACAAATGCAGAGTGCAGCATAAAAGGCTTCTTTTATAAAGCCCACAGCCTCCCTGGAGGCTTCCCACAGGAAAGCTGGGGGAGCGCCCAGACCCCTGCACACACCTGTCTGTACCCAGCCACCCTCTATGTCCTGGGGACGTGTGCTAGGAACTACGGTGCTGGGAGCTGAGGCCTGGATTTATTTGTCTGTCATTCGTGCCCTCACCGAAACTAATGTCCAGACCTCCAGCTCCCAGCAAGGACATGTGCATTCATAGAGCACATATTGCTCCCTTCTAGCCTAAGAAAAAGTATTATTTCTTCTCATGTTAACTAAAAATATTCATATTGGTTTCTCCTGAGATTATGATTCTTACTTCTATATATAAATATATATATGAAAATAAACACACACACACTATATATCTATCTATCTCAATAAATATACAAATATATATATAGCCCTGCCCTCCCCTTCCCTTCTCTTCTCACAGACGCCATCTCCTCAGTGAGAGGACAGTAACTTTCCATCACAAATGCTTTTCCTGTGACTGTTTTTTGTTTTCTAATCCTGCCACATGAAAATAGACATAATATTTTCATTTTGGCTGTCTATAAATACATAGAAATTTGACTTCCAGAATGTGTTACTAGAGCAAATCAAGTTGCTCTAAGATTACTACCTTTTTAAAAAATACTCTTATGATTTACATGCAGATAACCCCCTACTTTAAAAAGTACTGTGATGATGAACCGAAATCTCTGTTACACAGTGGTTAATTATAGCAGTTTCGGTTTTGGTTGGTATTTGCTCCATTAGGTATTCATACCTGAAACCAACACGCTCACATCTTTTTGTTACATTCTCTTAAAGACATGATTAAAACCAAATCTCAGTCTTCATAGATCCAAGCCTGTATCTGAAGCCATGCACGTGCCAAACCAAGAGGATAGAGAGCTGTAGGAAGCCCTCTTCCTTCCCTGCCTGGCCTAACCTGGCCAGTAAAGGCTGGCGTGTAGACTTCAGCTGCCAGCAGAGCTTCCCTGGGGATTGCTTCCTCCTCCTCTTCCTCCTCCTCCTCCTCCTTGACGTAATGGCAGAAGATTGCTTTCCCTGAGGATTTTTCATGGAGGCAGTCTATGCTTTTAACATTAGCTCAGCCGGCAGAAAGCAGCAATGCTC
>NW_008825498.1:8518187-8519754 GCF_000699105.1 Pygoscelis adeliae
CTGAACCCCAGCACCTCCTGAGATCATACTGGGACCTCCAGGTGGGTCACAAGTCAACGTGGACACCGTCAACTTCTGCAGGCCTGCTCCTCCTCCTCGGCTTCAAGTTGCTGCTGGGTGTACAGCTCATTCCCTCTGTTTGATGAAGATGGGACCTAAAGTAAGACCTAGGAGGGACTTAACTTCACCTGAGATTTGGATTTTGCCTGCCGTGAGCAAGCATTGCCAAGGCAGCCCCACAGCACAGAGGCGATCTCAACACAGTCTGAAAGGAAAATATGAAAATATTTCCTTTAATGCCCAGCACAGGGATACCGTTACCGACTCGGAGCTTTAGCTGGCTCCGAGCTGGGACCCTTTGGCAGGGTGGCAGGATGCTCCTGACCCTTGGTGTCGGGGCATGTGAGACGGCACTGCCCCACAGGGACGTTTTGCTCATTAGTCCTTCCACTGGGACACCTGCTTATTTCACTTGGGAACAAGGCTCCCTCCTCCATGGAGGGTGTGAGTAAACTGTATGTCCAGACGATGGTCCAGACATAAGCTCTGGTGCAGGAAATCTCCAAACTGTGGGAAGCTGGGATGCTGTACCGCAGGAAGAACGCCTTGCTATACTTTACCTGTGCCTTTTTCTATACTTTTTCTTTAAGTCACAGCTGTGGTTTAGTGGACCTCTGTTCCTACTAGATGTGCTGCTCTTCCCATGGCTATCTTTTAGACATACGGACCAAGCCTTGAAGCTGCCTTTCAGTTTTAAAATTTCAGTACTGGGGGAAGGGGAGCTTCGTCAGGATCTGGCCCTCAGTGAGGAGGCCTGTCCATGCAGCACGCACAAGTGCTCGGTGCGCTGACGTGGAACGGATCGTGCCAGACCATTTTGCATGTGAGTCACTCTATTGACTGCTCACTTTGATTGGCACGTTTCACTGTTCATTTCCCTGGTACATGCTTTGGAAATGCCTGCTCCAGAAACGTCTACCTGCTGAGTGAGCAGGCTGAATATCAGGTGGAGGCTAGAGAGATGCTTGCTCCTTTTCTTACAGCATGCACGGTCAGAGGGTGTGGTGGGTTGACCCTGGCTGGACGCCAGGTGCCCGTCGAGCCGCTCTATCACTCCCCCTCAGCTGGACAGGGGAGAGAAAATATAATGAAAAACTCGTGGGTCGAGATAAGGACAGGGAGAGATCATTCAGCAATTACCATCACGGGCAAAACAGACTCAACTCGGGAAAATTAATTTAATTTATTACCAATCAAATCAGAGTAGGGTAACAAGAAATAAAAACGAAATCTTAAAACACCTTCCCCCCACCCCTCCCTTCTTCCCGGGCTCAACTTCACTCCTGAATTCTCTACCTCCTCCCCGCCAGCGGTGCTGGGGGACGGGGAATGGGGGTTGTGGTCAGTTCATCACAGATTGTCTCTGCCGCTCCTTCCTCCTCAGGGGGAGGACTCCTCACACTCTTCCCCTGCTCCAGCGTGGGGTTCCTCCCACGGGAGACAGTCCTCCACCAACTGCTCCAGCGTGGGTCCTTCCCAGGGGGTGCAGTCCTTCACGAACAGGCTG
>NW_008825498.1:8520144-8521492 GCF_000699105.1 Pygoscelis adeliae
GGCTGCAGTTGCTGTTGTGTAGCAACTTTTTCCCCCTTCTTAAATATGTTATCACAGAGGTGCTACCACCACTGGTGATGGGCTCGGCCTTGGCCAGTGGTGAGTCCAATTTGGAGCTGGCTGGCATTGGCTTTATCAGACATAGGGGAAGCTTCTGGCAGCTTCTCACAGAAGTAGCCCCCCCCCGCTACCAAAACTGTGCCATGCAAATCCAATACAGAGGGTTTTGCAGCTCAAGCATGGATGACACTATGCACATCTGCCTTCACCCAGCTGTTTCAGTCACTTCAGAGTTTTTTTGCCACATAGCATGGAACTGGTGAGATGTGGGGTCAGTCTTCCTTCTTCTAGAGAGCTGAATTTTAAATCCATCTCAGCCTCCTTTAGACTGAGGGTTAAGCCACTCTTCTCGTGCCTCTCTGAGCCCAGTCACCACTACCAAAGTGTGCATTTTTTGCACCGCTGCCAAAGGAGGCTGCTCCTCCATGTCTCCTCTCTTCTTTAAGGACCCTTATTGTGACAATGGGGGATGCTCATTGCCACATGCTGTCAGGTTTTCAATGCTGTTCAACGTTGGGACAAGGAATCCGTGGTTTAGGGCAGGGATGCCTGCTTTAACAACGATTTCCCCACTGATCTAACCCTTCTGGGCACTGCAACTGTACCCGATGGAGGAGGCTGCAGCATAGAAAGGGTAGCAGGAATCCCGCGCACTTTCTCCGTGGAAAGCTACATGTTGCTTTCCTTGGAAGCTCTCCTTGGAAGCTACATGTGCCCGTCTGCCTCTGTACAGCACTTTCCTCCCTTCCCTCCCCTGTCTCCTGTGACTCACTGACCCCATGTTCATGGTGGCTCTGCTGTCTCAAGGAACTTACCAAGGAGAGGGTACTGCATGTCTGAGCACGGGGAGAGACGAGGGACCATGGGTCTTTTCCCTTCCCCCAGTCCCAGAGAAGAGAGATCATGCAGGGTAGAAATGCTCTGGCTTTAGAGAAGAGATTGGGGATACAGGCACAAGCCAGGGAAATGGGTGTCTTGGAAAAAGGGGGGACCAGGCCAAGCTGTGTAAAATGCTGCAGAATGGGACGAAAAACTTGCAAGGAAAGTCACACGGTGGTATCGGCACCTGGCTGTATTGTTCTGGGCTGGGAATGCTTCTGTGCCGTATTCCACGGAGCTGGTGCATTACCCACTGTTCCTGTGTTACGACTTTTAAATTAGTGTGTTCCTCCAAGTTTTAATCTTTTTCTTATCATGAGGCTATTGGGTGTAATTAAATCCTAACTCGCATCCATCTGGGAGCTGAAAATGTCAGTGGGGGCTGAAAAGTGGTCTCTGCTGAGGGACC
>NW_008825498.1:8521566-8523696 GCF_000699105.1 Pygoscelis adeliae
CGCACCTGCACATGGGTGGTGGATGTCAGTACGGTGTGATGCAGATGGGGAAGGATGCCCGTCCCCATCCTGCAGGCAGGACTCCAACTGAGTGAGCTTTCTGCCTATCGAAGCACCTGCAGGAGCACAGCTTGGACAGAAGCAAGCAGGAGATGACAATACAGGGAAAAAGAGGAGGCCCAATGATGTTGGCTGTCCAGCTTGCAAACATCACCAGGTAAACCCAAGCTTGTCCCCAAGGACACCTCCAAAGCAGCCCTCTGGAACTGACATGTTTATTGCCTCTTTTTTTTTTTTTTTGCCATCTCCTCTTTCATGGAAAGCACTAGAAATCAGGAAGGATTTTTTTTTTTCTTACCCTTCTTTTCAACCTAGGGCTGCAACCGAAGCCTTCAGCGCAGGACCGTGTCACAGGCCCAGCTGTGCGTTGCATCTCGTGTGACAGGACTGCCTCATGTCAATGCGCGGCTTAAAAAAGGTTACTTAAAAAAGCTACTTCGCAGGGGGAAGTGTGGACCAGCTATTCACACTTAGCAATGCTTGCAAAGTGGAACTGTCTCACCTGGGACGAAAACGCACACAAGTGAATAAGGCTGACCTGCTTCCCCTGTGTCTTTTGTTCTCCCGGTGGGAGGACACCAGGCATCACCCGTGAAGTTTGCCATCTCCGCTCAGTTATGCAGTGGATCAGTTGTTCCAAGCAGCGTCACAGCCAACCCAGCCAGTCATCCAGGCGCGTGCTGAGGCAACGTTTCCGCTTGATACCACGTCTCAGGAATTTTAAAGGGAATTTTAAAGGATCTTGGGAATTTTAAAGGGTTTGAAAACTTTCCATCGCTCTGCTTTCACAAGAAGGTTTTCCCTGCGCTTCTTTACGGTTTTGATGCTCAGAGCAAACAGATGCTTCTTTAGAAACTGATCAGAATTCCCAGACTCATAGGAAATACTCTCTGCTTTATTTTGCACTGCTTAGTACCCAAAGCTAAGCATGCAAACTGTCCCTGTGAATAACCTGAGCCGTTTCCCCCATTCTGGGCACTTCTTGCTCACGCTGAGAGCTCTTTCGCAGCATAAGCGGTAGGAGACCATCTGTGCACGAGCTGGAGAAACTTATGTAAATATTGCTGCTTTTGGGCTGTTATTTAGAAGGTGCTGTGCTAAATGATTTATTAGTGTGCTCGGCACTGACGCTGAGGGTTCTTCTCGGGTTGGCTTTTATCACTGACACCTCCTTATGGGGTCTCGCTTACTGGAAAATTCCTAGTAACTGGATAGTGGGAGGGACCTGCAGCCCCAGGTCATGTAGCTGATGATCTTGTGCTTGAAGCTGTGTAATCCCTCGCAGCATGAGAGAATGAAACCCACAGGCATGGCCATCCTGGAGGCATAGCCCTGCGCTAGTGAAATCCGACGGGAGAAGCTGCAGCCTCTGTGCTAGTTGCAGCTCAAAGTTTCTCCCTCCACAGTTTCTTTCTCTTATTTTTGTGTACGGGCTGAGTTAGAGGTGCCAGTGCTGCAGTCAGAAATGACCTCCCCCTGTACAGACCCCTGAGCAGCCACCAGCAGAGACCGGGCAGACACGATGTGCCTGTAAGCCTTCCCTGGTTAAGAGGAATCCTTCATTTAGAAACCCCAATAGTCTAAAACTCATTTAAATATCAGACTTCAGGTCATTTTTCCATCCCCACTGCTTTCAGCAGAGCAGAGCCCTGGACATGGGGACTCTGTTTTGACATTCACGAAGCTTTATTTGTTGGGGGTTGCTAGACCCAGCAGCCCAACAGGAGAGGATAGCCTGTAGCCAGGCTGAGCACGAATTCCTAATAGGCAGACACACAAAACCGGTATACCCGTGGCCACACAGCACAACCCAGAAAACAGCACTCCCACAAGCAGCACAAACAGCTTCAGTCCTGTCCCCCTCTGTGTCTGATCAGGATGAAGGTCCATCAGTGGGAAATACATACATACACACTATGCGGACAGCAGCTGTCCTCATACATACAGTCTATCCAGTAGCTGCTGGCAGCTGAGGGGCACACGAGCCCCCGAGGGCCCCAGCCCCACTCCAGTTGCAGGCACACAGACCCCCTTGCATGTGTACACACACACACACACACACACACACAG
>NW_008825498.1:8523734-8526743 GCF_000699105.1 Pygoscelis adeliae
CCCAGTCTGCCTGGCTGCTGGCCCTGGCTGCTCACATCTCCCTTTGCACAGACACACACGCGCGCGTGCAGAGGGGTCTCGCAGTGGACCCCAGACCCCACAGTCCCCCTCCGTGGTTGGCCTGGACCCCCTGGCCCTGCCAGTAGCCAACTCCTCCAGCTGTCTCACAGGCAGGGACACACGCGCATCTGGCCCCAGCTTATCTCCGCTTTGATACCTGGCTCCAAGCCACCTATCCCACTTGCCTGCCAGCAACAGTAGGGACCACCTTACCCAGGGAAATAGAAACGGAGGACAGACAGCAGCGATGAGATGCAGGGCATGGCCAGACAAGTGTACTGACCAGCTGCTGTTGACGTGCACTGGCCTCTTTTATCCCCTAATTTTCCCACACTCGTTATTCCCCAAACCGCCATGATCCCTCTCTTTTGCCGCTTTTGGTTCCTCCCCATAACATCCTGTAAGATTGTGCAATCCCAAGACATTGTTCCCCTGCATCCCATAATGTGCCACCCCCCCCTCAGTCTGTGAGGTGCTCGGGAGAGCCTCTCCTGTTGTCTCACCCTGATGGATGTCACCCCTGGCCCATGGGGCTGAGGCTCCCCTGGGACAGCCCCGCAAGGGGCAGGGAGGGACTCGTGTCCCCTGTGAGGTTATTAGGGTCTCCCCACCTGCTGTCATACCTCCATGCTCCTCGGGGCCGGGGGGGGGGGCGAGCCTTTTGTCACATAACTTAACAACACTAGGTCTGACATATGGAAAACTTTTTGCCCTTCCAGGGTATTTTGAAAGCTTTGCTTAAATAAAAGCAGAAATTTATACAAGCATTTGATTGTAGGGGCTGGAGCTTTAGCGATGCAACAACTGTGGGCTTGGCAGTGAGATCATGACCCTCAAAAGCATTGCAGCAGTGAAACTGGGGAAGTGGAATGGTCTGAAAACACAACCAAAACACTTAAATGCACACGTTAGTAGCAGAAGAGAAAGAGCTCAGAAGGGCTGTCAGGAGGCCAGGAAAATCCTGGAATTTCACGTGTTGAAAATTAATCAAACCTCCTTGATATAAAGTTACATGCAGGCCACTTCTGAGCAATAAATGAGTCTCTATTATCCCAAAGCCTTAAAAAAGTTGAATAGGCTAGTGAGTGGGCGGTTCGGAAATCCTCCCTGGAAAATTCTCCCCTTTGGCATCAGCCATGGCCAAGGAACGTCAGGTCTTTTATGTTGTAGCTTTTTTTTACCTTTCAAAAGAATGAGAGATGTGCAGAGCAGCAGATATTCTGCTTGAGGTCTGTGGGGACAGCAGCCACAGACCTAATCACATTATTTTATTTTTCTACACTCTGTTCCTGATATTTTTCCACTTGCATGATTTATTCTTGGTTAGTATATAGCATAAATATATGAAAAAGATGCAGTTCTCTCTGCCTGAGCAGTAAAAAATACAGAAAAAGAGGCAACTAAGATTTAAAATACAGTAAGCCAATTTGAAATATTTGATTCAACAGCCATCAGTTGTATGACGGCTCAAGGAAAGCCACCAGAGTAGGTTAATCCAGACTGGTGAGTTTTGAAAGTGGCTGTAAAATAGGCCAGGATCTGACAAAAGGGTCTTGGCCATCCTCATGTTAACATGCTTCTCAAACTCTGGGGAAACAGAATATTTTCACGCAAAACTCCCTCCACATGCATTGCCCTCTGGCAGTGCCCCAACCTACGGCCAAGTTTTTTGCAATGGGATGTGAATTACAACACCTTGCTTTCTAATTGCTGAACTCCATCGCGTTTCAGAGCATCTTGAGTCTCTTGCCCTTTGAAACAAGATTCCCTTTTGAAAACATTTCAAGTTAGTCTGAACCAAAAGCCTGATCCAGAATTGTGAGAGAGATGGGAAATGGCTGAGGAAAATATTTTACCATGAGGAACGCAGATGATGGCCCTTGGCAGGCAAGCATCAGTTTTGTTCCTGAAAAGGTACGTACATCTAGGACTTGGAAGAGCTGAGCAGATTAAGCAGGGTGCCACCTCTAGGTAGCAAATTAGAGTGGCAGAAAGAAGACGTGGTTGTTTTTGGGAGACTCCTGCGAGTCTCGTAACTGTACATTGAAGGCAGTTCCCTCTAGGAGACTGACTCAGTGCTTACTACAGCTTGTGAGTGTCTTTGCCTGGTGTAAAAAGAGCTACCACAGGTTATAGGGACATGGGTGAGAGCCCCTAGAGTAGGTCATGTCAAGTTTACATACCCATTTGGAATAATCAGTTGCAGTCTCTTGGTAAGAAATGCCTTAAGTCTTAGTGTTCATATCCTCATGTCCTTCCCAGTTCAGTCCCAGGATAAACAGATTCTGCAGAATTTTTCTTCTGAGAAAGCCCACAAGATCCATTTTTGTATATACTGAATTGGAAAGAGTTTTCATCACAAAGGGAAATATATTTTGAAAAAATTTGTTTCAGTGCTAGTTCACATTTGGTTTAAGGAACATAAATGAACCCCTTTTAAGGAACATTATAAATCAACCCCTTTCTGCGAGGAGTTCATATGTGCAGTAACTTTAAACAGCTGGCACAGCCTGGAGACCACCAGTCTCCACAGCACATACCTGTCTTTTTTTAAAAAGTATTGATCACATTTAATGACTTACGAAATCTTAGTTTCCATAATGCTATGTAGAACTGTTTGGTCATCTAATGTCTTGGCAAAATTTTCACAAAAGCCTCCTTTGCTTGTTCTTAGAGTGGAGAAGAGCCTTAACAAAGTCTTGATGAGTGCAGTTGTGGAGTGGCTTACCAGTAAGCACCACTAATCCAAGACTCCCCCGGCTCGATGCTCTCCATTAACTAAGGCAGAAGATGGAGCAGATGAGACATACATGCAATTCTTTTCTCAGGAATGCATAATGCCTTTCGAGAGTCACTAAGAAAATACTCTGTGTCAATACTCAGAGGTTGAGGAATAAAAAGGGCTTTTTGACACTCACCCCGCCCACCCCCCCCCCCCCCCCCCCCACC
>NW_008825498.1:8526758-8559440 GCF_000699105.1 Pygoscelis adeliae
AGTCATATTCCCCATGATTTCATGTGCTTACCTATTCTAGACCGAGACAGAAGTAGAGGGAAGTATGGCTAAAAACACATTCTTTATAACTTTTTGTATTTCCTTTTTTCCTTGCTTAAGTGTCAAATTATTAGGACTAAACTTCAAAAGTCCCATTGGTTTGTCTGAACGATTTGCCAAGCATTTAACAATTCATTAGCAATTAACAGAGTGTTATTTGGCAGGCTAGCAAACTGAAAAGTATTCAGTTGATACCCAGCAAGCAAAACACTTCAGAAATGCCTATAAAGAGCACAGTGATTTCAGAGAGCGTTGTCATGATGAGTTTGAGTTTCTTGCCCACTTCTACTAATTTGACAGTAATGATATAAACTGAATTGCATTAGGACAGAGTGAAATACTTCAAGAAGCCTAATATTTCAAAACCAATTCTTTTAGATGTAATTTTGTGGAAAATTTTGGGTTTTTTGTTCCAAAGTGGAACGCTACTACAATTTGAGATACTGGATGTTTCCATGAAATAGAAATAGGAAGTCAGCTTTTCTGATTTGCAACGATTAGTGTCTTGGTTCTAATTATATTCATCCTTACGCTCATGTGATAGAATACCTGTATTTTTGCAAACTGGCTTAAGTAAAAGAAAATTTGAATGAAAATAATTGCCTCTTCTAGGACATCCGTTCAACATTAAAAGAATATCAACTCATTATCTGATACACATTATCCAAGATAATTTTAGCTTTTTTTTTTTTCCACTTTATGCTTCTTTTCAATTGCAGCTTAAATTCCCAAGCTCTCTGAAGTGGTGAGTCATTAGGAATGTCATTGCAAAGATGGTATTTAATCTCTTTATCTTTTCCCACAACTGATTTACCCAAGGGCACAAGTAAAGCACATGTAACAGATTCCCAAAGGCCTCCAAATCATTCGTTCTTTCTTATCTAGTCTTATTTTATTCTTACTTTATTTAAAACTGTTCTAAAAACACTCATCGAGTTGGTAATTTTGACTGTGAGGGAACTGGGTGGCTTTTATCACCAGATGGATCTGAGCTGATGTCTGGAGCTGAATTTTTTCTCCTCTGCTTCTTGTTTCACATGTGTCCGATCCACAGCATGGTCTCCTGTCTATTTCTACTGTCTTTGGAGTACAGGCATATAAAGGTCTTGCCTTTTCTATCACTACAGGTTTTTTTTAAAGCCTTCTCCACATGGAACTGTTGGCTAAGTATAAACAAAGTCAGGTAAGGTATTAAGTAAGTGAAAATGAATTAATTTAGAACAGTTATTAAACTTGGTGAATATCAAACATAAAAAAAAAATCAAAGACCTAACTGATCTCTACTCTGAAGTTTAGTCTCCTAGGTAAGAACATCAAGGATGGTCTAGGTAAACTACTCAGAAATAAGAAGGGAAAAAAAGGGAGATCTTCCGTATTTCCAAATTGTGGTTAAAATTATATTTATTCTGGTAGTTGAAATGTATTAATATGTATCATCACCACACGGAAGTGGTATCTTCAGAGAAGAAATGGGTGGAATAGAGGTAGATATGGGACTCTTCCTACCATTATTTCTGGGAATATGTTCCTCACTTTTCTTGTCTGAATCTCTCATGTGTGTCACCAGATTGTATTTAAAACTTTGCTCGTGCATTGGCTAGTTCCAAGCGTAGCCACCTATTGCTGTAGAAAGCATGTACCAAACGTTACTGTTCTGATCTGGTAACATATTCTAGTTTGAGGATGCCTTCCCAATAAATACATGCTTTTAGCTTAAATCAGCTTGCCTGTCTGTAATGAAAAACTTTTCTTCCGTGTTGACCTTAAGCTCCAACTTATTTTCCTAACAAGATGCTAAAAAGGAGCCTTGGCTATAAGTGAGATTCTGATTAGCCTTGTTCATGGCTGCAGCCGGAATGCAGACAAAAACCACCCAAGGGCAAGCGGTCTTCAGATGTCCTTCTCAAAGTTCCTGCTGGGCAGGGTTATCTCCCACCATTGCCAAGTGTAGGCGACAGACCTCGCTGCCCTTGACAGGAGACTCCCAGTGCCTTTCTTCACAATGAATGTGATACAATCGCTCCTCCCAGCCACCTGGGAGTCCACGTGGCTCTGCTGTCATGATGCTTGCACCTCAAGCACTGTGCCCAGGATGCCAAATGTCTAGTCACATGTGTATCCTAGAAGTATTCTAAAGAGAAGCAGCAGATTAAGAAGAGTGGGAGACAGAAGACAATTGTAACCCAGGAAAAATCTCATATTAATATGACCATCAAAGGGAGAAGAGATTTATCTATATTTGCAGCACTCATCATTTCAAACTTGATGGTCAAAATGCATTGTGTATTTTTATAGCACATCCTTGTTCTAAGATACGGCAACACAACCTGTGCTGACCCACCGCTTTGTAACCTGTAAAATAATTCACATAAGACAACAGCTTATATCATCTACAGCACATCATTTTTCCACGAGCTGACATACAGGAATGCAAATTGTCCTCCAAGACTGGATGCAAAGCACAGACTGAAGAAGGAAGAGGAATTCTGAGGAAAATGCTTTCCATTTCAGTTTTTATCCAATAAAACTGTTCTACATGGGGATGAAGCAAGCTTGGTCCATCTTCCATCGAGTCAAACTTTGGGCTTATTTCTGCACTGTCTCGCTCCCTCCCCTGGTAGTTAGTTGTTCATACTTGTACACAGAGAATGCTCCTGGAAATTTTATGCTCACTCTGTGCAGGAACAAAGCAAAGAGTGAATCTGTTCAGACTGAGCAGCCTTTCTGCACTAACACATGCAAGAGAAGGTATCGTTAGTTCTTTCTTCCACATTTTCCACAACTAATTAATTTAAATACAGCAAAGCCCTTTCTTTGAGGATCAGGGTCAACAAGGCCAGGCTGATTTTAGTGTTGATTATGTCTAAAAAGAGTCCACTGATACCCTATGATGTATCAACAACTTGCACCTCTCCACTCTCTTCCCCTCCCTCCTCTTCTTCCTCTGCTCTTCCCCTGCCTATAATTTTGTTCTCTTGTATTGTTTGTTGGGTTTTTTTTGACAGGCATTTCCATTAATCAGCAGGCAGACATTGTCTTCCTCCTGCTTCACTAGGGACAAGCCATTCATCCTTTTGGCGTGAGAAAGGCAAAGTTCAAAAGCACAACTAATTAAAAGCAACTAATGACCAAGTTGGCCTTGCAGGCAGTGCAGGAAATGCAGCTTGCCTGTGGACATTTTAACAACAATCTGTCTGACTTCTGTGCTCCAAGCAGCCCAAGACACAGTTTATGATCAAAGGCTTGCTTTTCAGGCTGAGATTTGTTTGTGGGTTGGACAGATAGTGCTCTGGATGTGCTAAAGCCATCAACTTGCCATCTTTTATGTTTTTGGGAATGACACTAGGCCACTGACTTGAAGGCTTTACCGTCATTGAGCCCACGCCAGCGTCTTAACATCAGAAACTTGAATATATACTAAGAATCACTAGGAATACAGGGGCAACGCTCTGTGCCCCAGTACTCCAGAAGAAGCTCTGCTGGAACCCCTGAGCGTTACCTTGGATGCAAGTTAAGAAAAGCTGACTTTCAGAAACCACTTCAACCCATTCTAACGGAGGTCATTTTTGATGATGTCAAATGGATGGGTTGGTAGATATTACTGTCTCTTTGTGGGTTGTTACTATGACAGATGCTTATAAACCGAAAAAAAATGTTTTCATGCCATGAAAACATGAAGTTGTCATATTCTCCCGGTCATGGCTAATGTGGTAGCATTATATATCTACATATTCATTAAAAAAGATGCACAAATCCTAGCATTAATTACTGTAAGTTTTTCCTTATTTCATAAAATGAGAAGAGGCAGCACGTGCACACATCTGAATCCCAAGACATTATCACAGACAAGGAGAGGAAACTAGAAGATAGCTGTGGCTGTCCTGGCGGGAGTGCCAGGTGGTGGAGGTATGACCCAACAGGCACTGCCGTTCAAAGATTCCATTTGGATGCTCACACCCGAATACACTTTAAGAAATTGGTTTTAGTCAATTATCCCAATCGCCTCCAAAGACAGTAACCCACTTCAGCTTATGGCTTTTATCCAAAATTCCCTTTCTTCTTCACTGCTTACAGATGTGGAGAAAAACAGCTCAAAGAACACAGTCCACGCCCCTGACAGCGCAGCTGACCGCAATCGCAACATGCTGACATGCCATAAAGAGCACAAAGATGGCCAATGCTAATTCTGAACGTAACCATCTTCGAGGTTATTTTTTTAGCAGGCTTTCCTTGCTGGGTTTGACTGGCTCCCTTTTTCCCCTTCCATTTCCTCTGGGCAAGAAATATATATTATTGCAAGAGTTTGCTAAAAATATAGGTAAGCCATAATTAGAAATTACAATTAGAAATTACTACAAATAGAAATATGTAACTGAATTTCTAAAATTTATAAATTTCAGTCATTTTAACTAAAGAGGAAAAAAGGGTAGTTTTTATATTGTTTTATATGTAAAAGCAGTTCCTTACTGTCCTCTAGTGGAGCAGTACTCATGGACACTAACTGCCTTTCAAAAGAAAGTGTGTATTGCTAAAATATTCAATTGTACATTGTTCACTTATTACCAAAAACCTCTGCAAATTGTCTCTTGTATTTTTCAGTTGAAATACTAACGAACTCTGAAGTAAGCAGAAGTTAGTATCAAATGGCAGAGTCTAAATAATGGCACATTTCAACAAGCTTTACTACTATAGATCTGTGGACACAGGATACATATCATATATTTAGTGACACAACTCTTAAGCTATTCGTAAGTTGGCAGATGCAGACCAAAAGCTGGGGTACATCACATTTTGAAGGGGAAATGGTATCTCAGATAGTAAGACTCTCTAGTAAATATACCGTGGAATTTTGGCAGTATGGAACATGAACATGAAGTATGGCCAGACTGAGGGACGCCGACTGAAACACAGATACTTCCCCTAGGATACTCTCCCAGCCTCCTGTAAGCTAGCCTTCAAAAACTCCTGAGGCAGTGGTAGTATCTTTAACACATCCTTGATGACTTCTTTCCACCTTATATTCTTTTTAACCTTCCCAAACTTTTTGTCTCTGTAACACCCTGCAGCAGTTCCATAGCATAATCCAAGGTTCAATAGGGTTATGTAGGAAGATGCTCCCTTCTGCTTGTAACTAAACTTGCTGCCTGGTGCCCCTTAGTGAGCAACACCTCCTATTTACTGTTTCCTCACTTCATGACTTTATTGGCATCTATCACACCTCTTCTTCCGTGTCTCCTTTTCAGATTGAATCCTACCTTCTGCTTTATAAATTCCCTCCTTCTGTTCTATATTCTAGTTCTACTTGCACAGTGAATAATTTAATAAACTTTCTACTTTGCCCTCCACCCTTTCTCAAAGGGTCACTTATAAACAGGCCGAATGTAACAGGTCTTAGCAGAACCCCACAGTAATTTCTTCCTGCTGTGGTGATTTGATATACCTTTAAACAGGTATAATCTACGACCAAATCTATGTTTATACCACAACAGGTCAGTTCTACTATGAGCTGTCAGGTGAACCACGCTTTCACACCTTCAAAGAGTCTAAGACAACCAGCAGAATGACTTGCCTTTAAAAAGTATTGATTCGTCACATTGTATTTATCCATAGGTCTGCAAATCTTGTTCGTTACACTCTTACCAATTACCCCACTGTTTCCAATACGCCATAAAACTAATCAGGCTGCAGCTTCACTGACCTCCTTGAAGTCTTTTTTAAAATCTGATGGCAGAATTGTCACTTTGTACTCCTTGATCAACGAAGCTGCTCTAAGTGACAAGTTCCATGCTACAGTGAGGGAGTTAGCAGTTTCTTCTCTCACTTTTGAATCCATGGGAGTAGCCTCCAGTCCTGGCGGCTTGCTGACACTCATTTCATTGACCTTTTCTGCCACTTCAGTTTACAACAGCTCTTCCCGCCCTCCCTGCGAAGAACGGCTCTTTAGCTCTTCCAAAGTGAACATCAGTGCAAAAAACCCAGCTTTTGTCACCTTACCTTTAAATGTTCCCATTATAGTTTGATAATTTACTCTACCAACTTACTGTGAAGTTTACTTTTTCTGAGAGTTCTTAAAAATAGGATTTATAATTAATTCTTTATGAAACTTTTCCATACAGCCTACTTCATAGCAAATTTTACATTTGATGAGTTACAATGTGCCTCCACTTTTCTTTTTGTGGACATAACTTCTACTTTGTAAAGGTTCTCCCTAGTTAAAAGCAGTCTCCTACCTTACTTTGTCAAAAACTTTTTTTTGATGGATAAATATTGATTCAGAGCATGTAATAGTTGTCTTAAAACAATTTTCAACATACCTGCAAGAATTCCACCTTTTTGGCAGCATGTGTTAATTTTATTCAAAGTTTTCTAGTTTTCAGGAAACTAGACTTACCTTGGCATGGATTCTTTGACTACCTGCTCCAAGAAATGAACTTCTACAGTGTGTAAACATTTATTGTCAGCACATGTTAGTATATATGGGAATGACTAAAGATTTTCATTGTTATTTGGCTTTATGCCTTGCTATTCCTTAGGACATATCCCCGTGAAATGCTAAAGCAAATCAATCAGCTAAGCCGATAGGATGGGGACAGTGCCTAGTGATACACCTTCTATTTTTCTGCAAGGCCTGTGATTTCACCCTAAAAGGATGTTGTGCTACTTAGTGTTACAATTAAATTAATCAAATTATTTTAGTTTTCTTTTTAGGCATATGCCATAACCTCTCCAACAGCAGAACCTACTGCCACTCCTATATAACTACACCTGGAATTAAATAGTCCTATCCACCAAGTTTTTAAATACATACCTTTTTATATGCACACATACATATATATAAAGTACAAGAATAGAAAGTACAGATACTTTTATTTTTAAATTTATTATTAAAAATAAAAATATCTGTACTTCCTATTCTTTTATTTTGGTTTAAGGCATTTAAATAGTTGCTTGCTTTATGATCTCTTTTTAAAGAAAATTCTCACTGGTTGAACCTAACTCTGATTGTATGCTGCTTGAACATTTTATTCTATTCTAGAATGCTGTTTTATTCTTAGGTATCTTATAGTGATCTTTGGCCTGCATACCTATGTAAAAGCATTACCCTGCCTCTGTGATACTGCATGCTTTTACTCTCCAAATGCAAATATGAAACTATATCCCCTGCTACAAAGAATTAATCTAAATTAATTTAAAATACCTCTGGAGAATCCTTCATAATCTAGTGGACAGCAATGGTCATCACCTAGGAGAACTCTGTGCATAGTTGTCATTCAAATTTAGAAATAACAATGCTTATCTCCTTATCAATAAAGGAGACAGATATACAAACAGATCCAAACTAAGAAAAACAGTATTGGATATTCTAATTTAAATGCTGAGGAAAACATGGTGCTATATGTTTAACACAAAAAATTTAAGACGGACACTTAGACTACATGGTTTTTATACCTCCAAACTATTAACAATAGATACCTTTCATATTTAATACAGCTTTATTACAAGTAGATATAACCATTATTGCTAAAAGAGAAAGGCTATATAAAAAAATCCAGTGCAAAATAAAAGCACCCTACAAAATCTGCAGTTCTGTTCCCACTGACAGGCATTTAGACCTTGCAAGAACAACCGATTTCAGTGACTTCAAAGCAGTTACTCACTGACACAAAGTTCAGACAGGATTTGCTGGAATTTTAGCTGTTGACTTCAAAGAAAAAAAAATGGGAGACTCATTGTCTGACAGGTGCAAAAATTAATACAAAATGTATTAACACAATATGAAACAAACGTACATTAAATAGTTTTGTTTCCTGGTACATTGAATTTTCAAATTACTTTTATAAAATTTACATATTTAATGAAATGATTATCTATCATTGTGGAAAACACAGTTCTTTAATTCAAGTTTATATTAACTATAAATATCTAAGGACAGGAAAGATACTCTTCAAGTTGGCGTGCCTTACTTCCCCATCCTTTATGTCTTCTGCTCTTTGCCTTTTGGAGAAAACATTACAGCATAAGGCTGCCGTCTTTTTGGACGTTGACAGGGAGCAAGATCCTCTTTAATATATCCTTAAAAGAATAAGAACAGATCTGAGGTAAGAAATACAGTATAGAAACACGCATAACTTTAGTTTCATTTTTTTGTTTACCCTCAAAAAAAAAAAACTTGTGAATTTTTTTCCTTTTATGGTGACTGGTTCTCACTTGACAAAAAGTTCGAGATCCCAGAGTGCAATATCGTTAATGAAAACCCTCAGCTGCCTTCTAGTAGATGACTGCATAGTAATGCAATACAGACAGATAATACTGAAGAGGAGAATGGAAGCTATGAATTATTAATCTATCCAAAACAAAATTGCATTTTTCATTGTCTTTTCTACAGAAGATTTTACCTAAGAGTAACAAAGCATGTAATTACTGCAAATTCAGTTGACTAATAAAAATCACTTTTTAAAATGTATTTCCTAGTCATACACAGGAAACTTCAGGCACGTGTGCTTTGTGGGTCTAAACAGTACAGCTCTCTGTTCTGAGGGCATTCTTATTTATTAAACACTTGCCCATCTGGAAAAAAACCAAACATCAACCTATGGATCAAACATGCTTTAAAAGCTCTCTGATAAGAAAAGTATATAGAAAATTTCTATAACATGCTCAACTTAGCTAACACTGATAGTAAGCAGACATTTTATGCAAATCAGTTACAGCACCTGGCTTTTGCCAAACCCTTACTGTTTATCAGCGCTAACATCCGCTGAAGTGAGAGTAGTAGATTCCTACTTCGTAGCTGGAAAATGCTGTCTATGTAACTCAGTTATTTAAAAAACAAAAATCAGTTGCCAACTGAGGTTAAACCACAACGAACACAAACCACAATTGGTTCAATATACCAATAAGAAGTAGAAAATACATCCTTTGTACCCCACTACTTCTGAGTGACAGCTGCAATTGCTCATCATGGGAACTCTCTCTGGTATTTTGGTGTTCTTGCTGCACTCTTGTATAATATGGCTTTTTACCAAGAAAGAGCTGATGTGAAGTCTGCCTCTGATATGCTGTTGAGGACCATTAACAACTGAACGGCTCTTACTCTAGGCAGAACAAGGAGATAGCCAAGAAGCTAATTTTAACGAGGTTGCAAGCAGATTCCAAATGGGTAGTAACAATCTCCCTAACAGGATATCTCAATCACCTGAAGTTATAGATGGACATGCCTAGTTTAGACCAGCTTTCTCATCGGCTGGAACAGGTAAGAGGCAACCAGGTTGGAAGAGGAAGGACTACGATTTGTTCATCTTGAAAGATAATGATCAAGAACCAAAGGTGGTTCTAGAGTGGTGAGAACTCTCTCTCATTACTTAAGGTAAAGGAGGAATGGATTAGCCTCAGCCAAGCCCTGTCTAACTAGATATGCAAGAGAGAAAAGAGACTACTCACAAAGGAAGCAGCAATTCAGCAGCGTTCCTGACGTCCTGGCTAGCTGGACTGAGGGATTCACTTTCCTTTATGTGATACCACAGACAAATTGATGGAAAAAAAAAGAACCATTTTCCCCGAAGCCTAACCAAGCCCAAGGAAGCTTAATGGCCTAGCGAATTCTATGACGAGTTTAACCCTTTGCAGTGGATATTTAAGAAGGGGGAACTTGACTAGGGCTTCAAGAGCAAATTTTACATTTGTCCCCCACAATGAGGGCAAGGCTTAAAGTTCTGAACACTGTGTTTGAAATACACATATTTCTTGGAAATACAGCTTTAAATTTAAATGAACTCAACTCACTATATCTTGATTAAGCAGTATGATTTGCACTATGAAAGTTATGTAAGTCCCTAAAAATCAAGGCTCCCTGTTCTGAAAGATTAAAGATGATACTGCAACACTATCACACAAGAACACATACAAATCTCTGGCTACATTTTCCTATGCCTGACCTGAAACTGTTACAAGAACAGATGACAATAAGTGAAGATTAAAGCTTCACAGCTAATAACATGCGCACAAATAAAGATTAAGTAACTCAAAGAGAGTTCATATAGGGCTCCTTACCTCAGGGTTTCACCACTTCTGAAGAAATGTACATATAGTACACTCCAAACTCACCATATTTTAACATCATTAGTAAAAACTCTTTTTTATATCAAGCTCTAGGGTTTAGAAGAATATTTAGGAAAGAACAATCTTCTGTGTGAAGTAAAAAAGAAAAAGCTAACCAAACAAACCAGCTTTTGAGTGTCACTATTGTTAGTTAGCAGGGTATATGTATTAAAAACTATTTAATCACACCCTACCTTCAACATTTCCATTATCATGTGGTATTATGGAGCTCTAAAGATATAGATAAAGGACATCAACAGTGCTGCCTGTCTCTCCTCAGTAAGTACAATCTCTCAGCCTTTGCCTTTGAAAATGTTGACCCAATTCTCGCTTTGGGTCAAAGACATGTAGGGTTTTAAGTTCTATGAAAAACCCAATTATTTCTGCCTTCTCTATCTAGGCTATAGGAAAGTCTCCTTATATTCCCTTCTTCTTTGTAGTACAAGAGCTGCTAAAAAAAGACAATATTTATTCAAAATAATGGCTGCCGATAAGGAAACAGACCTCAAGACGACTGGGCGAGAAAGGCTGCTTTATGAACTAGAGATAGTTTCAGGGAACCATGGGGGTGGGGGGGGGGCAGGCAGGAAATCAGCTTTAAAAAGTGCTTTGTAAGCCTTTTTTGCACAAACCTCTTTCCATACAAGTTTGGGTGGAAGGAAATCCAACCTCCCAGAAATTTTCAGGAGTATTTGGAGGAATGTAGCGAAATCTGTGTCTTGAACAGGAAGCTAGTTTCTTTTCCCTCTCTTCTTCTGGAATGTCTGCATAATACTGAATGTTAGGGAAAAAAAAAATCCAAGTTAACAAATTCATATGTATAGAGTAACTGCTTTACACAATGACATTGTCAATCACTGTTTATTAACAAAGTTATCTAAAAATAACGGTGAGGATAGCCAAAAGTAGAGATTTGTTATCCAAATGACAAACACCTGGCCATTATCCTAAAAGCTTACTGAATTTACAGATTAAGTTTAACCTTATGGTGGCAAGTTTGTTAGCTTTACATCTTTTAACATACCACAGGAACAAGGTTTAGGCATGCGTACAATTATGTCAACAGTTTTACTGACTGATTTTACAAAGCTAAGTAGCACAGGTGTTGAAATAGATGGGAATTTTCTAATAAACTGTTTCAGCTCGCATTTACAAATAAAATAGAAAAGTGAAAAAACGCACTACAAAATCCATGCTGCAGAATTATGTCTACATTTACAGTAGTAACAGCAAACTTAAGTCAAAATGATTCCTACTTTATTACCCTCAAATTAGGAGTAAATAAAGAGCTAGTTTAACTAGCTGACTGACACTGGAACTCCAGAAACTATCTGCCAGCTGGGCATTCTCTAGGGTATATAGTAAGTTGGCTGGCTACTCTTTCATCCCTGTCAGCTGTACCGGGGGGGCTGCAACGAGAAAAGTATATACACTCTCCAAACTTTTTTGCTGGGAGTTCCCATGAGTAACATCATAGAAAGATAGGTTTTTTTTTCATGCAGTTTTCTACTGTTTTAGTTTGAGTCTAGTTAGCATCTCCTAAAAATAGCAATCTGGCACTTGGATATCAGAGTACCAAAATATTTTCAAAGTGAATGAACTGTTTGATTCAAGTGGCAAGCCAACAGTCACCATCTGGATTGCACAAGAAACCTAACCTTCATAAAAGTGGCAAAACAATTCTACTGAAATGACAGTGTTACAGTTCAAAAGGGCAAACTAAAGTTTAAAAGCTCATTCAATCAGCTGGAAAGTGATCTAGACTGGGGAAATCAAGAAAAGAACAGAATATCTCTGTCAATAGAGATTATTTCCTGCCTCCATCTACGGGTAGGATTTCAGAAAACCTACTTACTTAGAATCATAAAGTACATTAATAAATTCCTTTTTTCCTACTAGATGGCAGACAAAGTATAAAATAGGCATAAAAATCCTCCTCCAAAAAATCATGAGAGATAAATACCGATGATTGTATAGCAGAGAGTAATCACAGCTCTGAAAATGCCAGTGACAAAACTGCATGAACTAAGAAAAGTAGACTTGTTTCATTTTATGATTCTGTAGTCTGTGGGAACTGCAACTCTGCCTGAAACCGAGGTACATTTTCTCCCCCCACCCCAAATCAATTCAGATTTCTTGCCATTCTACAAAGTGTGACACCAGAATGTATTCTTCTTTCAAAGGCCTTATTAGTTCAGGAATCTGATCTAGTAACATGTGGGTCTCTCCCAGTCAAGAACAGAGATTCAGGTTGTTAGTAGGTTGTACCCAAAATTTCAGATTACTGGTCTGTCTACTACAAAGTCCTGGCATGCAGTATTGTCCTGGTTCCGGCAGGGATAGAGTTAATTTCCTTCTTAGTAGCTGGTACAGTGCTGTGTTTTGGATTTAGGATGGGAACAAAATTGATAACGCACCGATGTTTTAGTTGTTGGTAGGTAATGCTTACACTAGCCAAGGACTTTTTAGCTTTTCCATGCTCTACCGACTGAGAAGGCTGGAGGTGCACAAGAAGCTGGGAGGGGGCACAGCCAAATTGTCCAAAGAAACATTCCATACCATGTGACGTCATGCTCAGTACATAAACTGGGGGAAGCTGGCCGGGGGGGCCGCTGCTCAGGGACTGGCTGGGCATCGGTCGGCGGGTGGTGAGCAATTGTACTGTGCATCACTTGCTTTGTGTATTATTATTATTATCATATTATTATTATAATAATAATATTACAACAATTATTAAACTGTTTTTATCTCAACCCACGAGTTTTTCTCACTTGTGCTTTTCCAATTCTCTCCCCCATCCCACCGGGTGGGGGGGGGGGGGGGGGGGGCGGGGGGTGGGTGCTTAGCTGCCGACTGAGGTTAAACCACAAGGATAGAATAAACTGCCAGTTCCAAAGATAATATTCAGGAATGGTTATGAGCCCCTAGTCAAAGGTCCTTCAAAACATATTGAGTGTAAGCCCAGGATACTCCCACACTCTTGACAGCAGAACCCCTTTCAGTCACTGAATTTGGAGACAGTTTGAGAGTGTTTGCCACTGTCTTATGCAATGTTCCCTTAGACAGGAAAAAGCCTATGCTAAGACCAGAACTTAAGTGGATATCAGTAGTTTGGGGTTTGAATCAGAGTGGGGTCACTCATGCAGCTGGACTTCAGAGACCCAGCTGGAAAAATGTCTGTGTCACTCAGTTAAAGATCTAGAGACTAATGAAAGAAGAGGAACAGGTAATTATCATCTAGTACACATCAATTTTCACCAATAAAAGTTAAGAAATTACATGATGTTAAGTCAACAAAATTAATTATAAGAATTCTACAGTATCTGTGTAAACCAAATAAGATCAATAACTGAGTCTCATTTAGGGATAATTAGCAGTGCACCTTACATTTGTCCTTTAAATAGCCTGGATTTTTAGAAATCGGCCCACTAAAAGTTTGCAGTGTGCTGCATTTTTTTGGAATTCAAATGTTTATGATTGGTGAGGAATGTTTATGGATCAAACAATGAAAAATACAGTACAGTTTTGTAGGAACAGAAAATAAAAAGACCAATGAATAATCAAGCTAAGTATGTATTCAAAAGAAATTAGAAAGTAACTTTTTATTATGGCTTGTTTAGAAATATATTAGGGTTGACAAAGAATGAGAAAGTTACATATATGTCTGCTAAACAGCAAAAAACTCTCAGCTGTTTTCTAGATTGATCTCACTACCCACAGCATTTTCAGCCCACACAAAACATTCGAGCTAGGCTTTTCCATGTGTGAAAAGATACGCAAAATCTCATCCTGCAGTACCTGCACTGTAAAAGAATCGTTTACAGAACTCTACAATTTTCAGTCTCAAAAAAGAGAACAAACCCTTAAATTGTTCCTCTCTTTAGTTTAGCACAAAGTTACTTAGAGTAATTACTGTAATCTAAATATATATTAAAAGATCTGATTCTCCTACTTATCTAAAGCATAGCTAGACTTAATAACCACACTAACAAATGCTACTTTTACAAGCTACCAGTAACTCCTGCATACAATCTTTCTCTGATTGCATCGCAAAGTCATAACAAACCAAAACAAGACCTCTCATCAAATGTTCTACATTGTAAAGTAAATGAGTTCCACAAAGTTTTAAGATAAGGACTTATAAAGGACTTTGATACCAGTCTGCTACAGCGTGTGCAGAAGTTAAATCTCTCACATCTCAAAATGACAGATAACTCTCCCCACTCTCATACTGCATGCAGCACATGGCCAGAAACAATTTACTGATTTCTACCCACTCCTTAAGTATTTCCTTAGGCTTTGGAGACTTCAAACCCGTATGACTAATAAGTAAGCCACGACATTTTAAAAGCATCATTTATGCTTTGTCTAATACTCCCTTTTTCCATAGGCATTTCATTCAAAGCTAGTTTTATTATGGTGCAGTGACACAGCCAAGCAATCCACACATTCCAATACATTAATCTTGAATGGCGCAGACTTAAAAAAAACAAAAAACAAAAAACACCAAACCAACAAACCCAAACTTTTTTAAAGTTTAAGGCAGAAACCTGATATTGTAAAATTGGAGCTGTAAATGTTTCCAAACACCGTAGTTACCACTCTAACTTGCCAGAAAGTAACAAGAACTGGATTTACTGAGAGGAGAAGATCTGTAGCTTACAGAGACAGGAAATTAAGCCACTCAACATGTCTCTTGGGCCAAGAAATAGACTGAAAGTTTGGGGTTTTTTGGTTTGGTTTTGGTTTTTTTCCAAAATCTGGTTTTCTTTCAAACTTTTAAAATCAAACATATTTTTGAAAATGGTATTTATAGTTGACTGTAAAACTTAATTATTTGTATTTAATGAGTTTTACCAAAGCTATTTTTCAGGAATGTGTTTTTGTTAAAAATATACTCTAATAAATTTCTTCAGCTAAGTGAACGTGACTTAACTACAAAGTGAATAGCAGAAGAATCTATGAAAAATGTTGGTTCTATATAGGTGTGGAAATTAAGTAAAAAGATTCCAGAGAATCCATCATTATTCAGTCATTAATCAATACTTCTGGCGAGCCATAATGTACAAGATCATCGCCTAATTAACTCCAGCCTGAAAGTTTATTAATGAGCAAATGAAATATGTCCTTATTACACATGTAATTACTTCAATATTTTATCTCTATACCAAGTATCTGAAAGAAGTTTAGTAACTTGAAAGGGAGGAAAAAAGTGTAACGTGAAACCTAAAATTTCATACTGTTTAACCTGCTAATATAAACATTTTTGCATGCATTTGCACATATATACACATTGGCATCTATGCTGGTGCAATTATCTGAAGACACGGACACCCCAGAAAACAAGAAAAAAACCCCAAACAAACCAAGATATATCTATATATAGATACAACAGGACATAGAACTTACTTATTCCAGTACCTGTATATTTCAGTAGAGCTTTTGAGCTAAAGTTTAGAAACTTGTAATCGTTCTTTGACTAGCTAATGTATTTGTTATTAACAAAAATCTTACTGGAACCATGATGTGAGAAGTTTCTATCCTCATACAGATACACACAAAAAAATTAAGACTTTCTAAGTTATATGCAGTTACTACAGTTAAAAACAAACCAACCAACCCAAAACTTGGTAAAACAGCTTTGGTAAACACTTGCTTCTCTGCTACTGTAGGTACTGATGATGATGCAACCAGATTCATAATTTCAACAGCACTTTAGCACTTAGATACTAGCAGAGTTAGAAGAATGGAAGACTGACCAAATTTTAAAGCACTACTTACTATTTCACATTCCTTACAAGTATGGCCAAGCAATTTTCTTCTTTCTTCTTTTTTTCGAATAACCTCAATATGAGGAAAATCTAACACAGTATTCTTTCTGAAAAACAAAAATGTTTTCACACGATAGCACATTTATTTCTCCTACATGTCTGAAAATTTTCGGTTTTTAGAACACAATGAAGGAGAGTCTCAAGAAAAAAAAAAATCAGTAAATGCCTGCAAAACCCAATCATACTGCATTTCATAGCTGAATAGGACTATTTTTGTAACTAAAACAGTTCCAGGATTTTTTAAATGTAATGTGATCTTTTACATAACCAGAGATGTGCATCTCCTCATTATGGCTTTTCATAGTGTGAAAATAATTACTAGATCAAAATTCCTCAACTATAGATCTTGTGTAGAATATTTATTTTGCCGGTGACACAGTTGTGCTTGTACTGATTTCTGCAAGAGGAACGTATGTTGGGGTTCAAGAACAGAACAAACGGGTTCTTTTCAACTTATCTGCTCACAAAGCACTCAATAAGTTTTCCTCTACAAAGAAAACATATGCTGAGGTAAAAAATGAGCTAACAACTATTTAACTGAAGGGGTTGGTATCATTATGAAATGAAGATTCAGACTACCAATGATGATTATACAGAAAGGCAATAGAGGAAACACTAAGAGGTACAATTGTTAAACATTACTCCTTTATTGCCTAGAGGAAGGGGCAAAAGTGCCAAAGAAGGAAAGGTTTTCATTTGTACAAGCAACCAATAGGCTCTTTACTCAAACTCATGCATGATCACATGCCTGTAAGAAACAACATGGATTACAGAAGACTACATTCAATAAAATTATAAAAACCAGAAAAGGCAATCCCTTCTCTTCAGCAAATGTGATAGATAGGCATCTCAAGGCATTTATTCCCTGCCACCCCCACCCCAGCTTTTATCTAAGGCTTTTATCTAATTCACTAGAACTTTTACCTGTGCATCTTCAGCTGCTAGTATGTTACGTACAAACACGTTTTCTTTATGGAAGAACAAGTTCCCTACAGGGAGGATATAAAGAGCCTTAAAATGCCTATACAGTACAAATTAAATTACCTTTCATCACTTTTGAGATAGGGCTCCACAAAAGCTTTCTGCTTGGCTTTATCTTGTTTATCCTCATGTTCTGTAAATACACATGCAAAACAAAAAATTACGTCATGTAAGGTTAACAGACTGCCTGGAGAAGTGTCTGTAAAATTATTAGCCAGCTATTAAGAATTACAAAAATGCCATGTACATGCAGTCTGAGACAACAGATTCAAACAGATACTAAAAATAACATAGAACTGATTGAACCATTGATCAAAAAGCATTACTAGAGTAGAAGGAAAACAGCAGCGAGACAAGTAAAAAAGATAAGCAGAATAGCAAAGGAAAGGCTGCTTAAAATATAAAACACTGCGAAACCTTTGATAGAACCTAGGAAGCAAGTAATCTGCAGCCAAAAACTGGTACCTTCTGTAAGAGTCACTTTGCTGTACAGCTCCTATGCCAACTTCTATTACACATCTCATATTTGTGTGGTGGCTATAAACAATGAACTACCAAAATAATTTTCATATTTGTTTATGTTATGTCCTTACAATGAATAAATTTTCCCACTGAATTTATGAAAAATGAACTCATGGTTTATTTGGCATACTTGTTCCTAGAGAACAGAGCCTGGTTTCAAATCAACTTTCGTAGTTTAACCAGGTTAATAAAGACAAAACAAATTATATCCCACTCTTTAGCTTCTTGCTTGCTGCTGTTACTCCCTTATCCTGCTCTTCATCATGAAGAGTTTCTTTTTCACCACATGCAGGAGGACTATCTTCTGGTAGGCAGGATTCATATTCTTCATGGGTTGTCCGATCAAACATTTCTGCTAAGGTATCATTCTTTTTTTTTTCTCCTCCTATTATGAAAAAGCATAACGAACATCCAAATCGTCCTCTCAACAATTTAATTCAAGAAAGTATATTTTGATTGAATGTGTATCAGAAGAACTAACATTTACTTCCTGCTCCAGTACTGCTTAACTCAACATCAGCAATATATTTGTTTCTGCAACTCCTCTGTCAATCTTTTAAATGTGGACAACGCTCATCTATTTTTCATAAAGATACCTTGATTCAATTTCTAAAATTTAATTACTAAATCACCTTGATATACCTTTAACCTTAACACTGGATACATGAAATTTTTGTTCTTGTAATTATGGAGTTATCCAAGCAGAAGGAAATACTTTCTGTGGGTAGGAGATAAACTACAGAAATGTGATCAAGTTGCAACAGCTTAAAAAAAACCCCAAAACACACCGTTAAAAGTCACTGCCCTGCAGCCATGATTCACCACATACCATAAATTAAATGTGATATAAACACATTTGGATTTAAGTATACTAGTTCTATTTATATGCCATTAAAAATGAAATTAGTCTTCCCATAGAAAGTCTGATATGATTACATAGAAAACTTTCAAAGCTGTTTGTTGTAAGAGTGATTGCTGCAGGTGAGATCAGAACTATTATATGATCAAGTATTTAACTCTTTAAGCACTATAAAAGTATAGCTACTGGCTCTACCTCAGCACAAATCCTATCATTTTCTTAATCTAAGTTAAAAAAAGATCAACAACAACCACTGATTCTACTAGGCAACAGACTGACCTTCGTAACCGACAAAAATACACCAGTGCTGTTTTACTACAAACCATCTTCTACTATCTATTTGTACAGGGGAAAGAAAAAAAAAGCCCTTCACTCTTTCCTTTGTCACAAAAAAACAGCAAACCAAAGGAAAAAAAAAAGTCTTACTTGGACTGCTTTCCTGGTTTTGCTCTTGATTTTTCATTTTTAACAGCACACTTTCACTAACATATGTATAATCCATATCAACAACTTCCCCTCCGACTCTTGATTGAGAACCACCCTAAATAAAAGAACAAACATACAAAATTGCACTCAGAAGCAACTGGTGTAGTCAGTGTCATTGCTGTATATCTGAAACGCTTTCGCAACAGCTACTGGCATCTTTTTGGACACTTTCTATGATGTTTTTTCTGCAGTAATGTCTGCATGATAAAGATGTAAAATCTAGGTAAGAGAATAACAAGTTTTGAAATTCAAATGTGAAGCATTTATCCGGTGGATACCTTGATGGGCAAGAAATGCCTTAAAAGCTTTCATGTTAAATTCTACAAAGATAAAAAGTAACAATGAAACATATAGAAATTAAAACCTGGTCAAATTAATACATTTTAAGAAAGTAAACAAGGGAAACAAAACAAATAGAGTGCAGGAAAGTCACCATCCCTGGAAGTATTTAAAAGGCGGGTAGATGAGGCGCTTAGGGACATGGTTTAGTGGGCATGGTGTTGTTGGGTTGATGGTTGGACTCGATGATCTTGGAGGTCTCTTCCAACCTTTAATGATTCTATGATTCTATGATTCTATTCTAAGATAGTCTTTAAGTGAGACAAAACAAATAGAGTTCAGGAAAATTCTCAGAGATCCTAATAACCAACCTGCACCCAACTCAAAGAAAGATAATAGTCATTATTTCCACATTTTCTATTACTTAACATAAAGAGATATCACAGTGAACATTTTCACAGGAAAAATTATGAGATTTAGAACATATTTTTTTTCTTAAAAGAAACCCCAAACCACCCCCAAATGCATCAGTTTCATACTGAGTAGCCACCTGGCTGAGTTGATCAAATACAACTAGACAGTGGAAACGTTTTAGGATAACCATAGAGTACTATGCATAAACAAACATTTCAAGAGTGCAAACAAACATCAAATGAGCTGAATTTACATTTTTTGTTAAAAAGTGGTTTTGATCTGCCCAGAATAAAGTTCATGAAACTACTTTTGTAGGCTTTTTTCAATATCATAGAACATGCAGACTTGTTACACAAGTTTACCTTTGTATCAATCACAGTAACGTCCATTTTGTACTGTGAAAGGTCAGCTCCTGGGTCTACGCACCACTGCAGGTTTTCTGAAGAAGGTTTATCTTTCAGGTCTGGATGCAGAGAATATGAGAAAAAAGGCAAATAATCAGAATCCAGTTCTGCCAAAAGCATCCTATAGTGTCTAAATTATAAGTCAGCTTTCCTTTTATCAATTAATCTTTGGGTTTAGGGATTGATTTTTCTCAAGCAATAAACATGCTCATTTGCTTTAAATCATATTTTGCCTGAAGAGTTAGAAATAAATCTTTAAGTTTTTTGTCATATTCAGGGAGCACACCACTCCTTTGTGTTTGTATGAAGTATGTAATACATAAAATACTCTTGCAGGTAAAATCTCTGTATTATGTAAATCAAGTAGTGTTAACACTCGCTAGAAGACATTAGGTGTATAAGAATACAAAAGTCAGGGCTTAGACTACAAAAGAGTAAAAACCAGTGTCCGGTCATTGTTCCAGAGATGGCTCTTGATTTATCTGTGAAGTAGAGGTTTAGATTCCAAGCTACATGGCCACACCAACTGCTGACAGATTTTTTAAAAATTCACAATGCAAGTATTTCTAAATAAAGTATGCGGTGTAACAGCTCAGCTAAGGAGTACAAAAGCAGTGATTCTACAATCCCAGTTCAAAAAAATAAGTTTTCAGACTGGGACCACTTAACAGGAAAGAAGATACAAATTCCAGGAAGAGTATTTGGCAGCATCTGCTCATTATCATTAAAGGTACGAACTTCTTCAACAGATCATCGTGAATCATGAAAAATGTTAACAAAATGGCTTATCCTTACACTTAAGTACAATTTTCAAGCATTTGATATAGATAGTTTAAACTCAAACTTCCTGAGATTTTATTTCAGTATCTGTTATTCACATGCTGCAGTAAACAACAACGCTAAATAAACAAGGACGAACAAGATTCCTAGCCTGTTGAGTTTACAGCTGAATGCCAATGATATATTTATTATCTAGTGGCACAAGAATGCCAGGGAGACACAGATTGAAAACGTTGGGGGTGATCTTGAGAAGTCCTGAATAGGATGAGACTAAGTTAGAAGCAGAACAGAGAAAGTGATTAAAATGGGAGAAAAGAAGATACGAAAAATTCTATTCAACCATAGCACAGGCTGGAGGGGCAGGGGACAATAAAAGGAACATTTTAATCAAGTTACCTTGCTCATTTTGCAGTGCTTTATTTTTTGATAGTCTACAAGGGTTTGGTTGAAGTACAGATGCTGGTTCAGACTCTCCATGTCCTGTCCTTGTTTTCTTTCTATGTGGTACATGGCCACTGACAACCTAACAACATATTGCAATTTTACTATTTCCCAAAATTTAAATATAATATTTCAAAGGAGAAGGAAAAAAAAAAGTCAGAAAAGCATACCTTCACATCATCAAAAAGTTGCTCTGTCTGTGGAGGACTTGGCAGTGGAGCAATTTTGAAGGGAGGAACAACTTCTTTCATTTGGATTTGGTTTTTCTTATCTGGGAATGTTTTTTCCAGCATTGCCTCTTGTCCATAGGATTCCTCTTGTAAATCTCTGCCAAACAAAGAACTCTCATTGTTGGCATTTTGAATGGATGATGAACCTTCAGGAATGGGCTTCCCCAGCTGTGAAAAAATGTCATGCAGAGTCACCTGTTTCAGTCTATTTTTACAGGTCTCCTCACTTCCTTGTTTTTTCTCTTGACAACGAACTCCAGAGAAGCGATCAGACAGATCCAAGGGCTTATCAACTGTATGTTCCCCATTAATATGCTGAACATCTGATCGAAAGGGCATAGAGTTCTCTTTGTTGAAGGATGTTTTTTCACAGCTAATTGCATGCTCATCTTCAGCTTTCTTTCTCTTAGCACACCTGCCTTCTAGCTGCCTCTGGTGTACAAGAAGGAAATCGCTCTTGATCAATTCATTTTTCGCTGCACAAGTGTTTCCAACACAGGTTACAGTCTCATTAGTATTCTTTTTCACAACCATTTGCCTATTGATAGAGGCCTGGCTGATAACTGAGTTGATTTCAGTTTCGAGATTCAGTGGTGCAACAAAAGCAACATCTTCAGATTTTGGTCTACTTTTATGAGATCTGGAACTGGAAGGATTGTTGAAGAGGTTGGTTTTGAGATTAGGCTTCAATCCTGAATCTAAAATACAAGCGACATGACTTGTGCTTGAGTTGTTCTTCACACTGCTAGAAGCTCCAAAAACAGGAGAGGCTACCTGAGAATCCCAGTCAACATGCGGTGGAGTGTTCTGAGATGGATCTGAAAGACTGAATACAATGAGAGATGAGATATTTTTCTGGAGTACACAGAGGGCTGGGAGGAAAGAAAGGGATATACAAAAAATATGTTTCCTATCAGTGATCTACTTTAAAGCTGTCAGAGCTGCTAGCATTAACTGAAAACAGAAGGAAAAAGAAAAGGGAAATTTTTCGTCTAGGAGTAAGTACTGTTGCACTTAGAGCTGTAAAAGGCAAACAAAACACAGACCTTGTCCTTCCTTTTAGTATGGTGTGAAATTCTGCTCCATGTTCAACTGAGAACCAAGGACAGAATTAAGCCTACCTAGGAATCTCTTCTATCAAAGGACTTCCTACCTTTCAATGCAGTGAAATGGAAGAAAGTGAGAATGGTTGTGATAGCAGTCTATCTAGGTTCTTGTATACATCTTATAATCATGATAACAGATTCTCAAAGCATCTGCAAGTGAAGGAAAAATGTGCAAGCTTCTTTCAGGTACTCTGTTTTTTACTCGTCATCAATAAAACATACATTTAAGATGACAGGTAGGGGCTAAAAAAAATTTCAGTTTAGACCACAACATCCTGAGGAGAGTGGGAAGGGCAACAGTCAACCAGTAGGACATCTAGTCAGCAGAAAAGTTTTATGATCATCTACCTACCCCAGCTCCAGGCCCCTTACCCCCAGGTTAATGGGCCTCAGAAAATACCTCGCAATAACAAGAAGTCAGCGAGGGAGGGACTCTGTACATAGAAAGCCCAAATCAGAAGTTTGAGAATGAAGTAAAAGTCCGCAGTTTTGCATTTTATCAGTTCCTTTGCTTCTAATGTAATTTACTTGAAAGAAGCCTGTATAATATGAAAATATTTATTTCCATCTCTGTACCTTTAAAGCAAACCGCTGTAAGGTTTTAAATTCTGCTAAAACCAGAACTTCATATAAGCCTGTTTAAAACAATATTATTCTAACCAAGTGGAAACACACCCTAAATTGTTGTCATCATTTCTTGATTCACAAGCTGGATGTTTTCTTGAGTCTTCAGACTGCATGCTCTCTGGGGCCTGGCTCATAACAGTATTAGTGCAGGGAGGACTCAGTATACTCTGGGACTCCTTGCAAGCGGTGAAGGAAAACAAAGAAAGGAAGTGTGAGAAGCTATTAGAATTAAAAATTAGAAATATGCTAGGTTTGCACATAAATACTCTGAAGACCCATTCAAATTGAACTATTCAAAACTCTGAAAAATAATAAAAGTTACAAGACAGATCAAATTTTGACCAACAATTTTCCGTAAGACTCCAAAGAAGTCTTATGGAAATTAAAAAATTCATCATTCAATGCACACATTAAAAAAAATAGTCTGCATACTATCATTTTCACTGTAGTAACCAAGCAAAAACATCACATAATCTCACCTGAGTCACCAGACTCATCACCAAATAATCTTTTTAGTGCCTTAGACTTGATTACTGCACAAAGGGAGTTTGGCAGACCCAAGGATTTAATCCACTTAGTCAAACTTGAATTGTATACACAGCAGGAACTGTGCCCCTACCCTCCTCCCCAACGCCCAGACAGGTCAAGCACAGTTATCTCTCTTCTTGCTAGAGCAATTCTGTAATGAGTAAGCAAAAGCACATCAAAGTGAGCTTATTGGAACTCAGAACACTTTTGCAGAGTTTTAATGCAAAAGAGAAAAATACTGTTTTCAAAAAC
The DNA here is from genome assembly GCF_000699105.1 of Pygoscelis adeliae. Classification (NCBI taxonomy): domain Eukaryota; kingdom Metazoa; phylum Chordata; class Aves; order Sphenisciformes; family Spheniscidae; genus Pygoscelis; species Pygoscelis adeliae. The sequence continues at coordinate 8,550,657 of NW_008825498.1, forward strand.
AACTGACACAAAAAGCTGATTACGTAAGAAATCTAGGAATACTACTTACAGATTCCTCTTGAACAGCAAGTCCAATTGTTTCTGCCACAACTGCAGCCAAGTTAAAAGATGGCTTTGGAACAGGATAGCCTCCCATCCTTGGTTTATCTTTATGAGTAGAAAGCAGCTCACAGTAAGTTGCATATACATTATAATATCTTACTCCACTCACACAAATGGTACACAGAACTAAAAAGATCACAAATTAAAATCGGTAATTATGGAAATAGTTTGACTTGTGTCAGGTAAAAATCGTATCTGGAAGTGGTAAGTGGAGAAGGGGGGCAAAAGAACAATTTCTGATGAGAGCAAACTGCTGTATCACCACAGAGAAATATGCTTCCAATTTGAATACTGCTCCCCAAAATTAAAATACAAGGACAAGTCAATGTAAAAGTTGCTTTTCAAACTCCAGTTCAGGGCATGAACAGTCTGAGAAAAAGCATGTAAAACAGTGATAATGTATATGTATAGTAAAATGCTTGGGTTGCATATTTCCTATTTCACTTATAATTATTCTTCCTGTGTTTTTATTAGGAAAACAAATAGATGAGTTCCCCTTCTTTCAGGGATTTAACATTACTCAGTTTATTAAACTGAGGCAAGGAAATATGATGGGAAAGTACACGAACCACAACCACCACAACCCTGACCTGCAGGCATAATTCCAAAATGCTGATTCTTGCAGTCATTTATAGTTAAATACTTCACAGAAAAAAAAAAAAATCGGGGACACAAACTTCTTGTCAAAGAACTGTTTATGGAGAAGGACTTAAGACTTAAAGACTTGTACCAATTCACAATTGCAAAAAAGGGAATAATGAACAGAAGCACTTCTAAATGTTACATATTCATGTCAGACAGAAGTGCCATTCCCAGAATATTTTATCTCCTGTACAGTTGCAAAATCAGACGTAAGACAATTGGATAAGTTGCCTAAAATATAAGATATCAGCAGTAAGAGCTGCACTGAGCTTCTTTTTAGTTCTTGACTCTAAGCCCTGATGCTATGCCACTAGATCATGTATCTAGTGGTATACAGACAGGCATTACAAGACAGGCATTTCAGCAGCAATTCTGTGATTAAACATAATATCCTTTTTCTGGCTCCTGTGTTTAAAGAGATGAACCCTCAGTTGTTGACGAACCCTCAGTTTTACAACATTTTTTTCCTTATTTTGAATGGAATTAGAACTAAATCTATTAATATACTTACTTGGTACAGGGGATAGTTGTGGATCACAGGTGTCTGCCACTAGTATCTCTTCTCCGTGGTGACTGTTCACTTGTGTGGAATACAGCGGAATTTTTCCAAACTCTTGGAGAAGATGTAGAAACATTTTCACACAGTGAAATTAGGTATCCTGTTGTGATAATTTTGTGTAGATACAGACAATGATCCTGATCTTAAAAGCACTTGAATGTGAATTTTGATATGTCAGTAGATCCAGTAACCTAAGCATATTCGATTATTTTTATTCTGAGGTATCACTATGACAAATTAGTCACAAATATTTCATATTAATCCTTTCTCTCACAAACATGAGCCTAGCCAGTCAGCCATAAAACAATACTGACATGTAATTACATCACTTTCTATACTAACCACATAAAAAGTATGTATCCAACCTATATTTGACCTGTTAATATGGCAACAAAACTATTAAAAAGTAAACCATCCAAGGGAATAATTTTCTGCATCAGCTAAGGTAATGAAAAGGTGAAAAACCTGAGATTTTAATCATGACAAACTTTGTGCCATATAGTCTTTTCTATCTGGACACCAACAACTTTTCATAGCCATTAACTGTGATGGGTATTTACACCATTTCCTACATATTTAACTTTGGTTTAATTTAGTAGCTCAATTTTTTATTCAGAAAATGGAGAGAATTAGGTATCTTTAGAAAGGAGAAACTATTCACAGCACTAAAATTACATACGCAAAATGAAGGGCGTGAATAACTAACCCACCCTCTTCACCCCACAGTTGTGCTATTTTTATTCTTGGGAAGAAGCTTTTAGTCAAAGACTTATATTTAGATGTAATCATGTATTACTTAAAATACTTTTTTTTTTATTCCACAAGATAAATTAACACATTAAAAGCACCTGGATTGTCTATCATATTTCCTGTGTATCATTAAAATACAAGCCCCAAGTCCCTTATTTTAAAAAAAAATTTCTTTCTATACATGAGAGCTATTTCTATGATATTACAGAATGAAGTTTAGAAGTCAAATGTGCACAATACTTCCGGACTTAGACACAAAACAAATGCAAACAGTTTATCAGTACCAGAAAAAGAAAGATCATGTAGCTTCTAGAATTAGATATCTATCAGTTTCAGTAATATTACTTTAATTGCAGAATAATTGCTGAATGTGGCAAAACATTTATTTCACTCGCCACTAGGTGGTGACATAGTTGTATGCACAAGTCAAACCCCAACAGATTTTTTTACTTTGGAGTTACAGAAGAGATATGGGTTGGAAAACTGTTATATTTGCATGTGGATGTGGATGAAGAAAAGTAGGAGGTTGAGATAAGCTTTGAGCATATTGCTGATATAACAGTTACTGCTAAAGATATTTTTCCCCTGACTCATGTATTATAGTTTAAATGGAAAAAAGCCAAACCAAAAAAAAACAAGACTTTTTTTTTTAGTTTTCACCCTTTGCAATCAAATTTATACATCATCTTTTTCTTCAGCCCTTAAAAATATATTTTAAAATTAATTAAAAAAAAATACAATACTCTTACCACTGTTGCTTTCTGCAAATTCCAAATCTGGGTGTGTATGTTCTGTGTATCGGATATGCCTATTCTCTTTTTTTCTTCTCATACGATTAACCACAGCAAATGAAGAAGTCAGAACTGGAGAATCTGGAATGACTCCTCCTTCTAATTCTACCGCTTGTTGCTTTTGCTCCCTGGAGACAAAATTAGGTGGTCAAATAAAACCCCAAGTCAGCAAGATGAAGAGCTTTCACTTCAGCAAGCAGGACAATCATATGGTTCAAGAAAGCAACAATTTGGAAAATACAGCCATCTCAGTAACACCACAGTGTAAAAAAGTAATACTGGAACCCAGTTTTTAGACACATCTAACAACAAATTCATACTTGGTCCACCAAGCCTAAGAATAGCACACAATCCCAGCTCTTCACATTTGAAGTGAACATTTAATTACTGCACTATGGAAGACTTTTTCCCTGGAAGAAACTAGGGACTGTAGAGTTTCTAGCTTGTTCTCTGAGGCCTGTGCTACTTGAATGAAAGAATGCCGAAATGGATGGACTAGCGTCTCTCTCCCTGTATGGAAGTCCCTGCATACCCCAAGAATACTAACTGTCTTAAAAACAAAACAAAAGCTTTCAGACAATTTTAAATGGTAATGAACTGCACTGTATTAAAAACAATCCCTCTCCAGACCATTGGATGATACCTCTTATTCACCTCACAAAGGTCTTCAGAGAGGAGTGTAAAAAGCAATGTAAACCATGTAAAACAACTAATGTAAAACACAACATGAGTTATGAAGTTTATTTTCTCTCACACTGTCAGCTCTAACAGCATGTTGCAGAGTCACTATATAAAACTTAGCGTAACAAATAACCATGTCTTTTCTCTCCAAAATTTCTATCTAGACATAGCAAGGAAATAACAACAAAAAAGCATTAATTTCACTTCTTTTAACTTAAATACAGTTTGTTTAGTACTTAATAAGGGCATTGCTACCTGTCTTACGGTGGTGGTAGTGAGAAATGGAAGAGGCAGTAAAAGAAAAACACAAGGAAACCTAACCTGGCCTGCTTGGTCATCTTATGTCTAAGTCTTTTCCTTATGACTCTCAAGAGAAAACATGGGCCAAAAGATAATTTCCTAACTATAAAGAGAAGGATGTAAGGTTTTGATCTAAGGGAAGAAGAGGAAATATGGATATATTTCTGCTTGCATTGAAATGAACCACAATATCATATAAAAAATCAGTTAATAACACTATGGAGAACTGTAGAAAGCTGCCTGGCTTGAGACAACAAGCATTTTTATAGTTAGGCTTTTTACCATGACTAACTTTGAACACTTAATGACAAACACTGATGCTCTGAAGTCTTGACAAGTCCTATTGTGCGATTTTGTAATTCCTCTTTTTAGCACATGTAGAAAGACAGCACCATAACTGGAAAACTGTATCATCTACTAACAGTATCTTAAGAAACAAATCAAAACAAACAGTAAAACAATATATTCATCCAGTTACTTTGCAAATTTAAGTTAGCTGTTAGAGTCCTCTTTAAATTTACTGGCACACGTGGCTTCGTGTGACTTCTGTGCAAACCAAAAGGTAGTTCCTACATACCACCACAAAATCTATCAAATGAAGAAGCTGCCATACATACTATATATCATAAATATTCAATAAATAATTTCTGAATCACGGAAGCATTTATCTGAGACCCCAGAAAAGACTTTTGCAGAAATTTCCTTGCTGTTTCCATCCATGGATAATGAAATTCTAATCTGATAAAGGAACAGATAATACAATTCTTCTAAAATTTCATGGATTTCACTTTTATAAAGGATTCTTAGATTTTTTTTTCCTGAAATATTAAACCTTGGTAACAAAATACAGAAGATTGCAAAAATCTAATTTCATGTCATGCACCAGAAACAATCTGCTACCTTGCACCTACGTGATGATGTTATGTTGATCTAAGTTGCTCATTCTAAATAAAGTAACATGACTGTAGTTCAACCGAAACAACCAAATGCAGCGGCTATAGCACAAACAGCAGGACCATCCTTGTTAATGACTGTTTATCCACTCAACTCCACACTCATTTAAATGACCACCTAACATGCAGAGCAAATAACTTAGTGTTACATTGTTCACTCTCCACTTTCCTACAGTGGCCGGAGATTTTTACTGGAAGCTAAATTGCAAGACTGGGGATAAAACTAAGACATTTGGATGGATGTGTCTGGTGTCAATTTTTTTAATGTCACCTCCTAACTGCTGTCAAGCTGCATAGGAGAACCATTATTGAGAAGGAGTTATACAGTGGGAAGCACATAGAAATTTGTTCCTACTTGGTATTAAATTTGTTCCACCACAACATTATATGGCAGTACTCCTGCGGTCATGAAATACGTTACTCTGAGAAGATGAAATGCATACAGAAAAAGAAAGGATGATTAAGGTGCAAATGATGGGAGACAAACCAAGAAATACAAAGGAATAGGAACACAGTCATTTTGAACTGAACTCTAAGTTGTTTTATTCCTCTACCAAAGTTACAAAGACAAGAAAAAATTACATGCAGAAAAAGCCTTACGTACCAAGTCCACACAACCTGTCCCATTCCCCCCATGCACATACGCAACTTGTTCGCAGATAGGCAAAACTGAGATAAGTTTCAGATGATGTCAGACCACAGCTATACAAGAGAGGAATACTACCTCTGCCTTGCACAGTGCACCATATTTGCATATTAACCACAACATTATATGGCACATTCTTGCTATCATATCAGATTACAATTTGACAGTCAATTTGTAACTCATTACTTTTACGGTTTTCTTTTGAAATTTACTATGTCTTTTTCTTTTTAAAATTGTAAAATTATCATAAGTTTATTTAAAATATTTATTCCAAGATCCTGGGCCTTTTTGACTAGCTGAGAAACTACTTTTCTGAAGTCTTAACCTAGGAGGAAAGAATTGGTAAAGAGTCAACAGAGGAATAAAAGAATGAGATGTAAGGCTTTCCTATGCACTGTGACCAGAATAATCTTGAATAATCGTGAAGTCAAACAGAATTTCTATGACAGATTTATCTCTTTCAGTTTAAAAAAAAAAAAGATGCACACAGTTTAAAAAAAAGCAAAAGTTCTGCACAAGACAAAGATGCTGGTTTTATGTTGTTACAGTGGCTGTAGGCTAACTTTTCACAATCTATTGAAAAAGAGGAAATTCAAGTTTTAAAGACTTCAAAGCTGATATTTATATCCCCAGACATTACTACTGAGGAATGGGACGGGGGGGAATATCCAAAAAAAGCTCAAAACTTACTCTAACTCCTTCTGTAATTGCTGGAACTGTTCAGTTATCTTTTTATTTTCATCCTGTAAGTTGTTTTTTTCATTCACTGCAATTTATAGAAAAAAAAAAAGGAGAAAAAATATCAGTGCACACATGTTAACATCATATCCTATCTAATTTTGTCAGGTCCTTTAAGGAAACAGATCCAATTCTAAAATGTAATGTCATACACCCTCTGTGGCTTACCAAAATGAATTTTCAAGCTAGTCATTAAAAAGGTTGTAAAACGATGTGTTAGAAAAGGCAAAGGTGTCACAATTACTGGATCATAATATTAGTTCCACACAATCGTTAACTGCTTTTGTCCATGTACATAAAAGTTGGACTGTGTTGTAAAGATGAATGAATTGCTTGCTCAGCTTCATGGACAAAATTGCTTCCTCAGGTTGAGGACAGCCTTTAAGTATAAAGTCATTAGAATTTGGTTTTAGCTACCAATGTGACCAGCTAATCAGAAAGAACAGGAAAAAACCCCAATTTCTTAAAAATCAGTTAAATAGTTTGTCAGAAATTTTTTATTTACTTTTCTTAATTTCCAATTCATTCTGCTCATACTTCACACAAGCTTATTGCATCACCTTCAGCCTTTTTTCCACGCTGTCTCAAACTAATGTAGTGATAGCTCCCAACTTTTCTGTTCACTTTAATTTTTATTTTCATGTTCTTATTTTTTTGTTGTATATTTTATCTCCGGATGATTCTTGACTGACCTTTTTTGCTGGTTGCAGGAAATACATAAATTGTCATATAGATCTCAACCCAAACCCACAGAAGACTACTGTTCTGTCAGATAGTCTTCAAGAAGATTTGTACTTAATAGGTCTCACCTTGGTTTTTTAAGGCTCAGAGGTTTATTTAAAGATTGGTTGTACCCTATTTGTTGCTAATCATTAAACTCAAGAATTCAGAATATTTTTATAGAAATATCCAATATTAAAAGTCCTTGAAAAATTGATGTATTTTATACTAGTACAGAATCTAGTATTTCTATAATTTAAGCACTGAAAAGCTACTTTTTGTGTCTGACATTTCCCATATTTTAAATCTCACTGAATGTCTGCTTGTTCTTGATCAAGCAAAACAACTAAATGACACAAAATAATTAATGGTAAAGATACCATTAATATTTTATAATCCTGTCCTGTATTTTTTAGCACTTTATACAACCAATCTTTCCAAACTCTCTTCATTAAGACATTTGTTGGGTCCTGCCTTCATATCACCCAGAACAGTGTATTTTTTCCTGTCCCATATGTATGGCTTCCTGATTTCAAAATGAGCTGTCTACAAGCTGCCTGGCATGATTCTTTCGTGGCTTCAGAGGGTTATGTGAAGGTTACAGGTTACCGCAGTTAAACTCCAAGACCAACTGCAGGACACAAGCTGGACCCAGGGAACTTCTGTTTGAACTTGCTACTTTGTGATCACCAGTTACTTTTGAAGTCAGGGTTTCCTTAGGAAAACTGGCAATCAGTCATTCTATGCTTTAGCTGTAGGAATAAACAGAAGCAGCCACATTTTATCTACAGTAGCTACTTTACACTGTAAGATTTTCCACGTCAGTTCACCTTCAGTATCAGCACTTCAATCTAAGAAGGAGGGTCAAATGACTAGTAATTGGTACGTTACATATTTTCAGACTGTAGAATTAAGTATCCCCCAACTGAACTTGGGCTTACTGAACACACCACATATAAATTATATCAAGTTACAAGAATTCACAAGGAACTAGTTTACAAAATAGTATGTTTTGTCTTCAGACTCATGGATAAAACTCACTAAGCTCAGTGATAAGTTTAAGATTCTGCTGCCGGATATTTTCAAACTCTTGCTGCTTCTTTCTCATATGTTCTTCGGTTACAGCACAGCGATCACATAATCCCGCTCTTAATCTATAATAAAATTAAGAGGAAAAAGGCCCTCTGTTAAGAAAATATTGCCGTACATGAAGCAGATATCCACACTTAACTGGCCTTTTGAACAATGAAAACCAGAAAATTTCTGACAACTATGCAGAACACCACTAAGTACTGCATTTTATCTCTTGACATAGCAATATTTTGAGACTTCTGAATAATCTAATACTACATGTACTAACATTTGCATAAATGACTGTAGGTACTGGATACTTCTAAAGCAACATGCATTACTTTAATAAAGTGGAGCATGCTATACCTTGCCACTGAAAGTCTTTGTGAGGTATCCTACTAAGAGTACTGTCAGATATAAATTACATAGAATCATAGAATCGTTTAGGTTGGAAAAGACCTTTAAAATCATCAAATCCAACCATTAACCTAGCACTGCCAAGTCCACCACTAAACCATGTCCCGAAGCACCATGCCTACACGTCTTTTAAATACCTCCAGGGATGGTGACTCAACCACTTCCCTGGGCAGCCTGGTCCAATGCTTGACAACCCTTTCGGTAAAGAAATTTTTCCTCACGTCCAATCTAAACCTCCCCTGGCACAACTTGAGGCCATTTCCTCTCGTCCTATCACTTGTTACTTGGGAGAAGAGACCGACACCCACCTCGCTACAATCTCCTTTCAGGTAGTTGTAGAGAGCGATAAGGTCTCCCCTGAGCCTCCTGTTCTCCAGGCTGAACAACCCCAGTTCCCTCAGCCGCTCCTCATAA